>NC_086384.1:19445318-19770884 GCF_036588685.1 Mytilus trossulus
TATAAATTAAACACGAATGATAAATGAATAAATATAACATGATTGATCTTTATCTGAACATTTTCAAATGAAAACAATCACCCAAAACAAAACAAATTTCTCTTTTGTGTTTCAAAACATTGATTCTAAAAACTTTTCACGAGCAGTGAGACAAAATGATACTTCTACAAATTACTGGGTAATGTAGATTAAGGCTTTTCTGCTATATTTCAATTTGTTCATGTCAATGTGAATAAATGTCTGATTATTCGTTTTGTCGATATTTCTTATTTGGGCAGTGACTTTTATGCACTGGTCATTGAAACTATGCATGTTTAAAACCCATTATTACTGAAGTTAAATTAATCGCAATGCCAGTAAACAACTCAAATATCTAACACATGAGATTTAAATTAAAAGAACAATAGACAGCGACTAAGACTGAACTCAAAAAATGATGCAACCTTGTACATGTACGTGGGCGCCGTCAGTAATGATTTTCAATTGTTTTGAACGTGTCACCGTTGGTGTCTGGGGTTTTGGGAAATACGTGAGTGTTTCTAACAATCTAGCTCCTTAACTTCTTTGATATGCCAGTATTATAACAAGACACACAGTTTTTTGTCCGAAATATTAGTACCATAGAATAGTACTCATGATGCTGATGATCCGTGATGGGTGAGTGAGAGAAAAAAGAAATAAAAACACCAAAAGGTCGGTCAAAAACCAGACGATGAAAAACAGACAATTCATTGACACTGAGAATCGTGATTTTATGCAAAATAAATAACCACAAATTTAAGCAAAATAAATAACCACAAATTTAAGCAAAATAAATAACCACAAATTTAAGCAAAATAAATAACCACAAATTTAAGCAAAATAAATAACCACAAACTTATGATAACAATAACCAACGTTGGTACATCCTGGTATCTATGGTGAGTTTATTTCAAGGTAAACTAATAATCGTATAAACCATCATTTCTAAAAATCTTATAGAATCCACCGTTTATTCTAAAAAAAATCTTTCAAAATCCACCGTTAATCTCTAAATTACACCCAGTAAAATCATACACATTTTTCGACACAAGTTATTTTAAGCTGTATTTGTATGAGTGAATGTTTATATCGGAGTCCAGGTGGACTTAATTTAAACTACATGTATGCAGATAAAAACAGATTAAAATGTAAAGCAAACTGATTTAGTACAAGTATGTACTTAAACGTGCTATACAATATTTCGGTCATGATATCTTAAATCATCATACCGGTCATTGAACTACTTGTTTTGTGTTCATACGTAAGGTTTGCGGGAAACTTTACAAGTGCCTTCAAGAATTTAAGATTTTTAAGAATTATTGTTTTGTTAAATAGAATTCAAGAATGGTAAACAACAATAATTTAAAACAATGACTTATCAGACAGACACATCTTGGAAAACTCTCTAAACATATAGTTATACAATAAAACACATTCTGTCAAGACTGCGCGGCTTCATGATCTTAAATCAGATGTGCTTTATCCAACAACTATTTGAATTACTATTAAAACACAAGAGCAATCGCGAAACTGATCACTGAATTTTAAAACCTCACCCATGATAGTTACGGTTGTACAAAAATGCTACGCTACACGAATCCTCCCCTGTGCTGTATATTTGGGGAAATCTTACAAAGTACATATATATCAAAGAGTTGTGTTTTTTAGATGTGTGATACATTTGTATTACCCCAATAAAAATTCAAAATCCCATGATTCCCATTATAATGAGCAAATCAAAATGGCGGTATAATTTGCTCAACCACACGCAAAAAAGGAGTTTTTTTGTTTGTCACAATACTGAAAAAAAAAATCAAAGTCCCATAACTCCTGTTCAAATGGTCTGATCAAATGACGGCCACGTGATGACGGCAACCAATCGCAATAAGTATGAGAATTTGCTGTAAAAACTGAGGATTTGTGGTCGGTGATAAGGTGTCATCTTACAATACTGTGGTCAAAATGTCATAATATCAAATCACTGTCCGGGTCGCTCACCTGCATATTCAACAATAGTCATTTGTTTTGTTAAAAATCATCACGAAAAGACATTTACAATGTTACATTGAAATTAAAGAGTCAACTGAAATTTTCAGTCATTTGAAATACTTGTATATCTTGTCCTGTTAATAATTTTGCTTTTTTAAAATTCTATCTACATTTGTATTTATAACACTGATCATGATAATGGACAAAAACTATAAAAAAAATGGTAAAAACATAATTAAAGGGAAATAACTCAAAGAGCAAGTAGACTTAAGTTTTCAGCCATCGTGACTTATTTGTAGATCTAATCATTTGTGTAACACAAAGTTTCAATCTATCTATAATTATAGTTTTTAAAATACTATACAAAAATGCAAAACATTGGGAACAAGAATTTAAGTGATAGAACTGCATTTTCATCAAAAACTACCTTTACCAAAAACTTTAACTTGAAACAGGACATACGGAAGAACGAACGGACGCACAGATCAGAAAACAAAATGCCCCTTCAAAATCGTAGATGGGGCATAACTTATCATTAAAAGGCAATAAATCCAATAAGGAGTCAATTGACGATTTCGGTTCAGTTATTTGTAGATTATGACTTGTTGATTATTTTGACATTATAAAGTTCCTATCTATATCTACTAACAAACGCAAAAAATTGGTCAAATTCTTTTAAAAAGCAATAACTCCAATACTGAGTCGTGTAATGATTTCAATAATGTTTGACTTATTTGTAGATTTTTTTAATGATTATTCTTTCATCGGGTAGCTAGATACATCAATAATGATTAGGGTCAAGTTTGGTGGTTAAACTTGGCGCAGTAGTTTAAAAGTAAACGGATGACGACGGCGTCGGACATCAAGACAGTCACCAAGTATTCAGTATAGCTCACTCAACCTTTCAGTAAGGTAAGATGAAGAGAAGTTTTAATGGATATTGGCGTTGCTTGCCTTATTGATCCCCATCCTATGGTAAATAAGTGAATATCAAGAACTAGTTTTTATATCCTAGATTTGTAATTCACATCTATAAACAGGAGTCAAAATGACATTGATATATATTCCTAGTCAATATAATATGCTTTCATTCATTGTAAAATGAAACAAATTAACTGAACTGAATTTTAATGTGCGTATTGTTATGCTTTTACTTTTCTACACTGGTTAGAGGTATAGGGGGAGGGTTGAGATCTCACAAACATGTTTAACCCCGCCGCATTTTTGCGCCTGTCCCAAGTCAGGAGCCTCTGGCCTTTGTTAGTCTTGTATTATTTAAATTTTAGTTTCTTGTGTACAATTTGGAAATTAGTATGGCGTTCATTATCACTGAACTAGTATATATTTGTTTAGGGGCCAGCTGAAGGACGCCTCCGGGTGCGGGAATTTCTCGCTACATTGAAGACCTGTTGGTGACCTTCTGCTGTTGTGTTTTTTTATTTTGGTCGGGTTGTTGTCTCTTTGACACATTCCCCATTTCCATTCTCAATTTTATACTATTATGACATAAATATAATTAAAAGGATGCAAAAATAAACCGCGTATTCAAATATTATTCCGATTTTTATATGTTTGACATTGAAAAAGATATCTAATTGTCAAAGAAAACAACAATTTAGACATAAATATAACTCGTAAACAACATTCATATCATATTTTCTTCTACATTTCACCGAATATTAAATTGATTTCATTGGATTATTTTAGGGTTAAACGCATTAAATAAAAACAAAAACCATGTGCGCGCAGCTGTACAATATCCTTGAACAAGGTTACTATATTTACACTCATTCATCATAGACATAAATTAACTTAATTCACAGTCGATTGACGCAAGAAGAAGTTTGGGATATCAGTTCATATAATGCTTCTATTTTATGGGCAGATAAAAGGTGGTAAAATTGATTGAATATCGTTTTTAAAGTGGTGAAAGGATAAATTATCTTGCCTTGTATCTTATAATTTTAATAAATCTAATAACAAAACATTTTCCAAAAAAATCGTCTTCTGATTTAGAAACTTAGAATTTACTTCATCTGTTTGTTAAGGTCCTTTTGATTGCCATGCTTTCAGAAGGTTTTACAGTTTTGACTTGCAAGCCTCCTTTTGATATGCTAAAGGTCCATACAGAAACCTGTTGGTTGTGTGCATAGGAACACATTCGTTTCATTGTTTCGATTCAGTTTGATTTATGAAAATACGCAAATATTAACATTTTTTGTCTGGGTTTGTTTTTTTATTTTTCAAATTGTATTGGTTCTATTTTGTAAAAAAGTGTTGAAAGAAATCAAAGGCACATTTAAAAACGCAAGATTTGTTTTTTTAAACTGACAACGACATGGCTAAAACAGACAATCAATAGCACACAAAACATCACATCGGAAACAAAAGACTGAGCAACACGAACTCTCAACCAAAAGCTTGGGGATATCAGGTGTTCTGGATGTAAACCAGATCCTGCTCCACATCAGCACTCGTCGTACTGTCTGATAATGTAAATTAAAACCCGGTTATAAGTTGATTTCGGCGGAAAGGGGTCCGAATTGAAGTTACGAAGATTGGAACATATCCGTCGCCTGACATGCATATGTGAAACAGATGTTCCATAACGGTCAACCAACTCGTGATGGCGTCCGTAAAATTTTCGAGGGATCATATATATTCGCCACTTGGAACTGTTGGTTTGATAGTTCATTGTGAGCAGTAACCAGCTATCTACGAAATCATGTTAAAACAATCAAGCCCTTGACTTTTGCATTGTATCATTAGAAATTTATTACTCGAAAAAGACTTGGAAACACGCTTCCGTCTTTCGTGTGCTCAGCATTGACTCGGTCAGGTAACAGTTTAATCTCCAAACTAATAAAACGAAGACTCGAAAATTAGTACATCAGCATTTTAGCATACGCATGGCATTTGTGACATTTCCAAGCAAGAAAAACGACTAAAGAAAGTCAAAATTAAATGCCCGGGTTGGGTACACAGTAGTGAGCGGGTGCGAGAATTTCTCGCTGCATTGAAGACCTGTTGGTGACCTTCTGCTGTTGTCTGTTCTATGGTCGGGTCGTTGTCTCTTTGACACATTCCCCATTTCCATTCTCAATTTTATATTAACATGTGATCACCCTGTATGTAATATTTGTCACTGAATGTAATCGATCAACCAACCCAACAATCAGTCAATAATTTCTATTTATTTGTTATACATTTTATAAATACACATTCAACCTTGTGTCAATAGTTCACTCAATTAGAATTTGTTTTAAATTTTATTTCATGAATAAAGGAATGGACACATATGAGTTGACCCACGACAACTCCTTTTCTAACTCTATAAAACTAAACCAAGTGGCGGCCTTCAGATATCCATTCTACTTGAACAGTGTTAAACTATACCAAGTGACGGCCTTCAGATATATCCATTCTACTTAGACAATATTAAACTAAACCAAGTGGCGGCCCTCAGATATCCATTCTACTTAGACAATGTAAACTAAACCAAGTGGCGGCCCTCAGATATCCATTCTACTTGAACAATGTTAAACTAAACCTCATGGTGGCCTTCAGAAATCAATTCTACTTGAACAGTGTTAAACTAAACAAAGTGGCGGCCTTCAGATATCCATTCTACTTGAACAATGTTAAACTAAACCAAGTGACGGCCTTCAGAAATCCATTCTACTTAGACAATGTTAAACTAAACCATGTGGCGGCCTTCAGAAATCCATTCTACTTAGACAATGTTAAACTAAACCATGTGGCGGCCTTCAGAAATCCATTCTACTTAGACAATGTTAAACTAAACCAAGGGCCCTCAGATATCCATGATATGTAAACAAAACTTAACCTCGAAGCGGCCTTTATATTTACATTCTTACTCTACAAAACTAAACAATGTGACGGCCTTCAAATATTCATTCTACGTACAAGTATACAAAACTAATCCTCGTGCCCATTCTTACTCTACAAAACCTCGTGTTGTCCTTCAGATATCCAATCTGTAGTTATTGACATATTTAATAATCTTCTATTGTACTTATTAATATTTAATCTGAAACCAATCCCGAATAATTTTATTACGGATTTGTAACATAAACAGTGTTAAAAGTTCAATAAATATCAGGTTAATCATTTAGGACCTTGAACTCCTTTTTTTCAACGATAAATTGTATAGGACAAATCTAAACCATTAACATACAACATCAATTGTTGATAGCTTTGTATATTGGAATTTAACTTTCTTCCTCCCTCTTTTTAAATGTTTTTATGAACTAAATGTGTAGTCAATACACCAACGAGTGGAAAATGCAAAAACAAAGCAATCCAGAAAAAAATATTTGCCAATCAGCATAGTCCAAACCATATTTGAAAATAATGTGCAAAACGTTTAGAAAAGGTAAAAAGGTAAAGCACAGAGAATATTTGTCCAACAACAAAGATTTGAGAATATTTCGGTTTTGAAACATAAAGAATAGAGAAAACGGGGGAATTAAATAAAGAAATTATAAAAATAAGAGCGTCACAGATGAGTCTTTTATAGACGAAACGCTCGTGTGTGGCGTATAACATGTTTGGCCTGGTATCATCGAGGAATATATATCAACATTGGTTTGTGTTTTACGTGTTAAGTGCGTGATGTACCAAATAAATTTCGCATTTTTCTATTTTAAATTTGGCAACAGATATTTGAAACATTTGTTTGTGACATTGTAAAAAGCCATATAAAGAACATGGCATAAAATATTGTGGTTATATATAAATAGGTAATGTATGACTGGTATTTGAACAGTTTAAAAATATAATAATACATTTATAGTGCAAAATATTAGCATATCAAGTAATTTGTTCTATAAAAAATCGATGCAAGTTATTTTCATCCTTTGTACTTAAATGAATATTTCACTGATTGTTACTGTCTTGACTACTCGCTATATCATTGTAAAATTAAAACAAAGATAAACACTATAAATAGCCAGATATGGCTAAAACAGAACACAAATCAGTATGGTATCAACAAAGATTTTATAAACAAATCTTGAATTTACTTTGAAATTGTGTGGAAATCAGTATAATTATAGACTAGATTGAGTACTTGTATTTTTTTTCAGAATAAATGTATTATTGCAACTCTGTAAAAAGAAATATTTACCACGTTTTTTTAATGTGAACAATATTACCACGTTCCTAAATGAAAACAGTTTATTTCAAAATTGATAATATTCATAGTACTTGTGTGTCGTTTGATCGCCAAAAAAAAGGGTAATTTTACGTTTCTGAATTTATATAGAGTAAGTATTTGTTAAGATTCCAAATACAGGCATAATTTTCTAGCTTCTGGATTCAGACAGTCACTGATTCCCCACATTTCTGAATTATACGTACAGAATCTGTGCGCCAATGCTCCGTGTTGAGGCCGTACTTTGACCTACACTTGTTCACTTTTTACACTTTGTGACTTGGATGGAGGGTTGTCTCATTGGCACTCATACCATATCATGTCTTAGTTCTGATTGTAGACAGTAGTTATCAAGTTTGTGAATGTATGGAATATGTGTCATGTTCCTGACTGGAAAGTGTGCATGTGATGTTTCTGGTTGTAGATATAATTTGTCATGTTTCTCACGATTTGTAGAATTACACTAAGAGAAACGTTTCTGAAAGTAGAAGGTATTTGTCAAGTTTCTATAGAATAGTTTTTGTCAAGGCTTCTGAAATAGTATTGGTCAAGTTTCTGAAATAGTATTTTTGCAAATTTCTGAAATAGTATGTCAAGTTGTAGATAAGCTTTATAACATATCTCAAGCTTTAATTTGATTGCAGACATTATTTGTCACATTTCTGATTCTAAAAAGTACATGCATTTATTAAATGTCTATATGTAGATAACACTGTAGCTTTTAGATTTTTAAATTTAGACAGAGGCTTTAAATTTTCAGTTTAGACATTGCCACGATTTTGAAAGTACTCACATGGTAGTAGTGTATGAGTGTAGACATCGTTTGATGTGTTTTGTCATTTGATCTTGCCATGTTATTAGGGACTTTCCGATTGAGTTTTCCTTGGATTTGAGCTTTTTTGTGATTTTACTTTTCACTGTGTAGCGATCCCTGTCAAGTTTCTTATTACAGACAATATTTATCACGTTTCTGTTGTAACAGTAGCTGGAATTTGTCAAATGTCTGAATGAAGATAGCTGTCCAAATTCTAAATGTAGAGATGTTTTGTAGTTGACGGCCATTTTCACTGAACTGGTACGCAATTGCATTTAAGGACCATCTGAGGACCACCTTCGAGTGCGGAATTTCCCCGTTGCGTGCTCTTTGGTCTGGTTTTTGACATATATTCCCCATTTCCATTCTCATTTTTTAATTGTCAAGTTTCTGATTAGTAATACAGATATTATTTTCCATATTTTGGTAGTAGATGGTATTTGTCATGTGCCTGGTGGTAGACAGTAGCTGTCAAGCTTCTAAATGTTGATAGACGCTATCATGCTTCTTATTACATTTATATTCTTACATCAATGTAGGGGCGTACAAAATCTGTCAAAATCTGTGCATTGTGGGTATTTCACTTTCAAACAGTCACGGTCAAAGTTCAAATCATATTTTTTAATAATAGTATAACTTTTTAGATTTGGACTTTTCATAGATATTAAATTGAAAACGGTACACGAACAGAGTACTACAATTGGACAATTTCTCGGACTCTAAGTTTAGCCATCATATTCTACCTAACTGCCCAGGAAAATGCTAAAGTTGCTTTTTCAATTTGTAGTAAGGATATGTTGGCGGAAATATAGTATACAATTGTAGCACCGTCCGGATTAAAAATAATCAAATGTAACTATTTGGTTCTATTTGGTCACCAAGGGATATTTTTTCTTTGCTGATTTCGATCAACATTTGACCTTGTGGTTATTTATTTTAAAAACAATGCCCAATTTGAAAGACAGCCAAGATACAAAAGACATAAGAACGATGAATCAAGAAAGGGGAAACACCAGATTCGACAACAAACAAAAACAATTTCTATGGGTATTGATCAAGACTGCAAAGAAAAACAATTCTATACGTATTGATCAGGACAGATTTCTAGGATAATCTCTTTCTTTTCATATTGTCATTAAAACTATCTTCCTATAAGAATAGTTAATTTCGCCTGCCAATCAAAGTCCAAGATAACATCACCTGGGTAATTTACATATATATATGTAAGTGCAGCAATGTCATCGACTATTTGAACAACAGATGTACGTCGACAACAACAGATAGACAGAACTTATTTCACTTATAAATAAAATTGGCTTAATCCTTTTGAAAGTATGAATAAAAGTCAATACAAAAAGGCTACGAGTAGTTAGTTTCCGACACATGTTCATAAAAAAGTTTACTCCAATTCAAAAATTCTGTAATTCAAAAGTCCCTCCGAATTTGCATAGATTCAAACCGTTACCATCATCAACCAATCAACATCTAAGATGTTATCACATAGGAAATAAACCTACATATGTAAGTGCAGCAAAGTCGTCGACTTTTTGAACAACAGTATGGACTCTATACAACATAACTATTTCACTCACAAATATAAGTGTCACAAGATTTTCGAAATATGAATTAAAGTAAATAAAAAGATGTTATTTAGGTTCTGAAACATGTACATAAACAAAATCTATATATTTTTGTGAGCATATTTCAAAATCGTTACATGTATCATTATCGACCAATCAATTCAACGATGATGAGTGTAATCACAATTGAAATACAACAAAGCCGTTGACTATTTGAAGATGACCATGAGAGGGCTTACATTGTACCAGCTGGTAAAGGTCGTTACCTCATATTCGATTTTATTATGCCGGTCCTCTTCCGGTTTGTTGCTGAATAAAGAAGAGCTAACGTTTCTATCATGAAAAACTAACGAAATATGCAATACGATAAATCGATCATCCGATTTTGATGATATTGGTATACATTAAAATATCAGATTCTAGATAAAATATGAAGCTTTTCCTAACTCGTGCGATGCGCTCGCTCGACAAAAAGTGTCATATAATTTGACTCACATGTGTTGTTATATATTATCATCATGATCATTAAGCACAGAAAACCTGATATTCGGTACTCACAAAATATACCATGGCGTCTTGATTTTGTACTCAGTCGGGCGTATCGGCAAAGACTCTTCAGTGACGCTCGTATTATTAATATTAAATATCGTTTCGGGGGGATTGAGGATGTTTTTCTGCTAAAACGTAACTTCCGTGTTTCAGAAGAGTTTTTTTTTTAGTACATATGTACTTACTTAATCATATCATAAATATTAGATGTTATATTTTTTTTTATATCCGACGGCATCCGTAATTTAAATGTTAAAATGTGTTTTTGTAATATAAATCACCACTATGGCAGAAAATAGAGAAAACCATAAATCGATATCACGATATTGTTTGTATAAAATAGTTGTTAGGCAGCATCTTTTAACGTCAATATTCCATTCCCAAGTAACTAATGAAATTACCAGAGATAAAAAAAAAACTAATTCCGACCGGTTATTTTGACATCAATGATGTAAAAGTACGAGAGACTCGAAATAACCTTGACTAATATCGTTCAATGATCGATGTTCTTGTACTAAGATTGTGAATAATTATGTCTTATTTGCACTGGCTATTTTACTGTTAACCAATAGCATCTTGGCAACGATCATGAAACATCACAGGGAAGATCAGCTTTAAAATAGAAAATAGTAATATTGAATAAAATATTCCTAGATTATAGTGGAATAGTTATTTTTGATCGAAAAGATAATTTCTGCATTTATTATTTATCTTTTTATAGATATAGGTTGTCTCATATTCAATTTCTAAAACAAAGAAGTCAGAATATATATAGAGGACGTTGTTTTTTTTTATTGAATTTTTGAATATTTGGCCAACTTTGAATCTTATAATTAAGGGATATAAATATTGCTCATTGTTGAAAGCCGTACGGTCACCTATAGTTTCTTACATTTTCGTCATTTTGTCTCTGGTGGATAGTCATCTTGTTGACAATCATAACACAACTGCTTTTTTAAATATTTAAACCAATATCTGGCGCTCTTCATGTCTCATCTTGATAAGTACAGTTACACTCAGGGATATTGACTAAGTAACTAAAAATTAAAATTAAAATCACAAAAAAATTGATTTCCGTTGAAAATTCAAAATAGTCCCTAACCAAACGGCAAAACCATAAGCTCAAACACATCTATCGAATGGACGACAACTGTCATATTCTTGACGACTTGCTTCGTGCACTTTCTTGAGGTAAAAAATGGTAGATGAAACCTGGTTTTATGGCTAGATAAACCTCTCAGTTATATGACAGTCGCATCAAACTTCATTAAATTGACAATGATGTGTGAACAAAACAAACAGACATAAAACTAGGTAAAAATGTCAAAAATAGGGGTACAGCAATCATCATTGTGTTATGATTTAAATCACTATATGTAACGAAGTAGCACAAACAGGCAATATACAAAGTACATAAGCAAAAATGAAAGACGAGAATACAAAAACTTACGGTAGCAAAATAATACAATGACGTGATGAACAAGTACAGAGTGTGCAAAACAAAAGCGGTCGTGTTTGATTCAAAGAGGAGTCACACAATATCACACACCTATAACCCCCCCCACAAAAAAAAAATTATCTTCAATTTTTGACCCCCCATTTTAAAGAAAAAAAACCCTTTTTACATCCAAAATAAAAATTTTACCAACATTTTTGTGTGATTTTTAACTTCAAAATGAAGAAGAAAAAAAACACACTTTGCATTTATACCCCCCATAAAAAAAATAAAAATTTTTTTTTGTAAAGAGCACACCAAAACCTTAATCCTGGGGCTTTTTATAAAACTCATTTTTTCCCCTAAGGGGAGTAGTATAGTACTTGAACGACCCCAGCGCCCCCCCCCCCCCCCCCCTCCAAAAAAAAAAAAAAAATTTGACCCCCAAAAAATTACCCTCATTTCAAGTAAAAGAGCCCTAAATTTTCATAAAAAAGCAAAAAAACACCCCAAAAAACACCAAATTTTCTTACTCCCAAAAAAATTTTTTTTTTACTTTGGAAAAAAACGTTATTAAAAACACCCAAAAATCAACAAAAAAATTCCAAAAAAAAATAAATAAAAAAACCGGGAGAACTGTCAGAGAAAGAATTCTGTGGGATTTAAGAGAAAAAATAATTTCCCCAGTGCACCCCAACCTTGATTTTTAATTAATTTTATCAAAAGACAGTTATTGATCAACGGACATGCATGTCCGCCGAACAAAAGGTGATTCATGATGTATGAACTATTGATGAAATATTGATCAGACTGTTACTAGATCTCTTAGCGGACATGCATGTCCGCCGAACAAAAGGTGATTCATGATGTATGAACTATTGATGAATCCGTGTTGACTAGAAACCTAATTAACAACCAACAATTAACTGATAATGGATTTTGTATTTCTACATACCTGAGTGACTGTTATATGTACATGAATGATAATGTGTAATTTTGCAAATACTTTTACAAATGAGTGTTATAATAAAGATTTAAAACTTAGTCATCATTAATTCTTGTTCATAGAAAGAACCTGTTATTTCTTCGCCTTTTAAATCAATTATTTTATAAGTAAAAGGAATTGTATTTAAAACTTTTTCAATTACAAATATTTCTTTAGTCCAACGAGTAGTATAACCCTTTTCAAATTTACCCTTTTTTTTTGTTATTCTTACTCTATCTCCGACTTTGAATTTAGCTTTTTTAATTTTCTCTTCTTTTTCTGGATATAAATTTTTATACACTGTTAATTCATTTTTTAATTTACTTGCTTCAACAGGTGTCATTTTAATTGAAGAATGTACTGTATTATTATAATTTTTAACTAATTTATCTAATATATCATAATATTTTAAAGTTTCATTAGCAGTAAAGTATTTATACATATGTTGTTTCATTGTTCCTATCCATCGTTCCACTACACTGGATTTTTCTTCATTCTCAGTTGAATATAACTTTATGTTATTATCTTTTAACAATTCTTTTACTTGTCGATTATAAAATTCGGATCCTTTATCTGACCAAATATATATTGGTTTTCTTTCTTTAAATAATGTTTTAAATGCTTCACTCACTGCTACTCCTGTTTTATTTTTCAAAGGGCTTAACCAACCATATTTACTAAAAACATCTATAACTGCTAATAAATATTTATAGTGTTTATTTTGTTTTGAATATGGTTGTATATCTATCAAATCAACTGCCCATGTTTGATCTATTGAATTAACATAAACACGTCTTTTAGGAAAAGATTTTACAACTCTATGATGTAGTTCATCTGCTAATTTATTTGTTAGATTTGTTTTAGACATTTTGAAGTAACTAAAATGTTTTCTTAAAAAATGGAGGCAAAAAAGGATAAAATTTTATCCAAGCGAGGAGATTCATATAAACTTGTTTTAACAAAAGAATATAAACATAAAGCAAGTATTTATGTATTTAATTATAAAATTAGTCTAAAGGATGAAAAACAAGAAACATTTACAAATGCTTTTGACCACATGGTAGACTATTCCATAAAAGATTACCCTAATGGAAGAATTAAAATAGTACCTATTCATGAAATCATAATTACTAAACATAAAAGCTGGCCTATAAGAACATATAATACAGTTAAAAAGTTATTCATGGATCAAATGGAAAGATTATTAAATAGTGCTGAAGAATTAAATTTAGAAGAAGTTATTTTTGAAGTTACTATTATACCCAATAAAAGAGGAAAAGGTAAAGCTTTAAAAATATTAGATGTCATAAATAAAAGAAGTATTATCAAAATAAAAAATGATGATACAATATGTTTATCAAGGGCAATTGTAACTTCTTTAGCTTCAAATAAGTTATTAAAAGATTTTACAGATTCTCAATTAAAACATATCAATGAAAGTAGACCATTACAAAAAAGATTAGCTAAAGATTTGCATGAACAATCAGGAGTAGAAATAAAAGAAGAAGGTAATAATTTAGATGATTTAAAAGCTTTTGAAAATTATCTTGATATTAGGATAATTGTTTTTACATCAAATAGTACAGAATATATTGTATATGATGGTAATGAAGAAAATAATGAACAAATATATTTATATTATCATGATGAACACTTTGACACTATAACAAATATAACAGGATTTTTAGCTAAACGTAGGTTTTGTAAAGTATGTTTAATTGGTTATACTGAACAACATACATGCAAAGATAATACAGTAACAACTATCAGAAAACAACATATTTGTGATAAATGTAACAAAACATATACAGGTAAAAATCACAAATGTGGTGAAAAAATATGTTTAATATGTTATGAAAAATACACGGAAAGTAATGAAGAACACTTATGTTATATGAAACCATCAGTACCAAAACAAGTAAAAAATAATAAATATATATATTTTGATTTTGAAGCAAATCAAGAAACAGGAATACATATAATGAATTTTTGTATAGCTTACGATTTAGAAAATATTTATTGTTTTAAAAATAACTATGTAAAAGTATTTAAATGTGATTTCAATATTGATAATTTAAACTTGTTAGAATTAGACATAGATGATTGTTTGAGTGATGTAGAAAAAATTAAATATGAAACAAATTCTGTAATAGACAACTTTTGTAAATATTTCATAAGAGATAAATTTAAAGACTACACTTTTATTTCACATTATGGAAAAGGTTATGATATGCAACCGATTTTAGGATACATTGTAAAAAATAAAATTGAACATAACATAATTTCTTCTGGACTAAAATTAACAGCTATATTTATTAAAGGAATAAATTTAAGATTCATAGATTCTATAAATTTTACATTATGTGGATTAGCTGCTTTCCCAAAAACATTTGGATTTGTGGGTAACAAAGGTTATTTTCCACATTATTTTAATACAACAGAGAATCAAAAATATGAGGAAATTTATCCTGATAAAGAATATTTTGGTTATAATACTATGACAATTAAAAATAAAGAATTATTTGATGAATGGTATAATAAAGTTAAAGAAAAAGAATTTAAATTCTATAAAGAAATATTTTATTATTGTCTATTGGATGTTTTAATTCTTGCCAAAGGTTGTACCTTATATAGAAAATTATTTTTAAATATAACCAATAATTGTATCGATCCATTTCAATATATTACAATTGCTCAATGTTGTACAAAAATATTTAAAACATTAATGTTGACAAATGAAACAATTGGAATTCACAAAAAGATGACAATTAAAGAAGTACATTCGCAAAAATCAATACAATGGTTAGAGTATATTTCTTTAGAATATAATATAATGATTCAACATGCTAAAAGGGGAGGTGAAAAGAAATTATTCATTAATAATAAATGTTATAAAGTCGATGGTTATTATTATGATAGAGAAAATAAAATGCGTAATGTTTATGAATTTTTTGGATGTTATTGGCATGGATGCACAAAATGTTATAGTCCTGAAGAAATATGTAAAAAAGATAGAAATAAAAAAACTATGAAAGAGTTATATGACCAAACTAAAGAAAGACTTAAAACTATTGAAGATTATCTAAAACCAAATGTAAAAATTCATACAATATGGGAATGTGAGTTTGATCAACAAAAATATCCTGAAGTTGATCCACATTTAAAACCTATTGATAAAAGAGATGCATTTTATGGAGGAAGAACAGAAACTATTCAATTATACAATAATCTTTCTGATTTAAAAGGTAGATATGTAGATTTTTGTTCTCTGTATCCATCAGTAAATAAATATTGTAAATATCCTATAGGGCATCCTATTACATCTACAGAAATATCTGTAGATGATTATATAAAAAATAATTATTTCGGAATAATGAAATGTAAAATATTACCACCTAAAGGATTGTATCACCCTGTTTTACCTTATAAACAAGTAACTAGTGATAATACACATAAATTACTTTTTGGATTATGTAGAACATGTATGAATAAAATATCTTTTAAATGTAAACACATAGATGATCCTACTTTAAATAAACATGATAAAATACATGAAATAAAAAGATGTAAAGAATGTAAAAATATTAAAAATGAAGAATGTATACATTCTGATGAGGAAAGAGTTATAGTAGGTACATGGTCTACAATAGAAATAGATAAAGCAATAGAAAAAGGTTATGAATTACAAAAAATATATGAACTAGAACATTTTGAAAAAACATCTACAGATATATTTAAACTTTATGTAGATACGTTTATGAAATATAAACAAGAAGCTTCAGGATGTAAATGTGATCCTAAATATTGTAAAAATGATTGTAAAAACGATAAAGAATGTAAAACAAAAATACAATACATTATAGATAATACTGCTTATGATCTAGATATTGACAAAGTTAAGTACAATTCAGGATTAAGATTTATAGCTAAAATATGTTTAAATAATTTATGGGGACATTTTGGTATGAGAGATAATTTTACACAAAAAGAATATTGTTTTACTTTAGAACATATAACTAAAATAGTATTTAATGAAAAATATAAAGATATAAGTACTATGATATTAGATGAAGATATTGTTTTAACAGAATATAAAAATAAAGAAGAATACTCTAAACCTAATCCAAGTGTAAATGTTTATATAGCTTTGTTTACAACAGCACATGCTAGATTAAAATTATACGAACTATTGGATATTCTTCAAGAAAGAGTTTTATACATGGATACAGATTCTTGTATTTATAATGATGATGGTTCTGAAGCTTGTAAAAAAATAGAAAGTATGATGGGAAATAAATTAGGAGATTTAACAGATGAAATTGTTTCAAAACATAACGCTAATCATATAAAACAATTTATATCTGCTGGTCCAAAAGATTATTCTATGAAACTAGATACAGAAAAACTAGTTAGCTGTTGTAAAGGTTTTAGATTAAATGCTGAAGTAGAAAAAAAGATTACATTAGATAAAAAAATAAAAATAGTTACTGATGAAAATGAAAAATATGAAACTGTTAAATATAATAATATAAAAATAGGAAAAGATCATCAACTTAAAACAGTTAAACAAGTTAAAGCTTATGATTATATGTTTGATAAAAGAATGGTATATTGTAAAAATGAAAATTTAATTAGAAGTTTTCCTTATGGATATTAAAAAATATATAATTTAAATTTTTATTTTAAAAAATAAAAGACTAAAAAATGATTGAAGCTTATACTGAGAAAGATGATCCTGACGCTAAAGTTATATTAGGAAGAATAATGTTATCAGATTATCAGATATGTTGTTTAAGAGATGATGGAGAATGTCCTTTGACTCCAAAACAAATGGAAGTAATGGAAAAGTTTGATGGTAAAAAGTTATCTAAGTTTCCTCCTGGTTGGGATGCTTTTATTAGACCAGATAAAGTTTATGAATATGTTTTTGAAAAACCATGTCCTGAAATTTAATTTTTTATTTTATTTTATTATTTCTCTATACCCCTAAAAACAGAAAAAGTACAGGAATTAGGGACTCTAATTTTTATCAATTTTTTCTTATTTTTCCAATTTTTCATACAAACGTAAATTGTATTTATTTTTTATTTTAATTTCCAAACAATAAAACCAGTTAATGTCATACCACCAACAACAAATGCAATCTCTCTATTTTTCTGGTCTTCTGATGGAGTATAAAAATCACTTAATGTAGGTTTAGGTGATAATGAAGTTAATTTTTTATTCGTGACACGATAGTATAGTTTCATTGCTTGGTCAACATTATCAAAAGTCTGAACCGCATGATGTTCCTTTTGTAATTGTTCAGTTATAAAATCTAATCTTTGTATTCTTTTTTTATTCCATTCTGATTGTGCTTTTTCTAATTTTTCTATAGCTTTATCATGTCTTATTTTCTCTTCATTTGCATTACTACCCATATGTGAAAATAAATAATTACTCCCTGAAAATGCAAAAGCATTTGTTATTGCCCCACCAAGCATCATTGTTAAAGCACTTGCCATTTTATAAAAACAAAAATTACTTCATAATATCAGCAGGTATAATACCTTGCTTAATCAACATATCTTTTGTTGCCATTGCAAGTAATATATCAATGGATAACATTACAACATCATTCATGTTAAAATCCACTTTTGGTGCTGGCCTCCTTAATACCTTTTTACCTATTTCTGCATATCCAACTGTTAACAATGTTTCCACTCCAGCATGATATAACATATTTGCTATTTGTTTTCCGTCTTTTTGAGTTGTCATTTTAATGTACTAAATTTAATTAAATTCAAAAGGATCAATTTCTTTCTTTTGTTTTTCTGGTTTTGTTATTTCTTTAATCATTCTTTCTGGTTTCTTACTTTGGTTGTAAAAAAACAATCCCAATCCAACAATACTTATAGGAAAAAGTACAAATTTGTAATCAACTAGGGAACTGGAGTGTTTCTTGACAGAAGGGATATGTTCGTTTGATTCATAATCTGTTTCTGTATCAGAATCTTTTGTTATTTGTTTGATTTTTGAATTTTCTTTTTTTAATTTTTCCACTTCTTTTTTTCTCAATTCTGCATTTCTTATTCTTACTTCTGCACCTTTCTTACCAGCAGCTACTCTTTTTGGGTCTTTTGGTTTGGGTTTTTTAAATACTTCTTTTTTTTCTTCTTTGTTTTCTTTTTGTTTAGGATTTTCATTCATCATTTTTTATGTCATTATTTTCATCTTTTTTTCGGAAATCGAGCGAAGCGAGTGGTTCAATATGTCTTGCTGTTGTTAATATTGCAGTAAAAGGAGCAAGATACATTCCATATCTATAGTACAGTTCACAACATGTATTAGTTAAAGCATTATTGATAAAAGGATCTTCCTCTAAGTCTTGTATTAAAATTGGTGGATTAACAACTTTGAAAAACTTTGATACACCCATGACATATAAATTTATAAAAGAATTTCCTAATGTCTTGGTCATACTAGCTCCCAATCTTGCTTCATATTTACAGTATAGTTTGTTTATTTGTTCTGTTGTCATTTTATCAATATCTGACAGTTGTAATTCTTTACCCAGATATTGTTTACTACTCCCACCAGCAACAACGGATGATAATCTTTCGCGTTTTTTTTCTTGAAGGGAACCGTTCACTTCGCTCGCTTCATCATCAATATTTATGTTTTCCACAATTTGCTCGCTTAATAATTCTTCAGCATTCATTTTATACGTTTCAAAAAACGGATATAATTTATTTTTAACTTTAAAAAAATTAAATACAACATATCCAACTAATGATAAGACTGCAGTGTTTGTTGCAATTGTTAGTATTTCCAACAGCATTGCTTTTTTTTATTGCTTATTTTGGTTAAATTACTTAAGTATTATTTTGCTTATTTTGGTTAAATTACTTAAGAATTACTTATTTTGGTTAAATTACTTAAGAATTACTTAAGCATTACTTAAGCATTACTTAAGCATTACTTAAGCATTACTTGAGAATTGCTAAAAAAATTAATCAAGTAACCAATAATCAGTAGGTTGATCTGTCTTTAATATTAATTTACGATGTTTCTTTTTTTTAAGTTCTTCCTTTATTCTTTGTCTTTCTTCCAAAGTAGGAATAACATCATTTTCTCTTAGACAATTATCAAAACTATCTCTATCTTTTGTGTAAAACATGCATAACCATTTTGTTTGTTCTCTTAAATCTTTTAAAACAGAGTTGTATCTCTGTGAAATGACCCACACTGATTGTTCCGCATGTCTTCCTGAAAATGCAAGCTCGGACAGCATATCTTTTTTCTTTGTTAGTTCTTTTGTTGCACTGCAGTCATCAATGATATATAATGTTGGATGACCAGCATATTTTTTAAAGAACATTCTTAGTAGTTCTTGTAGCTTCTCTTCTTCATAAAGGGAACCGTTCGCTTCTCTCACTTCAACAATAGGATTAACAATTATTAGATTTTTTGTTTTTGGTTTTCTAACATCATCAATCCATTCACGATTTTTGTATGCTTTGTTCCATTGGATGGTTGGACAAAGTATGACTATATATTTGAACACTTCACTATATTCTTTTTCTAATAAATCAAGAACAAACTCTGTTTTTCCACATCCTGTTTGTCCACATATAATAGCACAATGGGGATATTTTGGTAATTCATAAAGGGAATCGGAGTGTATCTCGCTCCGCTCGTTTGTTTCCATTTTTTAAGGGGAACCGCTAGTAATTAACTTCTTTAAATCTTCCATCTTCAAAATTAATTTGTGCATCTTGTATAACAAACAGATAAACATTTATTAATTTATTTGCTCCTGCTGTTTTAGTTATTTGGATAGTAATACCTTCAGAAGCATTTTCAATTCTTCTACCTGAACCGTGTAATGAGTTGTCATCTGTTGAACGTAAATCTAACCATAATGCATAATTAGTTGTAAGATATTTTTCTAATGTTGTATAGGATAAATTTAAATCCTTTAAAACTTCTTCTGTTGTTTTATTTCTTTTTGAATTTAAAGCAAAGAATTTATTTATTTCATCCCATTGTTGATATGCTTTCATTCCTTGACTGTATAGTTGATTTGGAACACCTTCTATTGTCATTTCTACTTTTGTTATGTTAGGATTATAATAAGTTTCGGTACTTGTTCTTTCAGGATCTTCGAACAACATTAGAATTCCTTTCATACTTCTAGCTGGAACATTTAAATTTATATTCCACAATGTATCAGATTTGTTTTTGGTTATTTTTCTATGTCTTAGTATTCTATCGTACAAAATAACCATCTTACCATTAACTTGTTGTCTTATCTGTCTTGCTAATTCTGCATCAGTAACCATATCAAATTCTAAACAAATGTTTTTGATTGTATAACTTGCAGATGTATCTGTTGATTTAATAACATTGCTATAATTATTAAATGTAAGTTCATATTCAAGTCTATCACCAAGACCTGCTTGATAAAAAGGCATATGAGTTTCTAATAGTTCAAAATCAAGTGGGATACAAAATCTTGCACCATATGCAGTTGCAATTGCTTCATCCCCTATGTTTGATGCTTTATCATCCGCACCAACTCTGTGTTTTAACATGTTTGTTTCACCAATTCCTTGGTATGCCATATTTAAACGTTCAGATGTAGATTTCCATAAATCAACATAACAATGATAAATATCACTATCATCAATTGACATAATTTCATTTCCACTTATACGAATTGTTGTTTTTTTAACTATTGTTCTTCCTATGTTTTGATATATAGTTGCATTGTCGTCTGTAGATGTGAGTTCTATTTCAAATGCCAATCTGGTTGTTCCAGGAACAATAACATCATTATTGCTTAGATTGGGGAATCTCACTAATAGCTGTTGATTTTGATCAATAGTTGAAGGATTATTTGTTATTGATACACTTTGACGAATACCTTTCACACCACGGGGTTCTCTTATTTTTCTGTAAGGATTTAATTTGTTTCCGTATGCCGACATTTTTAAGGATTAAATTTGTTATAAAAATAATTCAATTACCACTGATACTAGAGTATTGATACATGTAGAATTATCACTCTCACTAACAAACCCTATAATATCTCCAGCCTTAACTTCAAAAGGTATATTAAAGTTATGATAACTGTGTGTGTCACCATTACTTAAACTTATTCCGTAACTATATGTCTTATAATTATTAACAGTTATCATAACATCTATATTATCTGAGTTTGTTCTTAAACTTACTAAACTAATACCCAATATTTGTCCTGGAAAGTTCATTACATAATAACCACCACCACCATCACCAAAATTAAACTTTTGTCTTGCATGTATTGAACCATCAATTCCAGCATTTATACTTATTAATTTTTTGTCTGGTTTATTTTTAATATTACTAACTATATTTTCAACATTTAAAACTCTGATGGTTAGGGCAGCGACACTCCGGCGTAAATCTCTATCCTTAGTATCCATTGTTTGAAGCTCACTCTTCATATTTAATATTTCCTTTTTTATTTCCGATGTATCTACGTTTTTTTTTTTGACACCAAGTATGCTCATTTTATTAAATAAATTATATAACTTCTAAAACACAATTAATTGGTAAATGATTAATTATCTTGTTATTATTTTCATCTCTTATTTCTAATTTCAATTCTGTTATAACATCATTTACTAAACACTTATATTCCGGATGCTCAAATCTCGCTGTTATAACTTCACCAAACTCTTTATTCTCGACTGGAATAACAGCCAATAATGTACTTGGCTTACCATCAAGATAATTATGAGAAGTGCTAACTTGTTCCAAATGGATATATAATGATTTATGGATAGCAAAATCCACAAATTTGTTTCCATAATGTAATTCATTAGGTTCGAATTTACGTTTATTATTAAATCCTAACATATTTCCCAAACCCTTACTTATCTTTAACTCAGTAGTAGTGTTTAATGAAGCGATACCATTTGCTTCATTTACGGATAATACAATATTTTCTTTTTGAAATTCATCCACTATTTGTTGAAAACTATAATAACCATTCATAATCCTTTGTTGTTCCTCTCCGGTTTTTGTTATAAACCCATGATAAACATTATACCAACCTATACTGTATCTTATAAATTTCAAACCAATACGTTTATTTCCATTTCTGTTATTTATGTATTGTTCTAAGTTTATTGTATTATCAATATTTGAAATAGTATGAAACATTTTTAATATAAAAAAATGATAACAAAAGAATTTAAATATAATCCTAATGTTTCATATAATCCAGGTATTAAATATTCTGAAAAAGATCATCAATTAAAAACAAATCTTGTAAATCAAACAATATTTGTAAATCAAAAAGAGAACTTTAAAACATCTTTTCCTGATTTATTTCAAAACTATCAAAACCCATCAATACACACTAACGAACCATGGAATGCCTGGATTCATTCTTCATTTGATTGGTGGCAATGTCAGTTAAATTTTGCAGTATGGTGTGCAAGTACAGGATGTGGGATTTCTTATAATGATCATATACAAAATACTTCAAATCTTACAAAGTCTTTTTATATGTTTCATTTATATTATTGCATTGCAAGAATTTTAAAAGAACTTAAATCACCTTTACCAACAGATTCTTCTTTCTGTTATTACAAGAACCCATATGACAAAGCTGCATATCAGAAATTATGTGATGAATTTAATATTTCTCCAAATACAGATTGGAGACAAAAACTAGAATCATCATGTCAAGGATTAGGAAGTTTTGAGCAATATTATAAACCAAGTGGTGAATATAGACAAAGAAATAAAATTAAAGGACCTTTCTTTAATATTCATGATACAATTTATCATGAAAAAGATATAAGTATGGCTTGGACAACATTTATTTTAGATAATGGGAATGGATTTACACAATCTGGTGTTGAACGTATTAATGAAAGTATTAAAATTTATGTATGGGCTTTGTTAGGTGCACAATCACAAACAAAAACAGAAATTTTAAAAGTAGGAACAGGATTTGATGCACAAAAACAATTCTTAGCAAATGTACAAGATGTAATAAATAGTCCTATCGATTTACCCACCCAGATATCGAATTATGAAAATGTTTTAAAATATGCAAGAAGTAAAGTTGATTATGCTTATGGACTTGGTTTATATATGTCTCCCAGTGATATGGTTTTACAAATTGGAAGTATTGTTGGTTATAATAATAAAATTATAATTGCAACAGAAAATCAAACACTTGGGTTAAATGACGATTTAAATAATAAAAATTTTGATCATGTTGATTTTAAACCAAAAGAACCTGTAAAACCACAAGAACCTATAAAACCTGAAAAGCCTAAAGAACCAAAAATAGATCCAATAAAAAAAATTGAACATGAAGATCATGAAGATAATAAACAAGCAATAATATTTGTAAGTATTGTAATAGGATTTACAGCACTTTATTTTTTCAAATAATCTCTAGCAGCAGTAAACAATAAACTAACAACTAAAATAAGCAATGCCCATAAGTTGTTTGCAAACCAATTTACTACGTCTTTTGTTGCAGACAATAACCAAGAAACAATAGAACCTATAATACCTGGTAATGCAGCTGCTAATTTTCCTGCAAGAAAAGATAATAATTTTCCAAGATTTTTTAATTGTTTTTTTATCCAGTCTTGTACACCACCACCTTTTGATGGAGGAGAAGGAGAAGGAGAAGGAGAACCAGTAAATGCCTCAACAATAACACCAATAATCATTCCAAAAGCAGTTAAAACACTAACTATTGTTATTCCTTGTTCTCTGAATAATGTTCTTATTCTTTCACCTAATGTTTTGTCTTCGTTTAACATTTTATGTATTGTTTGTTTAAATCTATCTAATTGACTACGTAGTTTTTCTCTATTAATATTAATTACTTCTATTCTTGCACTTCTCTCAGATTCCAACTCTCTCATTCGACTACTTATTCTTTTTATTTGAAATTTTAAATTGTCTTCTTTAGCTTGTTTTAATTTGGCATTTTCTTTTGCTAAGTTTTTATTTGTTTCATTCAGTTTTGCTAATTCATTTGCAATCTCTTCCTTTACTGATGTCATTGCACTGATTATTCCATCCATCTCTCTTTTTGTCATTTCTGTTTGTGTTTCATTATCTACTAAAGATGTTCCTTGTTCAATAAATGAAGTTTCTATTTCTTTCACATATGTTTCTGCATTACTTGCTGTTTCTAATAATTCTTGTCCTTCTTCTTGTGTAGATATTTCTTGTAATGGAATTTCTATATTATCGAGTTCACGAATTGGTGATTTTATCGTTCTTTGAAAATCTTGAAAATCTGCTCTAGCTTCTCTTAAATTATCAGATATTTTATAATCATCTACACCTAAAACATCCCTGACAAAATTAACACCGTATTCTCTTTGAAGAGTGCTAAATTTATAAAACTTTAATACTCCTTTTTGGTAATATGTTAATGCATTATCATTACCTTTTTCATCTTTTACATATAAGATTTGTCTTTCATTATGATCTTCCCTAACAAAAAAACCTACTTCATTACGTGTAGTTTCACCATTTTTTTTATAAAATTGTTTAATCATTTTTTTTGTAGTTTCTTTTTTACGAATTTTAGCATCATTTTCTGATAAATCTCTTGTTACTTCAATTTCTTTATTTATATACTTTTGAAACTCTTCATCATTTTGAACAGACGTTTCTTCTTCTTCTTTATCATAATCATTATCAAACTCATAACCTCCTTCAGCCATTTTATTCATCTAAAATATTAGATAATAAACAATAAAAAGAACCTGTTAAAAACAACTTAAGATAAAAATAATTAAATTTTTTATTTAACATTATTTTTACATTTTTTACTAATTTTTCTTTTGTTTCTTCATCCATTTATTTAATTAAAAATTGATTCATAGTTTGGTGGATTTCCCACGTTCACATAGTGGTGATTTTCAACTAAAGTTATTTTGTTTATAAAAATTATAGATTTTCCATTTTTTTTTTTATTTCATTTCTTACTCTATTTTCTGTTTCTTCTATAATTTTTCTTCTTTCATCTTCTGGTAAACTTTTTGAAGTTTTTAAATTTGCCATTTTTAAATTTTTTTTCATCTCATTAAATTTTTCTAGTTCTTCTAAAATAAGTTTAAATTCTTCTTCACTTATTTTATTGTCAGTTAAAGATCTAGAAATTAAATCTTTAATACTATTTAATTTACACTCTGCTAAAGTTTTTATTTCATAATGTTTTTTAGCTTTTGAAGTAAGCTTTCTTCTTATTAATTTTATTACACCCCCAACACTACCGCATGCGACTGCTGTAATCTGTAATGGTAATAAAATAGGAATAGCAATACCTATACCTGCAGAAATAACTGATGCTGAAATTAAAGTTGTATCTATTCCATCTGTAAAGTTTACTCCTCTTTTATATTTTTTATATAAAGAATTTCTTTTGTCTCTTTCATTTTTTAAAGAATTTTCTATTTCTGAAATTTTTTGTAATCTATAGTTTTGTCCATCTTCTATAGGTAATTCTGGATATAAATCAGGAGCTGTAGGTTGTTTCATTTTTTAAAGTAAAAATTGATTTTTTTATTTTTCTCTTAAATCCCACAGAATTCTTTCTCTGACAGTTCTCCCGGTTTTTTTATTTATTTTTTTTTGGAATTTTTTTGTTGATTTTTGGGTGTTTTTAATAACGTTTTTTTCCAAAGTAAAAAAAAAATTTTTTTGGGAGTAAGAAAATTTGGTGTTTTTTGGGGTGTTTTTTTGCTTTTTTATGAAAATTTAGGGCTCTTTTACTTGAAATGAGGGTAATTTTTTGGGGGTCAAATTTTTTTTTTTTTTTTGGAGGGGGGGGGGGGGGGGGGGGCGCTGGGGTCGTTCAAGTACTATACTACTCCCCTTAGGGGAAAAAATGAGTTTTATAAAAAGCCCCAGGATTAAGGTTTTGGTGTGCTCTTTACAAAAAAAAATTTTTATTTTTTTTATGGGGGGTATAAATGCAAAGTGTGTTTTTTTTCTTCTTCATTTTGAAGTTAAAAATCACACAAAAATGTTGGTAAAATTTTTATTTTGGATGTAAAAAGGGTTTTTTTTCTTTAAAATGGGGGGTCAAAAATTGAAGATAATTTTTTTTTTGTGGGGGGGGTTATAGGTGTGTGATATTGTGTGGAGTCGAGTGCGACTATGTTACTGGTAAGTAGATTACGTTATTTGTAAAAGTGTACGACGGACATGTTCCAATAACTACATTGCAGTCTACTTTTCCCCAAATGAGACCCATACCGAATAAAACTTATCATTAAAAGTAAAATCACAAAAATACTGAACTCAGAGGAAAATCAATAAGAAAGTCCATAATCACATGGCAAAATCAAATAACAAAACGCATCAAAAACGAATGGACAAGAACTGTCATATTCCTGACTTGGTACAGGCATTTTCAAATGTAGAATCCGATTTGTCAGAAGTGGCACATGGAAAGCAGAATAAGATTATTTTTCCGGGGCACCTGATATTTCCTCAGTTTTTGCGGGATTCGTCTTTATTTTCATGATTGTGAGTTTTGTGTACTGTTGTTTATATATATATAAAAGAAGATGTGGTATGATAGCCAACTATCCTTGTCTGTTTGTCTTTTAGTTTTTGTCCAGACGAACGCAATGCAAAGACCAACGAAAACAGACAGAAAATGACTTTTCTTTATATCAAACAGTTAAAAGTGAGTTTTCGTGTCCCTTTTTCTTTCCCCTTTTAGACGGAAAGAAAACTGTATGGATTTCCACAAATCTGACGAAAACACGCAATTTTTCGTTCTAAGTTTCATCAAAAGAATGTACATACGAACGTACGACACCTCCACACAATTAAAAGTTCACACAAAACACCCCGAAAAGACGAAGTGAATCATACTTTCTCTGAGAACTTCTCTTGAGGTAACTTTCGCCCACCATCGGTAACCGACAACTCAAAACTTTGATAAGTTAAAAGAAGAAGTCTGCGTGGATGTTCCAATAGCTATTTAAGTCCCCATTAGTCTGTCTATATCAATATTTCTCCACAGTATTCATCCATAAAAAACATGAAATATAAGTAATTATACATTTTTATAAAAGAATGGATTTGTGTTAAAAAAATGTAAAGAGATATTCTCAGACGAAGATAAACTAAGACTATAAATGAGATTTCGTGTTTCTAAAAAAATAATTGGCAGTCTGTTTAGAATTATATAATGATTTGTATAGTCTGTGAGAAATAACAACAGTTGACATACAAAAATGTCTGTCTCTTGGAATAATTGAATAATTTCAAAGTTCAAATACTCTTCGTTTAAGGTCATGGTCGAATAAAACATATGAATTCAAATATCAAAAGAAAAAACGACCGAACGAAAACTAATGACGCCGATTTCCGTCTAATAACTCTGACGTTTGATTTCATTGTTTACTTAAACTAACCAAACAAATTTGCAGAAATGAAAATTTTGGTGAAAGAGAAATATATTTAGACTATTTTTAGACAAAATGCACTTGTCTATGAGTTTGTATTACAAATTCAGGATAAATGCGCTACATAATAAACTAATTTGAGATTTTCAGAAAACCAGGGGTTATTTTTGGATTTATTTAGTTTTTTTTTCCAAAAGGCAATTCTTTCTTAGAAGATTTTAAACATGTGAAAATTGGCATGTAGAAAGATGATTCATGTACGATTCAGGATATACCTGGTGTCAATGAAGTTCAACCTAAGGTAATATATTTAGAAAGCTGTGAAAATTGAAAATATTTGGTTAAACAGATAGGGATTTTAAATTGGTGGTCTGACACCCAAAAGATACCGGAACCAAGTCATGTTTGTAGATATTTTGAAGAGATGATGTCTTCAACAATGTAAGTAAAACTTGACCCAGTAACTTACTTGAAAATAACATTCAGTTGTGGAACAATCAGAACCTCTATTGGTTATATTATCAATCTTCTGATGTAAACTCAATTTAGATCTAAAAAAGAAGATGTGGTATGATTGCAAATGAGACAACCGTCTACAAGAGACCAAATTGACGCAGAAATTAACAACTATAGGTAACCGTGCGGCCTTCAACAATGAGCAAAGCCCATACTACATAGTCAGCTGTAAAAGGCCCGAAATGACAATGTAAAAGACCACTTTCGAGTTCATCCGTCACCGGCAAAAACTCGTCAATTATACACGCCTTTATGACGTCATTTACCAGATAGAGGGGCTCGCCTGTATCCCTGCACTATTTACGTTCATCAAGCGTCTTAGTGATCGTCTTTGTGCAGGATAAACTAGAAATAATGATTGCTCAGTAGGTACTTGCTGACATTTCCATAATGACAGCAGTGTTGATTGTCAATTTTGAGAATTCAATTTGCCGAATAATTCGTACAATATAGAATTATAGTTTTCCAACCACTCGCTCAACATTGGAAGGAAGTGACGACGCCCCTAAACGCACAAATGACGGTGATAAAGGCGCGTATAATTGACGAGTTTTTTCCGGTGACGGATGAACTCGAAAGTGGTCTATTCAAAGAGAAAACTAACGGCCTTATTTATATATAAAAAAATGAACGAAAAAAACAAATATGTAACACGACAACCACTGAATTACAGACTCCTGAGATAATTCTAGTGTTACCACTAAAGTATAAATTCCTAATAAAAGAATAATTGAAATCGCTTTTCTTTTGTTTCAAACCTCTAAACCGAACCTCGTCATCTATTTCTGGGTGTATGTCAGACTTATAACTCGGTTATCCTTATTCCAAGTTCATACAATCACCAGACTGTCAACAAACTGCATTATCTAATGAAAAATCACAATCAATTACTAGTTATCAGGAAAGGAAATTAACAGAATAGATTTGTTTATTTGTTTCCAATTTTAATGATAAACAACAGTGTTTGCCGTATTCAACTTAGATTCTGCTAGGTGAGTCGTACGACAAGGAATAGGAGGGGAAATTTCAATTTGGTTTGCCACTAGAAAAACAAGTAAATTGGATGCAAGGGCAGAAATGTTGACCTACAGCAACGCCACAGCCGGATCCTTTAAGAGTTGGTGTAAACATTCAGCAACGTACTGACCATGGGGGTTTAATACTTAGGTCCTCTCGTCTTAGATATAAGTACCAACAAGAATTTAAAAATAATCTTCTAGTCCCAAATTTTGCAAAACTCTAAAATGATAAACCATAATAATTAAAACCTTTATTTGAAATTAGTTTTATCTTCAATGATAAACAAGACGAAATATACAAATCAATTAAGTATGAAATAAAAAAAAATCCGGTTAGGAAGGGGGGCAGGACCTTTTTCTGGACGGGTTAGGGTGTTTTTAAACTCGGGATTTCGGGCTTGATCCTTTCGGGTTCTGGGAATTTGTGACCGCGGACATTGCGCTTAAAAAATTCAAGGATACAATTTTGTTAAATTTCCTAGCTAGAATATGAATGCTGATATACTTCAGATATGCATCTTACAATTTTGTATATCATGGTTAACATAGAAATAAGAAGATGAGGTATGATTGTCAGTATGAAAACTCTTCACCAGAAACCAAATAGTTTTATCAGTAATAGGTCACCGTACGGCCTTCATAAATGAGTAAAACCCATACCGCATAGTCAGCTACAAAAGACCCCGAAATGACTAATGTCAATGAATGTGAAAAAATTCAAACCATAGGGCTATTTACATCTGAAACGTAAAAGAAGCGGCATAAGTAGGTTACCGTTTTTCGTATCTCGCAAATTCCTTTTGAATATATTTCCTTAATCTGGTAATAATATCTGAGGATAACAAGTATATTTTTTTATGAATCGTTTCATCGAGGGATTCTACACACTAACAACCAATATGTACTTGTTTTGTTAGGTCGCTTTTCCGACATCCTAAAACTATATAAAGGACTCAGATAAAGGACATCTTATTTATAACCTGACCTTTCTACAAATAGAAACGAAACGGATTTTCCGGCCTATCACGAGGATCTGTATGGGGTCTGTTTTTCTGTATCTTTTTATTGTTAAGTCTATTTATCTCTTATCTTTATATTTCATTCCATTATCCTCTATTCATTTTTTTAAAGATTTTTTTCCATTCTCCACTACATATGAAAAAGATGTGGTATGATTGCCAATGAGACAACTATCAACAAGAGACCAAAATTACACAGAAATTAACAACTATAGTTCATCATACGACCTTCAACAAAGAGCAAAGCCCATACCACATAGTCAGCTATAAATGGCCCCGAAATGACAATGTAAAACAATTCAAACGAGAAAACTAACGGCCTTATTTATGTACAAAAAAATGAACGAAAAACAAATATGTAACACATAAACAAACGTCAACCACTGAATTACAGGCTCCTGACTTGGGACAGGCACATAAGTACATAATGTGTCGGGGTTAAACATGTTAGCGGGATCCCAACCCTTCCTCTAATCTGGGACAGTGGTTTAACAGTATAACACAAGAACCCCATTATTCTCTATTAAAACCCAATCCAGACCCTCTACCGTGGTCCAATTGAAGTTTTGGTGATAATCTGATTCAAGTGTTAAACCTAATTACCATATATGTCCCATGGAATATATAGTTCAGCTGATATAGCTGGTGTCTATGGATCGTGACGTCAGCGGCGTGAGCAACTCGTTAAATATTCGAATAAAGTACAAATAAGTCAAACTAATACAAAAAGTATGATGCATCGTTATCAAACATTGATCTGGTTCTTAGTTGACTAGCTCTTTGTTGGTGGACAGTTTCAAGTTGCTTTAATTACACGCGGGATCCAGTTCAATGTTAGCCTCCATCTAGGCCAAGTTAAAAGATGCCGATCTACTTTTCAGACAAATCAGGGTCAATAGCCGACATTTATAGCAGCAGTAAAGCGGTTTATGTGACAAACCATGTAGACAATGAGCACATATAAATGCAAATCAAGGTCATCATTATTATACATGATTTCTGTACTTATTATTATCCCCTGAAGTCAAATATACAAGTTGTGATGGCTTAATTTGTTCTATTGAAAGGTGGATTAAATGACAAAACCTACATACATCATCAAAGTGATTGGAACCTGGTTCGTTCGAAGACATTTATCTTTTTAACAACCAGGAAATACATGTCTTTTGTTTGGTCAACCATGTCTTAATAGCGACAATCAAAAACTTTCACACAGATGGAATATAGTTTTCAGAGATGGTTTCTTTTTTATATTGTATTTGTATTTTCTAAATTTGAAACTCATTCGTTGACAACTGTTTGTCATATAAACGTTGTATTGCCGTTTCTAAACTTTATATACATGTATTTGTGTTAGGTATCTTTGATGAATCCTTTTAGAGTTGAAAAGATGACAGGTGTTTTTACAATTTGGAAAAGCCTTAGTGATAGGCAAGAGACATGAGCCAATTCATTCTTGCATGAATCCTCATCAGTAATCAAAATAGGACTCTATATCTGGCGTAAAAAATATAAGTCTTGTATTTTTGATCAGTTTGTAACAACGCATTTGAAATAAAAAATACAGCTTTCACTGGTGGAACTGCACAGAAAATCTTTACAATTCCAGGGCATCTTCAATCCATATTTGTTCCTATTTTGCTTGTTTTCATGGAACTCTCCCAGTTGGTTTTCACTCATTATTTTGCTAACATCATTTTACTGTTATTCAGGTCCATAGAATATCAATTCTGACAATTTGATGTACTCTGCATTATATTAAAACCCCAAATGTTTTATGCTTGCTTACTATGTAAGCTAGATAATACTACACTGCTACTTTTGCATAGGTACAAATTCTGTACTTAACATCTGTAGTACTGGAAACTTACTTTTAATATTCAGTGCTATTTCTTTCCTTTAAAATTATTGCATCTGTAGTACTGGAAACTTACTTTTAATATTCAGTGCTATTTCTTTCCTTTAAAATTATTGTAATATTTAGGTACCTGTATTTTACAGTACTTGATTTGTACTAAAAAAAATGGTACTAAAATAATACCAACAGTGATCACAATATTCCATGTCTGAAATCATAATGTTAAGAGATTTGAAACAGACAAACCTTCAAAATGCTAAAAATGTAACGTTATAACCAAAAATCTGTAGTACTTAAATTTCAAGTACAAATCAAGTCCTGTAAAATACCAAACTTAAATATTACAATAATTTAAAAGTAACAAAATAGTACTGAATATTAAAAGTAGATTCCCAGTACTACAGATTTTTGGTACAGAAATAGTACGTATGCAAAAGTCGCTGTGTAGGTAATATCAATCCAGCATGACACTCTTTTTGGGACTTTTAAGCTTACTTGTCATTGCCTAAAAAAGTAAAATAAAAAAAATACTGAACTCAGAGGAAAATCAATTCGGAAAGTCCATATAAATCACATGGCAAAATCAAATAACAAAATGCATCAAAAACGAATGGACAAGAACTGTCATATTCCTGACTTGGTACAGGCATTTTCAAATGTAGAAAATGGTGGATTAAACCTGGTTCTATAGCGCTAACCCTCTCACTTTAATAACAGTCTCATCAAATTCCGTTATATTTACATGATGCGTTAAATAAACAGTCACAATTAATAAAATAGTCAAAATATGGGTACATCAGTCATCATCGTATAACAATTTTAAAAGGGACAATTTAACAGAACACAAAAACATCTTCTATCTACGAAAACATTGATTGATTTGAGTGTCTGACGTCAGAAAATTGTAATGGCATTGATTTTACTGGGCCAAGGAAAAAACATAAACTTAAATTTGAGGCAATCATGCTATCATAAATTCACTACATGTATGTGTTCTTTCAAAAACATTAATTGATTGAGTGTTTGCTCAACTTAACGCCTACACAGCATCTTTAAATAACATGAAGTTCTGTTACTTATAGTCTTGTTTTTTCTATGTAGACTATGTTTTCTGTTAAATGTTTTTTTTACCGTTGTTTCATCAATGCAATATTGTTTTTTTCCTTCGACTTTTGATTTATTCTAAATGTTTCCCAGAATTTGCCAGAAATAAATCTGAAAAGTTTTCAATTTTTCAAATTACCAAAAGATTGAATGCATTCTAATGACACAGCAAAACCTTAAGAAATCTAGAGCTTGACACATGGTCTCCAACAATAGACCATTACCATTGAGGTGAGGCATCCTTAAAGTAAATCGTGATGTTTGACAGTAGCTGTTACTGATAATGCAACACTCAACAAATGGAAGTTTTTAACGACCTTGACTGGTTATACAGGCGAGCCCTGGCTCGCGCCTTTTTGGGCATTATAAGCAGCGCTTGTGTTCACATCTAGGTTTTGTCCTAGTGTTCGATTCCAATCCTTAATTTTCAGGATATTGTTTAATGGACTTTATTTATTACACATGCATACATGCGTTACCTGAAATTTTACCTAAACTCAAATTAGTATTGTCATTTTGTTTATTTCCTTTGGTTACATCTTCTGACATCAGACTCGGACTTCTCTTGAACTGAATTTTAATGTGCGTATTGTTATGCGTTTACTTTTCTACATTGGTTAGAGGTATAGGGGGAGGGTTGAGATCTCACAAACATGATTAACCCCGCCGCATTTTTGCGCCTGTCCCAAGTCATGAGCCTCTGGCCTTTGTTAGTCTTGTATTATTTTAATTTAAGTTTCTTGTGTACAATTTGGAAATTAGTATGGCGTTCATTAACACTGGACTAGTATATATTTGTTTAGGGGCCAGCTGAAGGACGCCTCCGGGTGCGGGAATTTCTCGCTACATTGAAGACCTGTTGGTGACCTTCTGCTGTTGTTTTTTATTTGGTCGGGTTGTTGCCTCCCCATTTCCATTCTCAATTTTATACATGTATGATTGTTCATTAGTGGGTATTAACCATTGGTATATGTAGTAAGAAGTAAGAAAGACTGAATAGATTGCGTATATTTATATATTCTTCATATAATAATTTTGTCATCGTTGATTCATACAAATTTATATAAATAAATTATCGTTGTATAATAACACAGCAAAAGTCCAATTGCAGTATTTGTAAAATTCTAATCTTAGATTGGGCGTTCTAACAAACCTTGGTCCTACTAAAAAGCGCCCGGGAGCGCCCGAGAAAAAAAAGCGCCCAGGGAAAAGAAAAAGCGCCCGGAGAAGGGAAATTAGCGCCCGGAGGAGAAAATTATAAAAAAGAATAAAATTTTATAACAATATTTTTTTTCTTTAAATATAGATAAGAGTATATAGAAGAATCATGCGGAACGATATTGTCCTCAATCAAAATGTATATTTTGTTATTTAAAAATAATCAGCTGTGCCTGAGGTGTAATATTTTCACAACTGCATGGTGAACACTTTCTTATTCAGATACTGATACAGATTTATTATATCTTTTTATAAAGCTAAAACTGTTCCAATGGCTATGCTTATCAGGGTTTTAATGCAAAGTTTTAAATTTACACCAAACACCTGCGCTTTATCCCCGTGTTTTAACTACGGTACATGTATAGTACTGCTTTATTTGCTGATTTATTATGTGTAACTCTTTTAATTTTGATTAAATTAATATTTATCTGTGACTTGAATTTAAGGTTTTTTTTTACATTTTTCATGTTGATATCGTTTTTCAAAAAAATGTCTTTTGACGTCTTACATTTTTTAAATCTTCCGCATTAACTGTGATCCTGTATTATCTGTCTTTCGAAATAGTATTCATATATTATTGTTAAAATTGAAACATTCATACTTGTTTTTGTGCTGTATTACAAATAAATGTCTATTATCTGAATTTGCAAATAACTTGTCTAAAATTTAAAAAAAAAATCAATGTTCATAACTGATTTCATCGACACAAAGGAGTAGGTCCCGTAAGGACTCATTTTGGCCTCAAATTTCAGTTTCATCTGACTAAAGATTTTGACCACTTTTTAAACACTTAAGTGTCTATTTCACTTGATTCAATTAGTTTTGGTGAAAGTTTTTAACTATTTTAGTCATTAAAAACGATCCGATTCAAGCTCAAATATGAAAAATCTCTCAAATATGCCAAAAAACGTAACTTTTCAGATGGTTTTTGTCAAAAATGAAAGTGGCCGCATCCGTGTTCATCCACACCCTTTATATATGTTATGAATTATCATAAAATACAACTTACATTTCAATATTAAGGATGAACACGAATGCGGCCACTTTCGTTTTACACGAAAACCGTCTAAAATTTAACTAAAATGATAGAAATTTGAAGATTTCAATAATTTAGCATGACTTTATGGTGCTACAACCCGATATATGTGCATTGTATTGTCAAAAACAACCCAAAGTTATGTAGCAGAAGCATTGAACTGTCAAATAAATAACTAAAAGTTTACATTTTAACAATTTTGTAAAACTGTTATATTCTGGGGCCAAAAAGGGGTCTTACCGGACCTACTCCTTTGTCTCATGCCAATAAAATATTTTTTATATATTCCCCGGGCGCTTTTTCTTTTCCCCGGGCGCTATTTTTTCTTCTCCGGGCGCTTTTTCTTTTCCACGGGCGCTTTTTCTTCACCCGGGCGCTCCCGGGCGCTCCCGGACGCTCCCGGGCGCATTTTAGTAGGACCCCTTGTAGAAACTGCTTGTGTTTTTCATTGAAAGACAATTCTAATACATTTTTAAAAAACTGCTGGTTTACAATAATGTAGTATGTCTGTCGTCTACCTATCCAAGTAGTTATATAATATTGCAATAACTAAGCCAACCCTGAGAGGAATCACGTGACTGACTTGGGTGATCATGGCGTCCATCTTCTTCCGCTTCCGAATCAGAAGTTTCCACATCTGATTCTACATCTGAATCTTGATAATGTCTCTGTGCTAACTTTGGTACATAACGAGAAGACACTAAGTTTTCGTCGTCTATATCTTTCCTGAAAAAAAAACCCAAAACATGTATGAATTGTAAAAATAATCATTTGAGATTCAGAAGGTGGTCTGAACTGAATATGGCTGAAGAAGGCCCGAGACAAGTGGTCTGCAAAGATCTTCAGCGGCCCCCGAGTTTGATTACGCCACTGGGGTAACTGTTTGAAAAACACCTTTGTTTTGTGTCACAATGTACTACTCAACTGGATTCGGTGATTTCCCTATGTTTTATATGCATATAATAGTTAACTATAACAGGACATATCATCATGAGTTTAGTAAACGGAAGTGAGACATCAAACCAACGATTGACATATCAAAAACATCTCGAGACCAACCAGGGAATTTCTATACTAGTATATAAAGTCCCTGTACCAACATACGTTTATCAATTAATTTTCTTAGAACACATGTACAAAACAATATGTTCTTGTGAATTTACATCCAGTGGTAGATATTTCAAACATATCCAATGAGATTTAAACTATTTTGACCGATTTTCCAAAGCGGATCTTCTTTTAGGCAGACATTGGGCCCCTACTTATGACATTTCTGGATCCGCCACTGAAAACGTAATCATAACTAAACATTTATAAGAAGATTATGTATCTTCCTTCTTTCATTTCTTCGTTTCAGAATAGATGTAGGTTGTTTATACATCTATCGTATAAGCTTTCTTCGTATCAGCATGGCCCAGTTTATACATATTATACATCTATCATATAAGCTTTCTGTAATTAGGAAGACCCAGGGTTTCTCCTTTGTTTAGATTAGTCATCTACCCATGGTCACTGTGGTAGCCTTGGATAGATAAGAGAACCGCACAGTACGTACAATAATAATGTCTGACAGAAATAGAAAAGTAGGACAACTTGTAATCAATCAGACCAAACTGATACCAGGAATTCATTGGCTATTCAAGATTAATGACCTCTGTCAGTCGATAAAATATTTATTGGTTTCGAGGGACATATCGTTCAGGATTTAATATGTGTCAAGGAAAATGGCAAAAACAGAAAGTAGAAACCTTTCCTCAGTGAACTCGGAAAAGATATAAAATTTATTTATTATCCACCTACTGATAATAAACTCCTCTCAAGAAGAAACAGAAAGATACAAATGAATTAGATATTTAGAAAAAAGGAAGGTTACTAAAACCAGAGACATATAATATAATTGTATTATATGTCTCTGCTAAAACTAGGTATTATAATATTTAGTATTAACTTAAAAGATTTTTTTTATGGATATAAGTAACTTTATTGTAACGTTGATTTTTATTGACGAGCTTAAGAGCTAACATTTTTTTATACAGAGGACCTGTAATCATATCTCCTTCATAGAGAGGAATGTTCTTTGTCATCCGTAGTTGGTTTATCAGTCAACATTTACCAGTTCCTGAGATGTTTCCTTTCTGTAGTATAGCTTCAAATATATCTGTTATTAAAAGGAGGTGTGGTATTAATGTCAACGAGACAGCAATCCAACGACACACATAGCGTTGACAATTGTTCATACAACAAGTCAACTCTAACTAAAACACTCCATCGAAACAACAACATTAAGGTACGCATAGTGGTACGGACATATATAAATTTCCACACTGACATGAGGCATTATATTTTTTGCTTCTTTAATCTGAAGTTTACATTATTAAAAAGAAATAGAATAATATGAACTACATTTTTATATCATAAAAAAATACGTGTATTGTAAACCAATTTATTCGCTGGTACTTATTTTGCCTTTAGCCCTTTCCAAATGATCTCGCTGGGATTTATTTCAGTGGCGGCTTACAAATGTTTTTGACTGTTTTTTTTTTTAAATATTCGCGACGATTATTTCATTTCTTACTCGCAAAATTCAAGCCTGGGATTCCTGAGCTTAGTACATGATACGTGGGAAGCGAAAATCGCCAATGAAACTGATAAATCGCCCGCAAAAATAAGTTGTCTAACTTAGTAAAGTGAAACCATAGACATATCTCTAGTGAAACAGTTAGCAAAACTTTAATGTACATTTTATTTGGACTATCAATATGATGAAGTTTCAAACGACATTGACTTGAGGGAGGCTATCACTGATACCAGTTTTACATTATTAATTATAACTTACTTAAGTACGTTACTCTTATCGAAGTCTACTGATCTATACGTTCCCCCCTTTTTTATTAATTATATCAGTGCCATGTATACAGATCTATGAATTTCCAAACAACTTTATACAGAGAGTATACATTTTTGTACATGTAGTTACAACAGTATGAATTTGGCTATTTAAATTGTCTTTTGGTCATATACATGTACATGTAGCTCTTCAACTGTTTCGTTTCTTAAACACACTTGGCTTTCAAATATTCGGCTTTAAACGTTTCTGATGAAGGGAAATCGAGAAAAGCGTCAAGTTATACCTACACACTTAGACCAACCAATTATAATATAATGTTTAATTAAGACAACAATAAAATGAATGCTTTGTCATTTAATCCTATTATCACGATTCCACAATGTGGATGAATTTACATTACACACTGTAAATCTACCTGACGCCTGACGCGTCCGGACGCGTTCAAAATTTGTACACCGATTGTTCAATATTTTAACGTCATATGTTCATGCTTAGAGACGTGTTCAAAGTTTTAACGTTTGTGTTAAAAATATTAACATGTGTGTTTAGACACAGTGTACACCGGTGTTCAAATTCTGATCTGAAAAAGAGGATAGATGTTTGTCCGGTTTTCTATCCTTTTAATTGGCAAATTTACAAAGAAATTCTTTAAAAATTTGAATGTACATGCAGGATGATGATCTTGTGAATTTTTGACAAATAATTTTGTAATTGTGAAATATTAAACTTCCAATCTAGCATATATGTATATTTATGAACTTATTTTATTATTATTGCTAGTTTTACTTATAAGTGACATAATTATGCATATCAATGAGGCCTGTTATGATAATATTGTAATAAAACTATGTCGATGTTTATCTTATTTCATGATCCGTTCAGTTTATTAACATTACATGTTCAATCGGTGTTCAAATCGCTCGAAATTTTGAACACCTCGCGTTAAAAAAAATATACCGGGGTACCAAATACCGGAAACAGATATCGGCTGGTGATTTAGGCGGTTAAACGAAAAATGGATAGATATAAGGAAGAACACTGGAGAAGGGACTTCTATCTCACATGAACACGAAAGAAGTGAGTAACAAGTTAGTATAATCTCTATAGGTAGTTCGATGGCTTCCTTGTCATTTTCTCATGTCAGATATATATTTTTCAAATATTCATAACTGTTATATCCAAATTTTCAATATTCAACATAAAAGACGAATTAAAGAATGTTGTATTTCACGCAAATAACTGTAAGCTTTGTTCTTGTGATTTTCTAAACTGATGAATAATCAGTCTGTTTAAAAATACAGAATAGATTGACACGTATATTAGCTGAACACTAGTCCAAGTGTTAAGAACTCTAACATCAAGTGTTCAAAAATGAAACCCAAAGGCATTAAAAAATGAACACCACACATTCAATTGATGAACCCTAAACGTTAAGAACTCTAACATCAAGCGTTCAAAAATGAAACACAAAGGCATTAAAAAATGAACACTACACATTCAACTGATGAACACAATGTGTTAAGAACTCTAACATCAAGCGTTCAAAAATGAAACACAAAGGCATTAAAAACTGAACACCACATATTCAATTGATGAGCACTAGTGTAAACATATGGAACACCATTTTTGACTTAGAAAATGCATTTTTTTTTTATTTGCAGGAATCGTTAAGTTGGAATGTTTGAATTAGAAACCGGTAGCCAATAAGCCCACGAAGGTCATTTCTGCATGCTATAAAGTGTTGGAAAAAAGAAAGATGTCATAAAGGTATGACAATATATGAATATTAATAGCTTATGTAGGTGTATCATTTCTATATCTGTATACCTTAGGTCAAGAAATCGACTTATGTAATTTATAATGTCAAAACTTGCAATTCGCTGCCACAGAATATCAATTTGTACTCTAGTATATATCGAAATTAAAGCACAACAACTATTGCATAATTTGATGCTTTATGAAAAACTCTCTTCTATTAATTCTAACTTTTATTTTGCAGGATATATAGGCTCATAGACATAACTTGTTGTGGAGAATTTTGATATTGGAAGTTGATGATAACACATAAAATGCCACCCAGTTGATAGCTTTAAGTGAAGATGCACTGAAAAGTTGAGCGTACATTGTGTGTGATCGTACAAGAACTGTTGGAATTTGCAAACTTTTAAACTTTCATTGTGACAAATATCTATATCATAAACTATCTACATTGACATGTTTTTTGGTTAGGATACACATGATGTAGCTACTATATCTTGTCATGTAGAAGAAAATAATTATTTGTGATATATTTAAGTCGGTTTAAAAACATTATTTATGTGATTTCATTGACTGTTACTTGTGATATCATAAGGTATTCTTGTGCACTTTTCTTACATATATATATGCTCATTTGATTATATAAAGAATTACTTGTTAAAATATGTTTTATTGTTGTATTTTGCCTGATTCAATATAGTTTTTATAACAGTTTAATTAAGTTTACTAATTATAGAAAATTTTGTACGCTTAACAATAGAACATGTTCCACATTTGAACACCATCAATTTGAACACCTATGTCAACTGTTCTGAATGTTAACGTTCTTAACATTTTGGGTTTTGAACATGTTCGGTGTGTTCAAAAAGTGTTACATGGCTGTTGAACGCGTCAACGTATTCAGATTTTGAACATTCGGACACGTTAAATCGTTGAACACTAATGTTAAGGTATTTAACATCAAGTGTTCAAAAATGAAACACAAAGGCATTAAAAACTGAACACCACACATTCAATTGATGAACACTAGTGTAAACATTTGGAACACCATTACACGTTCAAAAAGTGTTACAAAAAAGCGTTCAAGCAGTGTTCTATTTATTAACACTTAGATTTACAGTGCATCTCAGTGGCAAAAATATCAAAATTATTATTAAATTCTTTTCTAAATCTTAGTTCCAAAACGGTAGTGAATAATTAAAAAAAAACGTAATTGATTCACATCGAAAATTAGTGACTGAAATTAAACAACATTAAATTAAAAAACAACATCTTGTTCCCTAATACACTATTCACAAGCTTAAGATTATAGAAAACAACTAATACTACTATGCATTAATTAATGTACACAAATTGATAGGAAAAAATATGAGCTAAAAGTGTACACCAATTGGTAGGAAAGAGTATGAGAAATAAGTATACACCAATTGGCAGGAGAAGTATGAACAATACTGACGTCTGTTGATTAATTTGTAAAGGAAAGTATTAGCACTAAGTGTACATCAATTGATATGATACCAGTATGAGCAATAAGTATACACCAATTGATATGCAAAAATATGAGTAGATAGTGGGCAGACAGAAAGGAAACTAGAGGCTCTAAAGAGCATGTGTCGCTCACTTTGATCTGTGTTAATATCAAACATTGTACACAGACGGATTCATGACAAACTAGTGTTTTGATGATGGTGATGTGTTTGAAGATCTTACTTTACTAAACATTTTTGCTGCTTACAATTATTTCTATCTATAACAGTAGTTTCTTTGGAAAATGTTAGTGAAAATCTACAAATTTTGTGAAAATTGTAAAAAAATGACTATGAAGGGCAATAACTCCCTAGGGGGTCAATTGACTATTTTGGTCATGTTGATTTATTTTTTAGTTCTTACTTTGCTGTACATTATTGCTGTTTACAGTTTATCTCTATCTATAATAATATTCAAGATAACAAAAAAACAGCAAAATTTCCTCAAAATTACCAATTCCAGGGCAGCAACCTAACAACCCATGATCCAATTTATCTGAAAATTCCAGGGTAGATAGATCTTGACCTGATCAACAATTTTACTTCTTGTCAGATTTGCTCTTTATGCTTTGGTTTTTGAGTTATAAGCCAAAAACTGCATTTTACCCCCATGTTCTATTTTTAGCCATGGCGGCCATTTTGGTTGGTTGGCCGAGTTACAGGACACATTTTTTACACCAGATATCCCAAAGATGATTGTGGCCAAGTTTCAATTAATTTGGCCCAGTAGTTTCAGAGGAAAAGATTTTTCTAAAAGATTACTAAGATTTACGAAAAATGGTTAAAAATTGACTATAAAGGGCAATAACTCCTAAAGTAGTCAACTGACCATTTTGGTCATGTTGACTTATTTGTAGATCTTACTTTGTTGAACATTATTGCTGTTTACAGTTTATCTCTATCTATAATAATATTCAAGATAATAACAAAAAACAGGAAAAATTTCTTTAAAATTACCAATTCAGGGGCAGCAACCTAACAATGGAATGTCTAATTCACCTGAAAATACCACAGCAGAAATATCTTAACCTGCTAAACAATTTTACCCCATGTCAGATTTGGTCTAAATGCTTTGGTTTTTGAGTTATAAGCCAAAAACTGCATTTTACCCCTATGTTCTATTTTTAGCCATGGCGGCCATCTTGGTTGGTTGGTCGGATCACCAGACACAATTTTTAACTACATACCCAAATGATGATTGTGGCCAAGTTTGGTTAAATTTGGCCCAGTAGATTCAGAGGAGAAGATTTTTGTAAAAGTTAACGCCGGACGCAGGACGACGAAGGACGCCAAGTGATATCATGAGAAAAGCTCACTTGGCCCTTTGGTCCAGGTGAGCTAAAAAATGAGTAATAAGTGTTCATTCATTCATTGGTAGAAAGAGTATTTAATAAATGTACACCAATTGGCAGGAAAAGCATGAGCAATAAGTGTATACCAATTGGTAGGAAAAGCATGAGCTATAAGGCCTAAAATAAAATATTGTTTGTTTCCCCCATCCCGACCGACCCTGCAAAAATGGTGCTACTCATAAAATTTTATTGTCAAATCTAAGTCAAATATTATTTTATTCATTTCTGATTTTCAGGCTTGCGGGATCGTCCGATAATGTTCAAGCTTTTTGGAAAAATAAAATTATTTCCCTACCTACCTACCCACACCTGGCTTGGCAGGATCGGGATTGGGGAAACAAACAATAAATTAATTTAGCCCCAAGTGTTTACCAATTGGTAGGATAAGCATGAGCAATAAGTGAACACCAATTGGCAGGAAAAGCATGTCAGAGCAATAAGTGTATACCAATTGGTAGGAAAAGCATGAGCAATAAGTGAACACCAATTGGCAGGAAAAGCATGTCAGAGCAATAAGTGTACACCAATTGGTAGGAAAAGTATGAGCAATAAGTGTATACCAATTGGTGGGATAAGTATAAGCAATAAATGTACATCAATTGGTAGGAAAAGTATGAGCAATAAGTGTATACCAATTGGTGGGATAAGTATAAGCAATAAATGTACACCAATTGGTAGGAAAAGTATGAGCAATAAATGTACACCAATTGGTAGGAAAAGTATAAGCAATAAATGTACACCAATTGGTAGGAAAAGTATGAGCAATAAATGTACACCAATTGGTAGGAAAAGTATGAGCAATAAATGTACACCAATTGGAAGGAAAAGTATTTGCAATAAGGATACACCAATTGGCAGGAAAAGCATGAGCAATAAATGTACACCAATTGGTAGGAAGAGATGAGGTATAAGTGTACACCAGTTGATAGAAAAAGATGAGTAATATGTGTACACCAGTTGATAGAAAAAGATGAGTAATAAGTGTACACCTATTGGTAGGAAAAGTAGGAGCAATAAGTGTATATCAATTGGTAGGATAAGTATGAGCAAAAACTGTACACCAATTGGTAGGAAGAGATGAGGTATAAGTGTACACCAGTTGATAGAAAAAGATGAGTAATAAGTGTACACCAGTTGATAGAAAAAGATGAGTAATAAGTGTACACCTATTGGTAGGAAAAGATTAGCAATACATGTACACCAATTGGTAGAAAAAGATTAGCAATACATGTACACCAATTGGTAGAAAAAGATTAGCAATACATGTACACCAATTGGTAGAAAAAGATTAGCAATACATGTACACCAATTGGTAGAAAAAGATTAGCAATACATGTACACCAATTGGTAGAAAAAGATTAGCAATACATGTACAGCAATTGGTAGAAAAAGATTAGCAATACATGTACACCAATTGGTAGAAAAAGATTAGCAATACATGTACACCAATTGGTAGAAAAAGATTAGCAATACATGTACACCAATTGGTAGAAAAAGATTAGCAATACATGTACACCAATTGGTAGAAAAAGATTAGCAATACATGTACACCAATTGGTAGAAAAAGATTAGCAATACATGTACACCAATTGGTAGAAAAAGATTAGCAATACATGTACAGCAATTGAAAGGAAAAGATGAACAATAAGACATTAGTGTAAATCTATTGATAGAAAAAAGGAAGTTAATTCTACATAATTACTTCAATTAGAATTAAGATTTTTGTTCAGCATGTCCTTCTTCCAATACAACTAAAATTTTTGCAAAAATCAAAATAGCACTATATTCTTAACAATGGCAAATACAAGTTAATCACATGTTTTGAAGTAGGCTAAAATGCTTTAATAAAATTAAAGATTGAAGATGTCAAAGTTGCTCTACCAGTTACTGGGTTAGATGTCAGCATGATTTGTACATATATAAAAATACACATCTTAACACCTAACCAATTCCTGCTATTCAATGACGTACAATGGTTTTTTGTCATGTCTTTATATGTATGTTTATTCTTATGTTTGTCACGGCATGCATGTAGTTCATAAATATATATCTACAGCATCGTCCAGCATGTCCAGGCAATAAAGCAAATCCAATCATTGTTTGACCATGGTTTTTATAATCATTTGGTTAGGGATGGTAACCATGGTCAACCATTAGTTCATTTTGACAGGGGTAATGTCACATACCCAAAGTTGGATGTTACTTAACAAGAAAACACAAGCTTGTTCGTACATCTTCTGAATTATAGAGCTTTTATAATACAAGTAGTTCCTTAACTGACTCAACATAGGCAGGGTTACATCTCACTGAGCAAATATCAATATTTATCATTGCAATTCCACTTTTAGTTTAAATCATTCAAGATGATATTTTGAAGAAAAAAAGATGTGGTATATTGCCAATGAGACAACTCTCCGTGCACAAGAGACCATTTCAATGACAGCTTTAGGTTATTTGAGAGAGAATTTGTTGAACATAATAGAAGCAGACAAGCACAATGCATTATGGGTCTGGACTATAGGAGTTCCTTCAATTCTATATTTTCTACATGGATATAAAAATAATGAGCCAAAGATCACAAAATTTCATGGAGTAATTATAACCCTCAGATCTTGCAAAAATGAAAATAAACAATGAATTTTTTTTTACAATATATCTTTTAATGATCAAAATAAGAGATTGTACTAAGATATCAATGATACAGTAGCATTAAACCTACAAAATTTCATATAAAAATGAAATATGGATTACCATCTTGTAATTACTCTGATAAAAGACAACTCAAGACCTTTCAATAGATCACTGTGAAGTGTTTTTCCTAATTATTATTTTCAACAAATATTAAGGGACTAAACTATTTACAGCCTTTTCTAATAAGAATAAATTTTTATCATCTATAAAAAATATTTAAAGACTATAACCCACCTTTTTATTCTGCATCAAATGTTAAGGGACTAAACTATTTAAAGCCTTTTCTAATGAACAAGAGTGAACTTTTATCATCTACAAGAAATATTTAAAGACTAACCCACTTTTATTATCTGCAACAAATGTTAAGGTACTACTAACCTTTTCATGAAAAGGTTAAGTTACCTGCTACTAATAATAAAGAATGTATTTACTAATTCAGTTCTAAGGTATCAAAAATAAATCTAATTTAATATTTGTATATAGAAACTAACTGCGTCACTAGTATACTGCTTTGCATAAAATAATCATAAACTGAAGGTTAAATATATGACCTTTATTAACTTGTACTGCAACAGGTGGCTTTAACATGTCGGTTATTTTCATCCACATTCTGTTTTAAAAATATCAAAATTTAAATATATCTGAACTTGTTGAGAATTATACATGTACAGAAACAAAACTTGGGTCATGAGTTTTATATTCTCATGTTAATGTAAAAATAAAGAATTGTGGTATGATTGCCATTGACACAACTATCTTACAAAGTGTAAATAATAGGATGTTTAAGCAATTATAGGCAACTGTACAGCCTTCAACAATGAGAATAACCCATGTCATAACGTCCAATCACAGGTGTGAATGAAAATTGTACATTAGTAGGTATTATTAAACATATCTTTCTGATTTAGTATGTTCATTAGTTGTATAAAAGAGGGACGAAATATACCAAAGGGACAGTCAAACTCATAAATCTAAAACAAACTGACAATGCCATAGCCAAAAATGAAAAAGAAAAACAGAAAAACAATAGTAAACACGACACAACATAGAACTTAAGAATAAACAACACGAACCCCACCAAAAACTAGGGGTGATCTCAGGTGCTCCGGAAGGGTAGGCAGATCCTGCTCCACATGTGGCACCCGTCATGTTGCTTATGTATTTACAAATCCAGTAAATATTATAATTCGGTAGGTCACATTCATGAAAGGGCAGTGGATTGTAGTTACAACGTAAGGAACGAAGGGATGATTTCAACTTCACCATTTGGAACTCTTGGTTTAATAGCTTCCTAATGTAAGCAGCAATCCTCTATCAAGGAAATCATGATAAGAAATGCAAGCACAGGAATATCGTATCAATTGGGAGATATATACCCAGTATGGATGCTGCTGGAATGTTTCTACTTAGAAATGGAAAGTTCACAATTGGGAAGCTGAAATGATCTCTTTTGTCGTAAAGTTTTGTTTTCAACCGAGCCTCATTGTCAATTTCTAGATGTAAGTCAAGATATGAAGCCGACTAATAACTGTATCTGTAGTATCCTTTATCTCTAGTTCATATTCTCAAAATATAGGGAAAAAAGTCAATTGTCTATCCTAAATTTTAAAGAAGACATATCTCCAAGCCTCAGTCTGCTAATGATGATTCTAGGTCAAGTTTAGATTAGCTTTATCTTTTTCAATCAAACACATTAGGCATTGCTTTCATAGAAGGTATCATTTGTATATTTGTAAGTGTTGTTAACAGAAAAAGTATTGTTTGTTCATCTGCTGGTGTTGTTACAGAGATTTCTTAGAATATATTTTGTTATAATTATTTACCAGGTGTTGTTAACAGAGAAACAAGGATGTTTTTATATATCTGCTTGTGTTGTTTGCAGAGAAAATATTGCTTAAAAGTTTGCATGTGTTGTCAAATATATCTGTCAATCAAAAACTGTATTTTCAATAGTTAAGTTGAGTGCTTCAGGTCCAGTGTGGAAATTGGCTCTACTAAGTACTATAACAAATATGAACAAAGGGTGATAACTCATCTCAATATATTGATTTAGATATGTTACACAATTAATCCAATTGTTTAATCCTCTCTATTCTCATCAGCATTTTGAATTAACTTTTTTTTCTCAATTTCCATATTTTGTACGTGTTCCCAAAGATTTGTATATCATATTTGTGGGTACCAATTTTCGTGGATTGAGCAAAACTTAAAATTTTATATTATTTCTAAAAAATAATGAATCCACAGTATGATAATTAAAGCTTATTTCAATTAAGAAAAAAATATAACTTTAAAGTACACAAGCACCCAACATCAGCCCACTAATTATTGTACCAGTAACTTGCATAAACTATTTCCTAGAAAGACAGATAGAACAATATTTTGTCATACTTAACTTTTACAATTTATAGCTTTTCATTTTGAAAGAATAGAATTAAAAAACAAATTGTAGGCAGAGATTAAAATCTTTATAGGATGGTCTAATGGCATGACCTAAATCATTATTCACAAATTATAATTTTGATAGTTCGCTGTTCTATAAATTAACAAATTTAAATTGACCTTTACCTTTCCTACCACTAGTCAGAGAATTGTGGGTGACCATATTTGATTCCATCAAATGATGCTGTTTATCATTAATTAGATACATTCATACCAAAGGATAGGTACTTGCTACCTGTAACTGTGAAACCTGTATAATAGTTTAACTTAAGGATGTACACCTCTGAGGAGCCAAAAATTTCTAGAATTAAACTTTTTTTCTTAACCTGATTTTTGGGTTTATAAGACTGTAACAAAACAATTGGTGCAGAAAAAATCATATGGTGGTGCCACACTTCTTTTTTTGCTACGACCCTTTGAAATTGCCCAATTTTGATGGTTTTCCCATTTTTCATCGATTTTTACCTATTTTTGGGCTATTATTGTGAAAAAAATCACAGTTCCACAATTAAACTTTTTTTCATACTTTCTATAAAGATAAAGTGGACCAATCTGAATAAATTTTACTTAAAAAAACTATAGGTAGGTGTTAATATATGAAAGTTTTATCATATTTTGACGTTTTTTTGTGTAAAATTTACCATGCTGTCAATTTTGTATTTTTGTGATTTTTCTCAGTTTTTAGAACACAATGCATATTATTTCAATTTTTTTGTTACAAATGATTGAAAAAATACATATCTAAGAAATTAAAAAAGACCAAAATGATATGGGATGTACATGATTCTTGTAAAATAATTTTTTGCATCCCTCACCCATTTTATCAAAATTTTGGCTAAAAATACTGACTTAATTGGTCATAAAATTTGAAAACTGGATTACTCAAAAATCGTTCATTGTAAATACACAATTTTTTCACAGAGTTATGTTTTATTATAATATTTTTAAAATTCATTGATATTTTCCACTTGTATCACATGTTTTGGAAATAATTCAAGAACGAGATTTCAACGAGACTGAACGAGACTGAAAAGTCAGAAGAATACATCCTTAAGTACAGTTATCAAACTGTCAAACATGAATATTTATGTCAGTAGAACAGTGACCTTCCAGGTCCTTTTTGAGGTCAGAAAAAAGTGACTTTGAAGTCCTAATTGAGGTCACTAGAACAGTGACATTTGGATTTGGTAAATGTCAAATTTAATAAAAACAGACAAAAGAATCAGTTCATTTAGGCTTAAATATAAAGTTACAAGTGGATTAGCATTAAATGGCTAAATAATTTATCTAAAGTATAATTGAAGAAAACTTATAAAAAGTAAAAAAAAAAATTAGTCAGTTCAAAGTGCATTTCTTTAAGACAATAAATGCAAATTGAAAGAATACCTAATCGAATCTCAAAAGTATTTTAGGGTTTAAATGTACCAACATTTGGGACATATAATCAAATCAAAATTATAGAAAACTTTATCAACTAATTTAGTATGATCTAGCTGCCTTTGAAAATAGTAGCTGATCTCCTAAACTTAATTGGGTGTAAAATTGTGTTTCCTGATGTTCTAAAAAAAAAAGAGCGAGCACAATTAATGCCTCTGAAAATATTTCAGAGATTTTGTGTAATAAATTGAGTGTGGACTGCAACTGAAAATAGTTCCCAGGTCCTCAAAGGTCAATAAAGTGAACTTTTATTATGGCCTTTTTAATTCTATTAATCCAAAAAGAAAACTTAATTATTAAATTGATTCAGTAATTGCGACATTATGTAGCAATATATTAAATGATATAATGCGTATAAATGTGTGGGAATACTGAGTCAATAGATATAAGAAGATGTGGTATGATTGCCAATGTCAGACAACTCTACATCCAAGCATAGATGTATGATCCAAGTCACTATTTGTAAAAGTAAAACATTATAGGTCAAAGTACAGTCTTTACCACGGAGCCTTGGTTCACACTGAACAGTAAGCTCAAAAGGGACTCGAAAATAACTAGTGTAAAACCATTCAACCAGGGAAACCAGCTGTCTTATATCTATACAAAAACAAGAAACACTTATGAACAACCACTGAATGAGAACAGGTAGAAACAAAAATGCAGCACTATGGTTTAACTGTTTTAATAGGTATCAACCTTCACCCTTACCTGAAACAATAATGCAACATTACAAAATAGAAAGACACGACATAAAATATAAAATCTGTTTTTAAATGCTTCATTGGTAACTATATTACCAAACACATCAACCTTGGCCAAATGGAATTACAAACTTATTACAGCAGCTTTCTCTGTTTTGCAAGATAAACAGAATCTTACATAATTACATAATAGGTACTTTCTAAATTTACAATGGCTGAATGCACCATAATAGCATTATTTTCTATATCAGTGCTCACACCAGCTTTGGTTTAAAATAACCTTTGCATCATTATGTAACAATGTATGCAATATTAAGTCATTTTAAGGAAAGGAATTTGATAAGTACACAAGCACTTAAGTATAAACAATAAATATTTGTCCTTGCACATTAAATTAGTTTATTGGAATACAACAAGTAAAGTTTGCAAAGAACAAGGCATAAACAAGAAGCAACAAATATATTAAAACTTAACAGACATGATCTACTTGCATTGCTGAAGCCTTTGACCACTGGGTACAAGATTGTTTTACTGTGTTGAAGACCAATTGTTGGAGGCCCTTGGCTGTTTTTTGGTCTTGGTTGGGTTGTTGTCTCAATTTGACATATTCCCCATTTTCATTCTCAATTCTATATCATATCATATACTTTACTGTAATTATTAAATAAATGTTTTCATGTGACACAAAGAAATACAGATTTTAAGGGTTTGAAAAAAGTCCTTTCAAACATGACTAATATGGATGTCATTATGGACTGTTGGCTGATAAATTAAGATGCAAATTTTTTTACTTGTATTTTCTACTAAAAATATTATATTAAACTAACAAAATAAAGTTAGTTGTACAATCTGTTACAATTTAAGACCAGACAAACCAAAAAATAAGGAATAAGAAGGTGTCCCCAGTACACACTATCATTTTCTATGAGTGGACCGTGAAATTGGGGTCAGAACTCTAATTGGACATTAAAATTAGAAAGATCATATCATAAGAAACATATATACTAAGTTTTAGGTTGATTGTACTTCAACTTCATCACAAACTACCTCGACCGAAAACTTTAACCTGAAACTGGACAGACGAATGAACAAATAGACAGACCCACAGACCAGAAAACATAATGCCCCTCTACTATTGTAGGTTGGGCATAAAAATTCTGTGTAGGGGGATCAGCTGCAATAGACATTAATGCTATTTTTGAATCTGCAACATGTGACCCTACATTTTTCAAATCATTTAACAATAGACAGTTGCGTTTCTAACTATGATGTCAAATATTCAAGTTAAAGTATGTGATCAGGCGTATGACACCAATCAACAGATCATTAACACATTTATATACTGATAGTTTGCTGTCCTTTAATACTGATTATATAGGTCAAACATCATGAGGCCATAAATCTTTCCATCACAACCATATATGGTCATCTCGTATTACGTACATGTAAAGTTATTTGAGAATGGATATTCCAAACTGTGAAAGCTTGATTAAATGTCAGTGGAGTAGCACTGCTAAGCTGTGAATATCAATCTGGTTAAATGTTAAATGCACTTGCCCTAGTTAGAAGTTAATTCATCAATATAACATCTTTGTGGAAGATCTACATTAGATGTCAAGGTCATTATACTGTGCAGACAAGGCCTGCGTAGCAGTCATTTGTATGAGGTCCTTATGAGAAAGTGACGATAGGTCATCAAACATCTCCATCTAAAAGCAGTTGAACATTAACCCATCTATCTGAGATTCTTATTACATCTCAAGGTCATCAACAGTACCTCAATAGAAGTTGAAATTCATTCGTCTGAGATTCTTATGAAATGTAAAGGTCCATCAAACACCTCTGTAGCAGTTGAATATCCATCTGCCTGAGATACTTATATGACATGTCAAGGTCATTAAATAGTCAAGAACCCTTAACTCCTCCATAACAGTTGAATTTCCATCTGTCCAAGATTCTAATGAAATGTGAAGGTCCTTTAACACTCTTGTAGTAGTTGAATATCCATCTGCCCGAGATACTTATATGAAATGTCAAGGTCATTAAATAGTCAAGGACCCTTAACACCTCTGAAGCAGTTGAATATCACAATGTAGCAGTTGAATACTAGTATCCATCTGAGATCTCAAGAGATTTAAGTCAAGGATGACAAAACCCCTCCATATATATAGCAGTTGAATATCCATCCTTGAATGATCCTCATGAGTTATCAAGGTTATTTCATAGTCAAGGTCGACGTCATATTTGAAAAAAAAACCCAACTTTTTGTAAATTATTGGTAATCATTATGCTCTTTCCTGTGAAGCCTTTATGATTGAGTTGGGTCAAAATCTTTAATTGTTTTTACATAGGCGGTAATGGTAACGTTTTTTCCTGTAGCTCAGTCCATATCGTTAACTTCATGGATATGTATGATAGCTTGTTTCGAAGCTGTGACATTTTCACATATGTGGTTAAATTTTCGGGGTTCGAAGTGAGATTACTTTTTCCGTAAATTAGCAAACCCCAAACATCCTGTTGTGATGCGGCTCCTTGTGGTAAAATATCCCCTTTTTTAAACACAATAAGTTCTTTGAAAATTTAATACTTTGAACACATTCAATAGCTCCATAGATTTTACACATTTATTCTATGTTCATCTACTTTCCTAATCACCACAAATAATTCAGTTCAGTCATTTGCTAAAAATAGAAACATGTCCAATATCACTACACAGAGATTTTTTCTTTACACATGACTTTTGAGTTCCTCATTTCAAGGCGCATTAGGGATGTGGTCCCAGTTGTTACATGGTTTTTCATGAGTAGGCAAGATATATATTTGAACCCCAGTGTCAAGTATTGAATGGTTAGGAAGCAGCCAGTTGATTTTTATGGGGAGGGGACTTAGGATGAAAAAAATTGTCATGCATTTTTTTTGTTGTAATCGCTTATGGCATCCTCCTTTTTATTTTCACTCTATTCGAATCAGACCTGCATTTTTTTTTTGCAAAGCGTCTCACCCTGCATTTTTATTTAAATTAAAACTGTCCTGCCTTTTTTTTTATTTTTTTTTTTATCCTAGACCCCTAAAGATCAAATGGTAACTCTATTGGGGATATGATTAATCCTACCTGGGCGTGGTAAAGTTAACATGGTAATCCTACCTGGAAAATTTGTGACTTAAGCAAACTGGACTTAAATAACTCTTATTCCAAATTACTGTTTACTGATTAACAGAGAAGCAGAAAAAAAACCAATTTTCAAATACCTTGAATTCTAAAAGAGTTATGAATAAATTAAACAGAAACATGTAATCTATAATATCTGCCATCCCAATACCAAATTCTTAAAATACGAAGCACCTCCCTGCACTCTATGTATAATTAGGACATGACATAGGTAATTACCTTACACTTTTAACTGTGCCTTAATCTAGATAACACATAGCTAAGATGTGCATAACTACTAAACCTCAGAAAGGTGTATAGTCTGCACAGTTCAAATGCACTTTTGCCTTATAAATACTACACAATTCTCAATTAACAATTTTATGCAACTTGAAGTTGTTTTTGAAATAAAAGAATGAATGTAAAAGTTTTGAGGACAGAAGAATTAAAAAAAAATAAAAATCTTCAAACTTACCAGGGAATTATTTTCAGTATCTTTTGATTAATATAAAACTTAGATCAGTCAGTCTCCAAGTCAAATGTCCATTCTGCTCAACTAGTATACATTAATGTTTTAAGGGGCCAGACTGAAGCCCGATTTTGGGTTCAGGATATCCTTGTTGTGTTACGTAAAGACCCATTAGGGGCCTTGGTTAGGATGCAACAGGTTTTTTGAGGCGTTTCCAGTTCTGTTTTCAATTCTATTTTTTTTATTCTGCCTAATTAAATTTGGAAAACAATTCTATTTTAAAATATATTCTGTTCAGGGGACTCAATTTAATAAAGATTTATGATTTTTTAAAATCATTATATAGTTTATTAAAGATGCATTCTCAAAGGTCTTTAATATTATTCAACTGGCTTTTGTAACATATCTTCTAATATTATATTCTTTTCATTATTTGCAAAACATGGAGAAAAAAGAACTTGACATGCTGTTAGATAAGATTTTGATGTAAGAGTATGAATTTTATTTTTGTTTGATTGTTGTCAATAGCAATCCAGGTCAGATGATTTTAAAACGGATCAAAGCAAGAAAAAAATGAGGATAAAAGGATAAATTTTCATAGAAAAAGTCACACTATAAAGGGGGGTTTGCAATTTTTTTATTTTTCATTCTTTTATGGTATTTAGTTATTCCAATGACAACCATACCACAATATCAACTTATGTTTTATAATAAATTTCAACATAAATGAACTGTGACCTGTATGCTATGATGTACTATTACATGTCCTTTAAATCGTACATTCAACTTCCTTACAAATAAATTTTAGGACTAATAGCCAACCAATGAGATTCCGTGACAGAATATGTCCAGACTTGACAAGTATATTACATACAGAAATCCCCTGCATCCTATTCTAATTATTGCAGACATTCTTTTATACTGTTTCTTGCTGCGTAAGGTGCAAATTTCAATAATGTCTTCCAATTCAATTAATTTTTTTCTCTATTTTTTGTCTGTCTTGCAGACTTACGTCTTTAATTCTGTCGTTTTTAGAACAAACCAATGTAATCTCATCTTCATTTCAAGATAAATTATTGTCAAATATCATCAGCAATTTTATTGAGTTTAATAAAATTTGATTACGTAATTGAACAGACTGCAATGTTAGCAATTGAGCTATATCTGGTATATCAATTATGTTCTGAATCTTTACAAAAGTTTAACTATGAATTTTATATAGGGCAACTTTGAAAATTTTCTTCAGATCACAACCATGCAATAACAATGATATATATTGCACCATTAATTTTAACAATTTTGTATAAGAAGCTGAAGGCATGTAAATTCCTTTGAATTATATATGTTTAATAACTATAAAAGGATAGAAAATAAGACTTTTTGTGGATAGGATGACAATTGTGTTGTTTTTATAGACATCCTCTTTCAAACAACATTTTAAAACTAATATTGTAATTCAATAAACAAACATGATTGTTTTTTTGTATCACTTATTTTCAATAAAAACAATAATTTTACCCTTCATTTTGAAACCATGTTTTTAATTTCAAACAATTTCTCTTCAAAAGTCCAATAAAGCTCCAAGTTAAAAGATCAAAAAGAAGGTTGGAACATCTACTTCCACCAATAAAAATTGACAGCCAAGAAATAAAACAATAGTACTGAATTAGTGAAGTTTAAACAGCCATCATCTTATAATCCAACTCACTAAATAGAAAAGATACATGGTCAGTCTCTATCATGGAAAGCTATTATATGCAATATAAGAATGAAGGGTAAAATTTGAAATTAAAAGTTTAATTGATGCAACATAGGTCCAATACTGCTCTGATGGCTGTATGACAGACTTAAAGATTTTAGAAATTCTTATGGCTGAGCCAGATGTGGGATGTCAGATTGAACAAGTCCTAAAAAGGCCAAAACTCAGAACAATCTAAGAACTAGATGCCAAAAATCAAGTCACTCCTTTTCAAAGAAGGGTTAATACAAACTGACAGAGCTGAGAGGACACACAGTATCATTAATAAAACAAACCTTTTGGAATTTCAGGGAGAAAAACTTACACGTCTAATAATTTGAACTGAGTTGTTGAGAACTGTAACCCAAAAGTACTTAGATTATAAAATGATTGAAAAAACTCCCATTGATTCGTTTTATGTGATACATATTTTATTTACCACCAAACATAGAAATATTGATCCAAGTATAAAGTGTACTCTTATAGTGATGACTCTCTGAGACTTGTAATCTGACAGGAAACAGAAATTCTGCAAACACTTATTAAGTTCCAATGTACTTTCTAGAGATGTACTTCTAGACAAATATCATCAAGTTATTGGAAGAATATTGATATTATCTTAAACAATTAAGGTCCCTCAATTCAACAATTATTAGGTATAAAAAGATGTGTTCATTAGACAACTCCATCCATTAAAGTCACAATATTTAAATGTAAACCATTATATATATTTGAACATGACTTTTTAAAAGTGAAAAAATAAACATGTCTGCAAATGTATGAATTTAAAAAGATTCATATATTGGTAACTTTTGTTTATCAATTTTAAGCAGAAATTATATATAGAACTGGTTTCCTTAATAATTTGTAAATTTGGAAGGTGTAAAACCACTAAAATACTGGACTCTAAAATTCAGAAATGGTTAGAAAATTTGCATCTTCTTAATTTTATTATATCTTAATTGTGAAACAAATGTGAATGAGGTTTACAATAAGTGATCTTAAATACTAAGAGGGGTCTCATTGCGGGGTTCTGATCCCTGATCCTGCTTACTGTTTTGTCAGAATCCTGTATCCCGCTTATACAATGTACCTAGTAAGCAATTCTCATTTTTTTGTGATTTCCTGTGTGTCGGTAGACCTTAATTCCTGTTTTCACGACACAATAATTTGACTTTCCCGTGTCACGCTTACGAAAAACCAGCAATCTGGCGTCACGCTTAGACCCCAGTGAGACCCACCTAAGATTCATGCATAACTCAACTGCTCTTGCCATTTAAGAATAACTAGGTTTTTTTTAAAACATTAGATATAAAACTAAAAACTTAGTAGGAAGAGTTGCAATGAACCAAATAATAATCCAATACTTGGAAAAAACTACAATTTAAAAAAAAACTTACAAATGGTCATAATTAAAGAAAACAGGTCATCCACACCCTTAGCAACGGTTAAAATAGATACCTAAAAATGCCACAAATCCCTAATTTAGAAATGATTGAATCATACAGAAATCAAAAACTTAGCAATGGTAATGTAGTAACATTATTACACAAAATAGCTGTCACAAACTTACAAACCTTACAAGAGGTAAATAAAAGACCAAAAAAAGTAATCACAAACTGAGAATGAAGGAAACTAACAAAATAACAGAAATCACAAACTAAAAAATGATTGCAACAATGTAAAATAATAACAGCTATCACAAACTTAGAAATAACTGCAACATTCAGAATAACAGCTATCACACACTGAGAAATAACTGCAACATTCAAAATAACAGCTATCACACACTGAAAAATAACTGCAACATTCAAAATAACAGCTATCACAAACTTACAAATAACTGCAACATACATAATAACAGTGTTCCACACACTGAGAAATAACTGCAACATTCAGAATAACAGCTATCACACACTGAGAAATAACTGCACCATACATATAATAACAGCTATCGCAAATTTAGAATTGAAGCCAACATTCAGAATAACAGCTATTACACCCTGAGAATTGAAGCCAACATTTAGAATAACAGTTATCACAAACTGAGAATTGAAACCAACATAAAGAATAACAGCTTTTACAAACTGAGAATTGACGCCAACATGCAGAATAACAGCTGTCACAAACTGAGAAATGAAGCTAACATACAGAATAACAGCTATCACAAACTGAGAATTGAAGCAAACATACAGAATAACAGCTTTTACAAACTGAGAATTGAAGCCAACATTTAGAATAACAGCTATCACAAACTTAAAATTGAAGCCAACATACAGAATAACAGCTGTCACAAACTGAGAATTGAAGCCAACATACAGAATAACAGCTATCACAAACTGAGAATTGAAGCCATCATACAGAATAACAGCTTTTACAAACTGAGAATTGAAGGCAACATACAGAATAACAGCTATCACAAACTGAGAATTGAAGCCAACATACAGAATAACAGCTTTTACAAACTGAGAATTGAAGCCAACATTTAGAATAACAGCTATCACAAACTTAAAATTGAAGCCAACATACAGAATAACAGCTTTTACAAACTGAGAATTGAAGGCAACATACAGAATAACAGCTATCACATACTGAGAATTGAAGGCAACATACAGAATAACAGCTATCACAAACTGAGAATTGAAGCCAACATACAGAACAACAGCTATCACACACTGAGAATTGAAGCCAACATACAGAATAACAGCTTTTACAAACTGAGAATTGAAGGCAACATACAGAATAACAACTGTCACAAACTGAGAATTGAAGCCAACATACAAATAACAGCTATCACAAACTGAGAATTGAAGCCAACATACAGAATAACAGCTGTCACAAACTGAGAATTGAAGCCAACATACAGAATAACAGCTGTCACACACTGAGAATTGAAGTCAACATACAAATAACAGCTATCACAAACTGAGAATTGAAGCCAACATACAGAATAACAGCTGTCACAAAGTGAGATTTGAAGCCAACATTCAGAATAACAGCTTTCACAAAGTGAGATTTGAAGCCAACATACAGAATAACAGCTGTCACAAAGTGAGATTTGAAACCAACATACAGAATAACAGCTTTCACAAACTGAGAATTGAAGTCAACATACAAATAACAGCTATCACAAACTGAGAATTGAAGTCAACATACAGAATAACAGCTATCACAAACTGAGAATTGAAGCCAACATTTAGAATAACAGCTTTCACAAACTGAGAATTGAAGTCAACATACAGAATAACAGCTATCACAAACTGAGAATTGAAGCCAACATACAGAATAACAGCTATCACACACTGATAATTGAAGTCAACATACAGAATAACAGTTGTCACAAACTGAGAATTGAAGCCAACATTTAGAATAACAGCTATCACACACTGATAATTGAAGTCAACATACAGAATAACAGCTGTCACAAACTGAGAATTGAAGCCAACATTTAGAATAACAGCTATCACACACTGAGAATTGAAGTCAACATACAGATAACAGCTATCACAAACTGAGAAATGGTTGTAAGATTAATGACTGTTACAATACAGAAAACTTGTATCACAAATTTAGAAATGACTGTGAGAAACAGAAAACATAACTATCCAATATTTTGCACTAAACCAAGGAAATGACTCCAAACCTATAATGAAATAAATCCAACTGTCTTATAAAGAGATGAAATAAGAGATTGAAAGACAGAGTTATTGACATTTGTTTTTTTATTTCATACAATTTAGTTTAGTTGTGGCCATTTGTGTACCTGACTTTTGTCTCAAGTTTCAAATTTTGCTCAAGGTATTATAGTCCGGCGGCTTTGTGAAAAATTGTGCACATCCTGTTACAAGCATGAAATTTGGCATAGACTATCCTCAACTATTACTCTTTTATTTCAGATAGGGAGGCATTTGAAAAAAATGTCTCACTTCCGGTAAAATCCATAATGGCGGACGTCATACTTAAATCAGCCCAATATCGAAGGCTAGCGTGTAAAAATGTCCTATTATCATGCTACTATCATAATATTTGGTACAGACCTTTGTGTTTTACTACTTTTGGATAAATTAAATAGATTAGATGTCTTCAGAAACCCCACTTCCGGTTAAAATCCAATATGGAGGACATTGTACTTAAATAAGCTTATTTTTTAGGGAGGGTAATTGAAATGTGTGTTAACGTATTGCTATTATAATTACATTGTGTATGAAGTTTTCTTTGGTGCCTCTGATGGAGACAATGTATAAGACATATGTCTTAAAAACCCTTACTTCCGGAAGTATCCAAAATGGCGGACAGAGAAATATCAATTTTTTATTCAAATTTTCAACTTTTTTCAAATTGTAAAGAAAATGATTTTATTTTGTGCTGGTCATTAAACTTTTGGCTTTAAGTTATCCCAAAACCAGTTATTCTAGCATGTTGTAAATGCTAAGATATAAAGTTGACACTTCCGGTAAAAATATGACGTAAATTTCAAAGATGAGTCCTCAATGTAGAGTTTTGGATAGACTGATTTAAACAAAATAAAATCACTATAGTACTATTTGGCCAAGAATACATGTTAATTCACAGTAACCACCACATGCACACAAGGCAGTGCACAGGAGACCTGATTTTACACATTAAAAATAACCGTGGCATCCTTTCTTACATCCATAATGTACAAGCTTCTGAAAAAAGATGAGGTCTCAGAAAGAGTTTTTTTTTAAAAGGGATCCTCTTTGTCCCTTCGCAATCCATTAGTGACAAGACTAGGTAGCATAAGAGTCAATCCAAAGCTCGTCTCACTAAACACCTGCATTAGTATATTACACGTTTTACATGCTTGAAAAGACTAGAACAAGTCGTGGGAATAGCCTCACCTAAAATGAGTTTTCCCTTTTGTGCAAAAATTGACTTTCTTGCTTCGTTAATCATGTTAGATCTGATATGTTTGTGCGATCTTACAGTAAAACCCCGGTGATTTAGGCTGATCAATCATCATTCTTTATGTTAAAGTCACATCTTCAAATACCATCATTGTCTCCAACGCAGTCTTTTTTTTTCCTTTTCAAGCAAAGAGAGAACAGTATCACAACCCGGCATAAGGTATGGGTCAGAAATAAAAGTGTGTGATCACTCATTGCCTAGTGCATTTGAAAGGCCATTGATAGATATAAATCCAAAGATTTTTGCCTCCCCAGATACAATCTATAGTTCGTCTTCCCCTATGTCACGGAATAGCGAAACAGTATTGACAGCATCATCAGTGACTGTTAATCATGACTCGTTTAAGTGCGTGTGTCACTGCATCAGACACATGCACCATGATTTAAGTGTCTCTTTATGTGAACATGGTGCTACACTTAAAATACATTACGTGGTGAATAAGATAGAATATCCTGAGCATTTGTTGCTACAACTACCATACTAATCAAAGACTTCACCCACTCTTGTTACAGTCTCAAGGTATTTTATTAAGGTAAGGACAAAACACCCAATCATCATACTCGTTAGGAAACACCTTGAAACTATAACAACAGTGGATGTAGTGTTGGATGTGAACATAGACAAAACTGGTAGTTTGAAAGCTGCTAAAAGAAGCAAGGGCAACATTTAGGGAAAAGGGAATGCACAGACAAATCCAGGATTAAAAACATCCTCAAAATTGGGAAAGTTTTCTGAGAGATGACGACAGTAAGAAAGAACTTTTAAGTTTTCATTCACAGGAGCTTGCTTGAGTACAAGGTAGTTGAAGCAACAAATGCTCAGGATGTTCAGTGTTATCCACCACTTTCAAGTTTAGCACCATGTTTACACGAAGAGATTGACACAAGAATCAAGATAGATGTGTCTGATGCAGTGACACCTAGACTTAACTGAGTCATGACTCAAACAGTCGATACTGATGTCATTGCTGTTTCGCTATTCCGTGCCATAGGGGCAGACAAACTTTGGTTTGCATTTGGTAGGGGAAAAGTATAAGATATATATCAATCAATGACCTTTCAAATGCACTAGGCATTAAAAGATAACACGTTTGCTGGAAAAGGAACTGCGTGACATTAATGGAGTTTGAAGATGTGACTATAGCATTTAGAATGATGATTGACCAGCCAACATCACCATATGGATTTGATGTTTAATGTCATTGAAAACGATACGTGGTTGTGTTGGAAGATCGAAAAAAAAGAAACAGATTAGGTTAACAAGGCAAGAAAATGTGTGTTTTTGCAGAATTTATGGATGTGAGAAACAATACCACAGTCTTTGTAAATGTTAGATATCAGCTCTCCGATTGTGAATTGCAGCCTACTGAGTATACTGATTGGGTATTATGTCCTTACCTAAATAAAATACCTTGAAACTGAAATACGAGTGGATAAAGTCTTGGATGCATATGGTAGTTATAGCAACAAATGGTCAGGATATTCTATCTTATCCACCACGTAATGTTTTTCAAGTTCAGCACCAAGTTCACATTTAGAGGCAAACACTAAAATCATGGTGCATGTGTCTGATGCAGTGAAACACGCACTTAAACGAGTCATGAGTCGTTAATGATGATGCTGTCACTACTGTTTCGCTATTCTGTGACATAGGGGTAGACAAACTATGGATTATGTTTGGGAGGGCAAACACTTTATGAGGTTATTGCATGAACTTAAAACCTATCATGCTCATCATTTATCTATCAATGGCCTTTCAAATGCACTAGGCAATGAGTGATCTGAGTGATCTGAAACACTTATTGTTATCCATGTCTTTACCTGTTGTGATATGGTTCTCTCTTTGCTTGAAAGGGTGAAAAAAACTAAGTGGGAGACATTGATTGCATTTGAAGATGTGACTTTAACAAAAAGAATGATGATTAATCAGACTAAATCACCGGGGTTTTACTGTAAGAGCGCACAAACTTAACAGATGGATATAACATGGTTAATGAATCAAGAAAATAACTATTTGCGCAACAGGGACGGATTTTTGAGGCTATTCCCTCAATTTGGTCTAGTCTTTTCCAGCATGTAAATCATGCAATATACTTAGGTAGGTGTTTAGGAAGACGAGCTTGGGATTGGCTCTTATGCTACCCACTCCAGGCGGGGGCAAAGAGGATAACTTTTGAAAAACTCTTTTTGAGGCCTCATCATTTGTCAAAAGCTTATACATTGTGGATGTAAGAAAGGATACCGCGGTCATTTTTAATGTGGAAAATCGGGTATCCCGTGCACTGCGATGTGTGCATGACATGGTGACTGTGAATAAACATGTATTCTTGGATAAATAGTAATAATTTTAAATGATTTTTAGTACTATAGTGATTTTCATTTTGTTTTAATCAATCTATCCAAAACTCTACATCGAAGAAATAGATTGAGGACTCATCTTTGAAATTTACGTCATATTTTTAACCGGAAGTTTCAACTTTATATCTAAAGATTAACTACATGATAGAATGAGTGGTTTTGAGGATAACATAGAGCCAAAAGTTTACCAGCACATAATAAAACCATTTTCTTAACATTTTGAAAAAAAAATGAAAATTTGAATAAAAAATTGATATTTCTATGTCCGCCATTTTGGGTATTACCGGAAGAAAGGGTTTTTAAGACATATGTCTTATGCATTGTATCCATCAGAAACTCCAAAGAAAGGTTCATACACAATGTAATGATATTAGCAATACGTTAAAACACATTTCAGTTACCCTCCCTAAAAAAATAAGCTTATTTAAGTACAATGTCAGCCATATTGGATTTAAACCGGAAGTGGGGTTTCTGAAGACATCTAATCTTTTTAATTTATCAAAGAGTAGTAAAAAACAAAGGTCTGTACCAAATATTATGATAGTAGCATGATAATAACACATTTTTACACGCTAGCCTTCGATATTGGGCTGATTTAAGTATGACGTCCGCCATTATGGATTTTACCGGAAGTGAGACATTTTTGTCAAATGCCTCCCTATCTGAAATAAAAGAGTAATAGTTGAGGAAGGTCTATGCCAAATTTCATGCTTGTAACAGGATGTGCACAATTCGTCTGAAATATGCTCGTAGCCGCCGGACTATTAACTCTCTATTCATTTTAATTTCTTATATATAATTGCAATACTGGAAACACCCATTTCTATAAATTAACAAATAAATACCCTTGAAACCATTGACTCCAAGGTCTGAAGATGGTAAATTAGCCACTAAGAGCAAGGCAATGTGTTATTTTATCCATTTGTTCAAATTCAATGACCTTGAAAAATGCATGCAATTTATAGTGTACTTAAAACATTTTGATGATTAATTGCTAAAAAATTGACATCAATTGTAACATTCAATGCATTTGTACTATTAAATGAAATGAAATCTTTATATAGACATTTATTAAAAGCCGATTTATTGGTGCATTATCCATCAAAGGCTACTGTTCAAATTATGTATCAGCAATCAGTGATTGAATTTCACCATTGCAAGAATGCTATTAATGTTAGTTTTTCTTGTACTTATTCAACTCGCACTACATTTAACCACACAACAGGATAAATCTGTCTAAAAACAGCATCGACCTTGTTTCAATTGAGCACTTCAGACAAAAGTACATCAAATAAAATTGTTATAGATCACAAGGGTACACTAACATTTCATGTAGGGCATTAGCCTATGGTTTTGTAACCGAGATTACTGTTCATTTGATTTTTTTTTTATTAAAGATATTTATGAAATTCTGATTAATATCAATTTGTTGATGAACATAATTCAAATTCGTACAATTCTGCCTTAAAAATCAGTTATTTTCAACAAAACCCTTGCAGTTTCTACAACCCTCAGTAACAAACTCGCATACAATTCACTCATCACCATTTTATGACACAGAAATTTTTATCCCCCTCCCATTAATATAAAAAAAAAAATCTTCATTCATTTCAACAGAAACATATATTATATGACAAGAATGACTTAAAATATATTTTGTTTTTATTAAACCTATTTTAAATTGTGATTTAAAAAAAAAAAATGTTTTCAAGGATTTTTTCTATCATGATATTGATCAACATATGGTATACCGATTTAAATTATTTAAAACTATTGAACTAAATGAACTGTTGATTTATATAAAGATTTTTTTACAAGATTACCTATATACACTTAGTGTAATTGGAATAAAATATTTTGTGGTTATCAAATTTGTGCAATAAATAAAATCTTAAAATATGAGCACATTAAAAGTCATATTTTAGAATTTAGAAGACTTTCAGAAGGTTTAATTGCAAATATCTATTGAGTTTCTTTTTGTGCCATCTTCAATTTATATAAATTTGTAATAAAAATAATAATCAGGTGTACGTGACCAGGATCAAGCTTGTAGATGACAGATAGAACTTGCAGCTACTTTCAATAGAGGAATTTTGATTCTCTATTTGACATTAATTTGTATATTTTTTCATTTAAAAAAAAAAAAAATCATCTTTTGTTCATTATGCCTTGATATATAGATCCCTTTTAACTTTGCTACTAACTCTCACAATCAAACAAGAACAGATAAATTGAGACCATTTAGTCATTAGTGGGAAATAAAAATGGCTTTCATATGATAAAGAAAAATATCTTGAAAAATATCTATTGCAAAATGTTACATTTGACAAAAATCTATATGATTGATTGGTGTTGAATGCTTCTTTCAGCACTGTCTTGATACTTCATGGTGGTCAACTTTATTGTTGGAGGCCAGGAAGTAGGAAAACCAACCCCAGTTAATTAAGATTGACGTCTCAAGTTGAACTGCTTTGTTTGCATGGGATTTGAACGACACATCCTCAGTCTTTATAAACAGGCTTGTGGTCATAGGTAGTTTGACTACTATTACTTTAATATACTCGCCACTACTGATCTCTCAGACCTAACAGCCTAATTTGGCCCAATAAATTATGAAATTGAAACTTATTTTACAGTATGAAAAAAAAATACATCATCTGAGTGCTACATGTATTAATTATACAATTCTATTTTAAACTATTGATGTGGTGAAATATGAATAAAATATATAGTATCAAAAACAAAAGTCCTTAAATGTTGGAAATAACGAAAACATGATGAAAGGTGTATCATAATTTTTTTTAATAAAATTGCTTTCGGAAATTTTGCATCATGCATATTACAATTAATTCGCCTACATTATATTTACGTTCTACTTATAATTAATATACCTATATAGTTGTCAGCATGTACCACTTATTGAACAGGCAATGACCTAGTAATGCATCCATCTTATTTAATGTGTGAGAGTCACCTACTGAAAACATCAACTTTTAACTGAATTAAAAAATAACTTGTTCAGTATGACAAATCTTAACATCTCTGAACTTAATTCTTTTTAAAGTATTGATTCCAACTGTTACAATGAAACATATGAATTTCTCATATCTCATTAATTGACACGGGGTCATAAGCTGGTATTATATATAATTCGTCTAAATATTGGTCCAACAATAGATCTGAAAATTTGCTTTTGCAAATTTATTGTTCTCCACTCGCTGGGACAAAAACTCATGCTACTGAGATATGGAGGCACTTAGTAAATTGCCTTGCATTATGCCTGACGCGTTAGAAATATATAAAAATAACAGTGCCTTGGAAATTAACCTAGAGATGTTAAAGTAGATCTGATATTTAACTTCCTCCCTGAGCAGGACTGGGAACTTACACTTTATTTTTCTCACTTCTACGACAACACTGCCTTAATATTAGCCTTATAATCCCATCCTCTATAACTATATAGGGCTGATTTATATACAAAATTTCTCTGAATCATACTTTTAATTAACAAATAATCAAATCACTGAAAGATCCTCTACCTAAATTATTCTGCATTTACAATAATATCTTGGTGTAAATTAGGTATACCCATTTAGGCTAACCCCCTCATGGTGTATCTAATTATAGAGACATCTTCCTTCAAGTTGGATGCATACATCTTATTTACTACAATTAGGTTTAACACTTATAACTTGTTGTTCGGTGTGAGCCAAGGCTCCGTGTTGAAGGCCATACATTGACCTATAATGGTTTACTTTTTTTTTTTTTTTTTAAATTGTTATTTGGATGGAGAGTTGTCTCATTGGCACTCACACTGCATCTTCTTATATCTATTTGCTTATTAACAGTTTAATTTGAATACAGATGCTCATAATTATATAGTAAATAATTTTTATCTTCCTGAAACCTTTGAACATAAATTAAAGGCAACTGTACGGTCTGGGGAATATTGTCTAGTTGTCATTCAGTTTAAAGGATCTTCTTCTTTTTACATCTTTTTAAAAAAGAAGATGTGGTATAATTCCCAATGAGACAACTGTCTAAAAGAGACCAAAATGGCATATACATTAACAACTACAGGTCACCGTACTGCCTTCAACAATGTTATATTTTATACAGAAAAGGTAACTGATGAAAAATCCTACACCAAATAATAGCAATGTATTAAAAAAGAAAAGGAATGTAACATTTTCTTTAAGGTTTGTAATACATGTTCTAACTTTTAATGCCATAACAGTAATAGTGGTATGAAGAAAGAGCCTCAGTCTGGTGGGGAAAATATCGTATTATCTGAAAAGTTGGTTAATTTATTTTGAGAAAAATAGGTCAGATGTATTTTTATCAAAATACTTTGAAACAGTTTTTGTCATATTAATAATGAACTGTTATTCAGTGGTAATGAGGTTTGTTGCTGTGTAACATATTTTCTTTCTGTTCAATCATTTTGTACATAAATTTGTCTCTATCAAAAGTTTTCATGTTTGAATTGTTTTACATTTATCTTTTCAAGGCCTATGCAGCCAATAAAATATTTTAGGCTTTGCTCATTGTTGAAGGCTAGTAATATTAGGATTTCCCTCAGGATTGTATCACCTATTATTGCCTCAGTTACCTAGATGTTATTTGAGACATTGGGGTGTTTACAGTCTCCTTGATGAGATAACAAATGCATTCTATTCCATCCTTCTATTTTCCAAAAGAGGCAAGAGTGGAGGCACTGCATGGTGACAAGAAAGATTAATAGGCTACATAATTTTGTGAAGATGAAAATCTTGAATAATTAAATGCTTCAAATAAGATATAATTTAACTTTTAAAAAATTGCATTATTGCAGATATTATTCTATATATAGTTTAAAGGTGATGGGACAAGCTAATTATAAGCATTTACAATTTTTTTGAAAAGATAGTCAAATCAATACACAAGACTTAAATTATAGAAGTTATGAAATATCTTCTTCAATTAATCATATGAATACTTTAATTCCGAAAGCAATACAGCTTATAGGATAGGTTACAATTAAAAATCCTCCTTGAATCATAGAATTCTGTATTTGGGATGGATATCCCTTCCCAGAAGAGGCAAGGATTTCTGTATTTGGTATATTCTGATAATCCCCCTCCATATTGTTTCCTCTTCAAATATTTTTTCAGAATTTCTGATTTTAGTGATTCAAATTCCTCCAGAGACATTTTTAGCATTGCCAGGTGAAAGGTCATGCTTATGCTGAAGCACTTCAAATACACAAAACTAACCTTAGAATCTTATATTCAGTTTTAATGTCAAATATACCATCCTAAAAAAATAATATAAAAAGATTATACATTAACTTTGTTTTAAAAAAACTGCAAGTTCAGCATCTATCCATTAATATCTACTGTAAATTTGTTTTCTTCAACACAGAAACCTTTAAGGGTGATTTTGTCTACATATCTGCATGCAACAAATATGAAAACATTTAAGATCACTGAAAAAAATAAATATCTGAAAGTCAGTCTAAAATATATTCAATTTATTATTAAAGATTGATAGCTAGATTGTTGCTTGCTAAAATGACGGAAAAAAAAGGTAAAACATTTACGAAGCTCAGCACAAGGCACTCTGAGGCAATTTCTGCATGAGACAAGTGCATTCAGGGGATACAGAATTTATTCTTAGTTGATTTGTATTAGTTTTACAGTCAGTTGTTAAAGGTGTGTCACACTCTCTCATTTGTACGGTCAAATATCTTTGGAATATTACTCCCGTTAAACAATTGATGACATGATGATTATTTAATTTGAACTGGTTTTATGTTTGAAGAACTTTATTTCTTTGTATTTCTAATTTGTTGACAAGAATGAATCAAAGGAGGGGTTATATTGCATCAATGAGACAGCAGCTCAAAAGAAACATACAAAGTCTCCAACAATAAATGAGGGTCTACTAGATGTCAGACAATTAAATAATGTTCCCAGTCTAAAAATAAAGAGATCTGTAACCTAATTTGCACCATATGTGTGCCTACAAATTGTAATTATAATTGTCTTGTCTTGTCTTGCAAAATTTTCTAACTCCTGGCCCATAAATAAATGACATAAGAATTTCATGGCATTTTACATAATTTCACAATGCAATATTTGCTTTATTTTTCTTTAATTGAGAAATACACAGCTAAAATTACATTATCATTTGAACACAAGCTGTGATTAATTTTAAGGTAAAATGAAGACCACATATCCATAGGCTATGCAAATTATGGGAGGCTTTATAAATACATGTAGGTTTGTTTTAAAGAGAACATAAGGTGATATTTTTTCTGGGCTGCAGCCACATACTGTAAAATCGGCACATTTATGACGCTATGTAACATCTGAGTGAAACATTCATTTTACACAATACAATCTGTTATATTTTGAAACACCTCAGTCATCAACTTCATATAGCCATCAAGTCAAATCATCATTATAACATTAACACATTTAAAGCTAAAAAAACTTTTAAATCCTAAATCTGAGCTTTTGACAGAAATTGGTGACTTTATAAAGCAATCTTTAGAATGGCGAAAATGAGGTCCATGTCCATCAAAGGTTACATTAATTAACATTTATAACTATATTTTTTTTATGTTTATATTTGTAATTCTTCACTGTATGTATTAAATGTTGTTTTTGTGTTTGCTTGACCCATATTGGTGTATTTTGCAAATAAAATTATTATTATTAACCCTTAAACCTAGACTTAGCTAACTGGTTCCCTGTTACTGATAATTTCAAAGGACCAGACAAACCCTATTTTTGTATGAACTATATACGGAAATGATGTCACAATAGAAAGCACCTGTTGGGATAACTGAAGTCTTCTGTTGCCACTTATATGAATATTTGCCTGAGATTCACTTTTTTGTTATTTTTAATTCTGAATTTGAACAGAATTGTACTTTTTCATTAGCACTCAGTGGCTTATTATAATCACTTATATATATAATTACTCCTTCACTCTTCAAACCTCCAAATGGCAACAAAACAATACATCTGTCTCTCATCCGAAATTGTATCTGAATCATCAATTGAATTTTCAAATATAAGAATTAATTTACCTTGATAGATCAAAGAGAAATTAATTTATCTTCAGGATTATTTTTTCATGTCTACTAGAAGGGGTTGCTTCGAATGACCGTGACTGACCCATAAGGGTCTCCTGACAGTTGATGTTCATAAACAAAACCCCCTGATATATCTGTCAACAGGAATGAGCTAAAACAATGCTAAAACATTTTCATCAATAAAATCTAATTTCAAAAGCCTCAAAATTCCAAATGCTGTATAAAAGTGCATCAATAAAAGGTTATTTCTGTAGAATGAACTTTGACCTCACTTATAATATGATGCATTGCAACTGGTTTAAATTGAGCTTAAAAAATGTATCATAAATAATATAAATGAAATTTTCGATTAAATTCAAACTTTATATTATTGATATTTTTACAAATGTGTGTATATTTAAATGTGCGCTGATCAATTACATTTGTTTGGTAAAATTTACAAAGGAAAAATTAATTTCAACTTCACCATTTGGAACTCTTGCTTCAATAGCTTCCTTGTGAGCAGCAACCCTCTATCAAGAAAATCATGATAGGAAATACGAGCACAGGAATATTGTTTCTATTGGGAGACAGATACCCTGTAATTGCAGGTGCTGCTGGAATGTTACTACTTAGAAATGGAAAGTTCACAATTGGAAAGCTGAAATCAAATCTTTTAGTGACATATGTTGTCAGTAGATTTCATATGGGGTTCATGACATAACATTTACTGGGTACTATTAAAAGTGACATCATTGATTATTGTTAATTTCATACTTTACTAAGCAGGAGAAGTCCTTTGTTTAATACATTAGTTATACAGTTCACCCTTGACCCCATACAGATCCATAGGAGATTCAAAAGCACATTAATATTATTTAATAAGATAAAATGGTTTCAAGTGTATTTACCAATTTCAGGTTTTTTGTGGGGTTATTGGCAGTCAGTTGTCAATCAAGTCTTTTGAGTATAAGAAGCCTTTGGGCTGTTGTTTGTTTTAAAAAAAAAAATATTTGACCTTGGTGACTATCCTATGTCATTCAACTTATTATTTTGATTGGTCATTGCTACCTTCCTTTTTTAACACCAGGAAAAAACAAATAGTAAAACAGCCTTCAGCTGTGTAAGGAAGTATTAAAACTTACATATAACCCTTATAAAAGATGCTAATCAAAATTTAAAAAAAAATTAAGGCGATGGAGTCAGTAAATTACTTTTGACCCCAATTTCACGGTCCACTGAACATAGAAATGAAAGTGTGAGTTTCAGGTTAAAGTTTTTGGTCAAGGTAGTTTTTGATGAAGCTCAGAAGTCCAATCAACTTGAAACTTAGTACACTTGTTGCTTATAATATGATCTTTCTAATTTTAATGCCAAATTAGACTTTTGACCCCAATTTCATGGTCTACTGAACATAGAAAATGAAAGTGAGAGTTTCTGGTTAAAGTTTTGGTCAAGGTAGTTATTGATGAAGTTGAAGACCAAACTTAGTACACATGTTCCATATGGTATGATCTTTCAAAATTTAATGCAAATTTAGATTTTTTATCCAATTTCACGGTCCATTGGACATGGAAATTGATAGTGTGAGTGGGGCATCTGTGTACTTGAGACACATTCTTGTTTACAATTGAGATTTAGTTATTTGTTACCTTATTTTATTTTTTAACTTTTCTGATATTTGTTAACCAACTACTTTTGGATGATCAGGGTTTTAATGGACATTTTTATTGAGATTGAAGGAATAACAGTATTGTGGGTGACACTGTTGAAGATTTACTTTTGTTTTATAATTAAGGATTTGATTGGTTCATACATAGTGTAGGTTGGAAAAAAATAATCAAATCCCCAGTTGACAGTAGCTACAGTACTGTTATTCCTATGTGAATAAAATAATAAATTAAAGAACCTTTGTGAGCACGCTCACATATGCCATCCCAAGACAAAATGTTATTCGTCCAAAAAATAATCTTTCCTTATTCACTACAAAATTCTACTGATAAAATTTCTTGTGCATTATGCATGTATTAAGTTTCATGACATTCTGTTGTTTGGTTTCATAGAAGTTCCAAATACAATAAGTAATTGCTGTAGTACAATAAGGCCAAATTCTTAGTTCAAAGAGGCATAACTCCTAGAAAAAAAATCATAATTTCCATTGGATTTGCACATCTATATATATATATATATACAATTCTAATATTTATAAGTTGGCGAAAGCAAATTTACAGATCTAACATTGTTGGGTTGATGTTTAGACGAGTTGTATACAATTCTAATATGACATCCCTGATATGATTTGTTAACAAAATAATTTTCTTATTAGCACAAAATATATTTGATACATGCACACAGACTTAAACTGTTTATGTGCAGTGTACATTTAAGGAACAGCCAAACATTTTTGAAGATATTTTTATACGCTAACACTAAGTGTAAAATATAGACAAATATAATGCCTACCCATGCTAAAATGAGCATGGAGCTGAGCATGACATGAAAAAATTATTTCTTAAACAAAGTTTCATTAAATTCTGATTTGTTGTGACAGAGTAGTTACAATGACAAACTGTTGCAGTAGTATCATTTAGGTCAAAGTTCAAAGGGGCATATCTCCTTGAAAAAAACATTCATAGTTTCCTATTAATCTACATGGTAAATTGTTATTTTCTACAAAGTTTCATGAAATTCTGTTGTATAGTTTCAGAGGTGTTGCGATGACAAGAATATTATATCCTATACTGCTAGATATTTAAGGGCTATATTAAGATGATCAATATTTTATGGCTCAGAGATTAAGGTGTATAACTTTAAATTAAGTCAGGTTTGGATAATGAAGTTTAAAGAAGTCTATATGTGAGTTAAACAAAAAAAAGAAGAAAAAATAATAGTTGAGGTTAGAGAAGGTCTACACGTGATGGTCTATTTATACATGTCACTATGTCAGATTTTGATAAAAAAAAAAAAGTTGTGGAGGTTTTGAGAATGTCTTTTAGTGATCTCAGGTCAATTTGAAGACCGCAATATCTTTATATAAAATATTTGTGTAAAAGTACATAGAACTATAGGTTTTAACAAATCCCACAATCAAATAAGGTTTTTAACTAGTTCATCTGATAAGCCATATAATATTACACTATCAAATTTCACTCCAAGGTGACCTGTCATAAAATGTCCTTTTTATGTCATTCAGATATTTAAATAACCAGACCAATGATTAATTGGAGCACCTGTCTGTTATATAACTAGGTTAATTGCATTCTTGCCATTATGAGATTCATTATAATTGTATTGTATGTTTAACATACTTTGTCATCAATAAAAAAATCCCAAGGATACTAGAACAAAAACAAAATTGTAGTTGTGGTCTGGAGATGCAAACCATTCATTATCAGCCTGCAGTCATCAACAATGAACAAAACTTATAGAATAGCAAAAATTCAATAAAAAATGTGTAGCAGGAGGATTTTGAAAATAAATAACTCAGCCTTGATAATCACAAAAATAAATGGTTTGTTCTGTGGTAGTTTGAAAATAAATAACCTGACTTGCAATGTATTGAAAATAAATAACTTAGCAGGTCTATAGCTTCTTGGGCCTTCAGCGGTATCAAAACCCTTCAAAGGGATTAATATAAGTTGCAATAACTTGTTTCCCAATCTACCATAAATAAATCTTTTTAAACTAAACTATGGATATTCTGTCTTTGATGTCTGCCAGTACAGGTATAACCTTTGATCATCAACCACATTTAATTTGCAACATCAAAATGTGAAAATTTTGCTATTAGCAAGTATAAAACAAGTGAGATTATCAAATGTTCTGTTAATTCATAAATATATATCACATTGTAAGGGTCACTAACCCTGTCATAGTGTGGGTGGTAATTTAAGAGCATTAGAATTGAATACATTTGCCCCAAATATCAATCAATTTTACCTTAAGTTTTCATTTCAACGAATCCCCATTAAATACAAGCTTGCCATTATTGATAACATATTAAAATGTTTCTACAACATGACAGGTACCACTGATGGAGCAGAAAAGGCATATCACTTTGGACCACAAGAGTTCACCATTGTTTTCGATGGGGTCCATTTAGTTCCATATTAAAAGTTTCTGTATATAATATTGTTTTGTGAATTGTTGTCTTTCAAATGTTTTTCTCCTTTGGTCCTTTCATACTTAAGTGTCTACTAAATATTGATTGTTATCATTGTTGTAACCTATTCCGCTGTTATCCATTCTGCTGTATTATGGCCATTCTGTGTGCCCAAAACTTTTAATCAATCCAAAAGAATATAATGACCCCCCATTCTGACAATATATCAATCATTCGTCAATGATCCTTAATATGTTATCATCATTCTTCAAATGAGCCTGATTTTTTTATGGTCATTTGTCAAATCTCTTTTCTTAGATCAAATTTTAGTGTCAAATGAAGTAAAATGTTTATTGTTAATGTTATTTTAACAAGTATTTTACCTTCATTCATCATGTAAGGTACATACCCATTTCTACTCTCATATAGTGGACTGAGTATTATCAAATTTTGTAATTGTCTACAACCTTGGCCATGCTTTATGTGATGTAATTTTTTCATCATTCAAGGAATCAGTAATAGCTGGAGAGAACCATGACCTTCATACATAACTGGTACCCTTCATCTCAATAATTTAACATCCTGGAAAACTTTTTGCATGAAAAATAATTGAGTAATTATAGATACCTTTGATTCATTGTTTAAATTTTGCTCAAGTTTTGGTCCTTTTAGGTTTTACTTGTTATATATAGGTATTGGACTTTCAAAATATTTTAGTCTAGTTCATCAATTGATTTTCTAAATGAGCATCTTATACAGTAACAATTGATATCATTATAATGTTAGCAAATTAATTTCAAAGAAATATTGTGGTTAAAGGGAAGTAACTCTGATATTTTTCTAAACATCTTTTTGTTTACCTAGTACTGTACATGAATTTAATTTTAAGTTCATCTTTTAAGTGTAGTGTATTGTGTACTAGCTAGTAGCTGCCACTTTTTGCACTTTATATTTCTTTTGCCACTAAGGTTATCTTCCCTTTTGTTCAGAATCATGCCAAGAATTTGATTGCCCCTTTACTTTCCTCTTACTGTATCTTATACTTCAAAAAATTGTGTTAATATAGACATAATTATCTTCAGGACCTGTATCTCATATCATATGAATAAAAACATTTCAATATTCTAAGCTTTATCATATTTTTTTAGCAAATTATCCAATAAATTTGCAGTTTAAAAATTATGAATCCCTTAAAAAAAATTGGACCCCCTCAACTTTTTGAAACCCCAAAAACTCAATCCCAGCCTTACGTTTGTAGTATGGAACCTTGAAGTACAATTTCAGAGAGATCCAAACACTTGTACACTAGTTTATTTTGTCTGGAAGCAAGAAAAATGCTTGTTTTTAGTCCCTTAAATTCCTAATTCCTAACCTGTTGGCCCAATAGGCCTTAAATAGAATCCCAATCAACAATTGTGGTATTAAACATTATAGTACAATATCAGAGCAATGAAAATACTTTTAACAAGTTATTATCCTGAAACTAGAAAAAATACAAGTTTTGAGCCCCATCCCTTATTCCTAATGGTTGGTCCATCATTCCAAAAACAATTCCAATCTTCCTTTTGTGATGTTGAACCTTCTTAAAAACTTTCATAGAGATCCATCCACTTGATTAAACTCAAGTTTTTGTGCGAAAAAAAAAGTGTTTGGACCACGACGCAGACGACGACATCATACGATAATGATTTAATTTTTTTTAGCCTGATAAGGTTGCAATTGTAATAAATTATTACAATGTCAAATATTCTTATACCCAGGGTCTAATGAATATTTCATTTTTCTATCCTCATAAGTTTGAAGTTGTAATAAATTATTACTATGCTTAATATACTTATACTTGGTTTTATATGATTATTTCATTTTTCTACCCTGAGATGAGTTTGCAATTGTTATTAAGATGTACGTACTAGATGTATAAAAATGAAAATTCAACTATCTATGGAAACTTTTATAAATAAAGTCAAGTAGAAAAGGAAACACAAAGTCTGAGCTGATGATGAGGGGCAAATACAAGGAAATATCAAAGTCAGACATCTTTAAATCGTGAAATGGCGTTTGCAAGTTCAATACAAAAAGGACAAATTCCAGTAGGCTGTGAGCTGTGCAAAGGTCAAAATAAGATCCAGTTTAAATGCATTGAGTGTGAACTCTTAATGTGCAGTGAGTGTTTGGATAGAGTGCACTTACGGATAGCAAAAGATCATCAGGTAACAGATATAAAAGATATAGGGAAAAATGTAACGTTCAGTGAAATTAAATGCGAAAACCATACGGGACAAGCATGCTGCCTTTTCTGTCAAACCTGCAAAACATTTATCTGTCTGAAGTGTGTAGCTAAAGTTCATAATGGACATGAGTTGGTAGAAGAAGAAGACTATAATAAAAACAAAGTAGAAATGAAGCCAAAACAGCAGGGTAAGATTAAGTTTGAGATATCCAAAGAATATACAACAGATCTTACTGATATTCAATACATAGCAGTATGTTCTGATGGTTCTATGTGGATGGGGGATCAGACCAGATCAAAGTTACAACATGTCAAACTTAGGGAGAATAGAACTGAAGTTATAACAAATTTAAATACTAAGATTTGAGGAATAGCAAAAACTATTTCAAATAACATTCTTGATGTACCAGAGCATGGGACTAAACTCAAACTAATCAACACCATGACAGGACAGATGACAGATTCCAGGTATGATGTAAAACCATTGGATCCAATCAGTATCCATGTGACCAGTGATCACAGAGTCTTCATAGGAGCCTATCCTGGAGGTAAAGCATTCCCTGTCACAGGAAGACGTGTAGTGGTGGTACTAGACCAGGAAGGAAAGAAACTCAAGGAATATGAACATGACAAACATTATAAACGATTATTCACCTATCCTAGATGTGTAACTACTACAAGTAATGGTAACATCTGTGTGGTGGATTGGTTAGATAATGATCAAAGAGGTAGAGTGGTAGTGTTATCACCAGGAGGAGATATTCTAGGAACTTATAATGGTCACCCCGATGTCAACACAGAGGAGAAACCATTTAAACCTAAAGGAATACTAACAACACCATCAAATAATATCATTGTTACAGATATGAACAATCATATATTGCATATACTGACTGACCAAGGACAAAGTATTACATACTACAACCTCAGTGACATGGAAATCTTATTGCCATCCTCCCTTGCTCTGTCTACATCAGGAACTATCTATTTAGGATGTGTTAATGAAGCAAGAAGTCCAGACACTAAAAAGGCCAAACTTTATGAGTTGGAATATTCTGGAATCTAATGAAAGATAGAAAACTTAAGGAAACAATAACCATGACAATAAAGAAATTATTTGTTAACATTTTCACTTAAAAAGTCATAAACTTATGATTTTTAATCATAAATTCAACTTTTCAAAAGATAATGGACTCTAATTGCAGGATTTGTTTTTTTTTATAAACAATAAATAGGATTTATTCCAATGCTTTTTTATTATGAGGTCCAAGAACACAGTTATCGTCCTTCAATTTTTGTTGTCCACCAATATAGTTCCTATTGTAGATCATTGTAGACACTGTGTTACTTGCCAATCTTTAGCTCACCTGGCCTGATGAATAAGACCACCCATATGTTAGGTTGCTGCCCTTGAATTGGTCATTTTAAGGATTTTTTCCCCATTTTTGGTATTATCTAGAATATTATTATAGATAGAGATTAACTGTAAACAGCAATAATGTCAACAAATAAGTCAACATGAACAAAATTGTAAGTTGACCCCTTAAGGAGTTATTACATGATATATTTGACACTGGACTTTAAAGCAACCATCAATCAATCAATTTATTTAATGATTAAATCTTATAATGTTTTATCTACAAAGTAAAATTGCAAAAATACTGAACTCTGAGGTAAATTCAATCAAAAAGTCTGTAATCAAACGACAAAACACATCAAACAAATGGACAACAACTGTCATATTCCTGACTTGGTACAGGCATTTTCAAATGTAGAAAAGGGTGGATTGAGCCTGGTTTTAGGCGCTAAACCTCTCACTTGTACGACAGTCGCATCAAAATTCATTATATTTACAACAATGCGTGAACAAAATAGATCGACATAGTAAAAAAAATAGTCAAAAAATGGGTACAGCAGTTATCATGCACTTGTGTTACAATCTCAAAACAAAGATCTAGAAACTAAAAGGCTTGCTGCAAGTACCACATAAACGTATCATTATCATTAGTGTCCGAAAATAAGGTTCCCCATTTCCATTCTCAATTTTATTGAGTTAAGATGAGTCTAAGATAAACCCTGTCAGTCCTTTGTAGAACAATGTATGTATGGCAGATACATTTGTATACAAAATGAGTATCCTGCGAGGATTTGGTTTTGCTTATTGTTTGTACATTGGCTATATTGTAAATAAATAATTGGTTTACTTTAAAAATTTTTAGGGTTTGGGTTTTGCTCATTGTTTTGGGCTTGAAGGTGACCTGTAGTTGTTAACATCTATGGAATTTGGTCTGTGGTGGAGAGTTGTTATATGATGCATTCATAACCATACCATCTTATTTTTACAAATTAAGCCTTACATTGTTTACAACATACACCATCAACTTTTTAAAAACTCATTGGTTTAAGGCAAATCAATAGATTAAAAAAAAAATCTGGCCTTATGTGTCAATTGTTTTATCAAAATAGATAATGTTTATAACAGGAAAGAAACCTACTGTAGTCAAATTATAGTGAAAGGAAGTTAAATTGTTCAGATTGAAATTTAAGATTGAAATCTCACAGAGTTATTTGATACAAGACTCATTTCCAATGGCTGAGGAAATATTTTTACATTTTTGGGAAGAGAGATGGATTCATGACTCTATTCAGCTTTAAAATTTTATCCAGAAATTTGAAACCTTTAAAAATTTACATATGTCAATCTGATTGGAACAGAATCAGGACCCACCAGCACAAGACGTTCTAAGTTTGCAGGACAACCTTTCTTATTGTATGTATAAATAACAAGAGTGCACACGCTGAAATGTCTCGCCTTCTTTACTAATCATTGATATGATGTTAATAGCCCTAAGTATAAAGCTTTATTAAAAACTGTCACATAAACTTAACATAAACCAAGATAACTAAACATAGACCAATGAACCATGAAAATGAGGTCAAGGTCAGATAAACCATGCCAGGCAGACATGTACAGCTAACAATGCATACATACAACAAATATAGTAGACCTATTACTAGTACTTATAGTTTAAGAAAAATAGACCAAAACACAAAAATTTAACACTGAGCAATGAACCGTGAATTTGAGGTCGAGGTCATATTAAACCTGTGCAACTGACATATAGATCATAAAATATTTCCATAAACCAAATATAGTTGAGCTTAGTATGGCATATAGTATTAGATAAAAAGACCAAAACTCAAAAACTTAACTTTGACCACTCAACCATGAAAATGAGGTCAAGGTCAGATGACATCTGCCTGCTAGACATGTACACCTTACAATCATTCCATACAACAAATATAGTAGATCTATTGCATAGAGTATGAGAAAAACAGACCAAAACACAAAAACTTAACTATAACCACTGACCATGAAAATGAGGTCAAGGTCAGATGACACCTGCCAGTTGGACATGTACACCTTACAGTCCTTCCATACGCGGAATATACTAGCCCTATTGCTTATAGTATCTGAGATATGGACTTGACCACCAAAACTTAACCTTGTTCACTGATCCATGAAATGAGGTCGAGGTCCAGTGAAAACTGTCTGACATGCATGAGGACCTTGCAAGGTACGCACATACCAAATATAATTATCCTATTACTTATATTAAGAGAGAATTCAACATTACAAAAAATCGAAACTTTTTTTTCAAGTGGTCACTGAACCATGAAAATGAGGTCAAGGACATTTGACATGTGACTGACGGAAAGTTCGTAACATGAAGCATCTATATACAAAGTATAAAGCCTCCAGGTTTTCCACCTTCTAAAATATAAAGCTTTTAAAAAGTTAGCTAACGCCGCCGCCGTAGCTGCCGCCCGATCACTATCCCTATGTCGAGCTTTCTGCAACAAAAGTTGCAGGCTCGACAAAAAGATGTGGAATAAGTGCCAATGAGACAAATCTCAATCCAAGTCACAATGTAAAAAAATAACAATAATAGACAAAAGTACGGCCTTCAACACAGAGCATTGGCTCAAACAGCAAGCTATGGTCAAACAATGCACGACTAGTGTAAACAATTCAAAATAAAAAAAACCCAGCTGTGTAATCTATGTAAAACCCCGGGAAATGAGGACCACTTATGAACCAAACCAATAAACAACCAATGAACAACAATCTCCGAACAACAGGCTCCTGACTAATATGACAGGACTATAAAAGTACAGTTGTGTTTAAATATAATTGATATCTGCCTTGTATAGACATAGAAGTATTTAAGTCTTAATCCAAAGAAATAATCAACAAAGCAACTGGACCTTTAATAATTCTCCTTACTGCTGTCAGTCAAGGTCACTAAATAAATGGCCTTTCTATAGAAAAATGTTTCTCCATTTATTATCTTTGTATTGGGTCACTAGAACTTTTCAGATCAATCAGAAAATAATCAATTGAGTTCCAGTGGAAACTTAATAACCTCCTTCAGAATCATCATTTGGTTTTCAATTATAGAATACTGCTATAGTAATATATTTCTCTGTAAATCATTCTTCAAATGAGCCTTAACTTGCTATAAACATATATGTCAAATGAGCTTTAATTTGTTATAAGTATTATATGTCAAATGAGCTTTAACTTGTTATAAACATATATGTCAAATCTCTTTTCTTTGCTTAAATATTAGTGTCAAATGAAGTAAAATGTTTATTGTTAATGTTATTTTAACAAATATTTTACCTTCATTCATCATGTGGGGTATGTAGATATAGGAAGATGTGGTGTGAGTGCCAATGAGACAACTCTCCATCCAAATAACAATTTAAAAATTAAACCATTACAGGTTAAAGTACGGCCTTCAACACGGAGCCTTGGCTCACACCGAACAACAAGCTATAAAGGGCCCCAAAATTACTAGTGTAAAACCATTCAAACGGGAAAACCAACGGTCTAATCTATATAAACAAAACGAGAAACGAGAAACACGTATATATTACATAAACAAACGACAACTACTGTACATCAGATTCCTGACTTAGGACAGGTGCAAACATTTGCAGCGGGATTAAACGTTTTAATGGGCCCAAACCTTCTCCATTTCTAATCTCATATTATGGAATCAGTATCATCAAATTTTGTAATTTTCTACAACCTTGGCCATGCTTTATGTGAGGTAATTTTTTATCATTCAAGGAATCAAGAATAGCTGGAGAGAACCTGGACATTCACACAGAACTGGTACCCATTATTTCAATAAAAAGTTCATACTATAGTATTCCATTGTCAAATTTCGAAAACTGCCGTGAAAAAATATCACAACAAGTGAAACTGCGAGCTACTGCTCACTGATGATACCCCCGCCGCAAGTGGATAATATTAATAGTGTAAAAATATGCAAGTGTTCTGTAAACAGGAAGTTGTTGAGTGATGAATCTGAAAACACATCACACGGTATAGCTGACTTATATAAATCCTGAAACCAAATTTCAGAAATCCTTGTATTGTAGTTCTTGAGAAAAATGTGACGAAAATTTTCAACTTGGCTATCATGTGTAAAATCATACAAGTGTTCACTTAAAACAGGAAGTTGTTGAGTGATGAATCTGAAAAGGCATCACACGGTATAGCTGACTTATATAAATCCTGAAACCAAATTTCAGAAATCCTTGTATTGTAGGTCCTGAGAAAAATGTGACGAAATTTTCAACTTGGCTATCATGTGTAAAATCATACAAGTGTTCGGTAAACAGGAAGTTGTCGAGTGATGAATCTGAAAACACATCACACGGTATAGCTGACTTATATAAATCCTGAATTCAAATTTCAGAAATCCTTGTATTGTAGTTCCTGAGAAAAATGTGACGAAAATTTTCAACTTGGCTATCATGTGTAAAATCATACAAGTGTTCGGTAAACAGGAAGTTGTCAAGTGATGAATCTGAAAACGCATCACACGGTATGGCTAACATATATCAATGTTGATAACAAATTACAGAAAGGGTGGATGTGTAGTTCCTGAGAAAAATGTGACGAAAGTTTCATAGGACGGACTGACTGACGGACGGACTGATGGACGGACTGACGGACGGACAGACAGAGGTAAAACAGTATACCCCCCTTTTTTAAAGCGGGGCTATAATTAAAGCGGGGGTATAAGTATTGATATCACCATTTTCATGCATCTTAAAATTGAATATCAGTGATCAGATTACACACGCCCTCTTGGTGCTACTGAAGATAATATAACACGCGCGTCCGAACGCACATGATATGACATGTGCATTTCCATGGCAGGACAAATAGCCCTGGCACTATTAGTTTGGTTAGCCGGACAAATTGCCACTCTGTTAATTTCTGTTTGACCTTCAAAAAAGATTCCTAAGGGCATACACTAGTTTTGATCGCATATTAAAATTTTGCTGAATATATGCATATAGGCTCTTGTTTGGACTGATTAAATCAAATATGTAATAAAAAAATATACCTTCATGTGCTATTTTTTTTAGTAAAATGTGGTCCCATTATAGTTGCTGAAAGTTCGGTTTTGTGAACTTAATTTTCCTTTCGACAGAAATACATAACTTTTTTGTTTAAAAAATAAATAAATACAAGCTTTTTTTTGTTTAATTATTTGTAAATTCTGTTTTATATAAATGTCCTTAATTTGTGCAATTTGTTTTTCAAATAACTTATATTTATCAAATGTTCACGAATACATTTTTTGCTGTATATTTATCTAATTAAAAAAAATTGCACTATTTACTTTTCATGAAAATTGGCACATCTTCTTACGCAATCAAACAAAATGGCATTTAAAAAAGAGAGGTACATCACTCACTCTGAACTCGTTTTCAAGTTAGATAAGTTTGAAGGATAAAAATCTGTCGAAAACTGAATCTTTTCCCGATAAGTCATATTAAGTTTGACAGTGTGAAAATAACATTTTATGTTAGCAACGTCATTATCTCCCTTAAGTCTTACTGCATTGGTACCACATACACTCTCATTGGTCTATGAAAATAAGGTTAAGTTAAGATAAAACCCTGTCAGACCTTTGTAGAACAATGGATGTATGGCAGATGCATTTGTATACAAGATAGTATCCTGCAAGAATATCATATTTGGTTTTGCTTATTGTTTGTACATTTGCTAAATCGTAAATAAAGGAATTGGTCTACATTTGTCATTTTTATGGCGTGTAATAGCTGACTATGTGGTTTAGTTTTGCTCATTGTTATAGGCTTTAGGGTGACATGTCGTTGTTAACTTTTATGGCATTTGGTCTGTGATGGAGAGTTGTCATATTGATATTCATAACCATACCTTCTTATTTTTACACATTTAGGTGGTACCTAACACTACAGGGAGATAACTCTGTAAAATCAGCTAAACGTTTTGATTACGTTGTGTTGTTGAAGGAATATTAAACTTCTCAATGATCAAAATAAGTGTTTGTCAAACTGCTATATAACCAGTGCAATTTTTCTGATAAAATGGTTGGTTCAAATTTTTTGAAATTTTTATAATTTTGTCAAATTGTCAAAGTAAATACTTTGTCAAACTTTTAAGAAAATTAAACGTGTCTTGCTGGCAAATTTTTATTGTCAAGTCAGGTCTGCCTAAATGTCTGTTTTTACGTTTTTTTGACAAAACGGTGACCTACATTTTACAGACTTAAGTTTCCTATAGGTCATATTATACCTCTTTGTGTTCCTATACCACCTATGCATGCATTTAAGATAATAGTTTATACCTACAATGACTACCAGTAACGTAGTGGCCATCAAAAGATGCCAACCCCACCTGATTTTGGCTACTTTTCACGTTTTTCTGATTTTGAACTCTTAAACAGCTTTCAAAGTGCCACATTTTCATAAACAGCTCTGAGAAGAGTTTATGGACCATGTACTGCTTGGTTGTAGTCCCTGCTATCATGACAGTTCAGGTGGGGTAGTTCAAAATAAGTATGGAGGGTCATACAGGCCATCAAAGAATGGTTGCTGCCATCATGCCTACAGGTGGGATTGGGGGTTAAAGGGTTAAGTCTGAATCATCCTAGTAATATACAAGCTTGTTCAGTTGTTTTCCTATATTTATCTGTACACATAACACTGAGTAGCATAATCTGGTCTACTGATTTCAGATTATATTTTTTCTCGGGGGAGGGGAGGGGGGTACTTCCTGTATACAAAGAAATAGGATAGGATGTGACGCTATAATAGGTCACATTTTCAAGCTTGAAAATATGAGAATAGGTTGGGAAAACTATCAGAAATATATGAGAAGGTCAATAAAGTTCCCATAACTTTGTCTGTCATCTTTCTTGGTGTTCTCGGCTGTGTTTTTATCAACCAATTTTTTCCCTTTTTTGGCACTTTGGTATTCCACTGTTACATTACACACTACATGAAACCAAAACAATATCAGAAGCGGTAGCATTTTGACCTACGCAATATATGTAAGGTATACATTTTTAAAATCTAAATTATATGAAAAGGGTGGGGTAACAGAACCACAGTCTCACCCCTATCAATTAATTATTGAAATACACCCCCCCCCCCCTTCCAGCATTTTCCCAGTTTAAGGACAACTTAGAGTACAAATCATAATGGTCTTTGAATTATGAATTAAATCTTTTATATGTTGTCTGCCTTACGACAAAATATTGAAGTATTTTATTTAAAAAGTCGAACATTCTTTTTCATATATTTCTTAGGAAATTGAAAAGTTTGTAAGTTTGTTAACAACACTGGCATTAGCATGAACTAAGAATGGTTTCTTATAATACGTTATAGTGTATTAAATTGAAGATTTAAAAAACAAAAATGAACATATCTTTTGATATTTTTGAGTCAAGAAATGGCTGTCTGACAATTCCTATACTTGTATTCATATAAAATCATATCAATTATATGTATATACATATAAGGTTGAAAAAAACATCTTCAATATAAGCTTTCATTATAATTTAAATTAACTAACAAAATACATTTAAATTATATCTTATTTTGAACTTTGCACAGCTCACATTTATATGTTTACACATTGTAAACATAACATAGTTTAGATTATTTAAAAATGCTATTTAAAGACAGAAGGCACAAGGAAGTATATAATACAGACATCTATAACTTGTCAAAATGGCGTTTGCAAGTTCTTTACAAAAAGGCCAAATTCCAGTAGGCTGTGAGCTGTGCAAAGGTCAAAATAGGATCCAGTTCAAATGCATTGAGTGTGATCTGTTAATGTGCAGTGAGTGTTTGGATAGAGTGCACTTAAGAATTGCAAAAGATCATCAGATAACAGATATAAAGGATATAGGAAAAAATGTTATTTTCAATGAAATTAAGTGTGAAAACCATACGGGACAAGCATGCTGCCTTTTCTGTCAAACCTGCAAAACATTTATCTGTCTGAAGTGTGTAGCTAAGAAAGTTCATAATGGACATGAATTGGTTGAAGAAGAAGACTATAACGAAAGCAAAGTAGAAAAGAAGCCAAAACAGATGAGTAAGATTAAGTTTGAAATATCCAAAGAATATACAACAGATCTTACTGATATTCACTACATAGCAGTATGTTCTGATGGTTCTATGTGGATGGGGAATCAGATCAGATCAAAGTTACAACATGTCAAACTTAGGGAGGATAAAACTGAAATTATTACAAGTTTAAACATTAAGATTTGGGGAATGGCTAAAAATCATTCAAATAACATTCTTATTACAACAGGTGGGACTAAACTCAAACTTATCAACACCATGACAGGACAGATGACAGATTCCAGGTATGATGTAAAACCATTGGATCCAATCAGTATCCATGTGACCAGTGATCACAGAGTCTTCATAGGAGCCTATCCTGGAGGTAATGCATTCCCTGTCACTGGAAGACGTGTGGTGGTGGTCATGGATCAGGAAGGAAAACAACTAAAGGAATATGAACATGATGAACATAACAAACGATTATTCACCTACCCTCTATGTGTAGCTACTACAAGTAATGGTAACATCTGTGTGGTGGATTGGTTAGATAATGACCACAGAGGTAGAGTGGTAGTATTATCACCAGGAGGAGATATTCTAGGAACTTATACTGGTCACCCTGATGTCAACACAGGGAACAAACCATTTCAACCTAAAAGAATACTAACAACACCATCAAATAATATCGTTGTTACTGATTTGAAAAATCATTTATTGCATATGCTGACTGACCAAGGACAAAGTATTACATACTACAATCTCGGTGACATGGGAATCATATTTCCATACTCCCTTGCTCTGTCTACAACAGGAACTATCTATATAGGATGTGTTAGTGAAGCAGGAAGTCCAGACACTACAAAGGCCAAACTTTATGAGTTGGAATATTCTGGAATCTAGTGAAAGATAGAACCACTTTAGGAAACAAATATAAACCATCATAGCAAAGAAATTATTTGTTAACATTTTCACTTAAAAAGTCATAAACTTATGATTGTTTAATCATAAATTAACTTTTCAAAATATAATGGACTTTCATTGCAGGATTTGTTTTTTTGTAAAATACATTAGATATGATTTATTTTCATGCTTTCATATAACAGATTTCAAGAAATTTTGGAAAAAAGTTAAGATGTAAAAAAGTTTTAATCACATATTTTTAACAAAAGTGAACCAACGCCTTAGGTAAATCTGTATTATGGTAGAGTACCTAAAGAGGATACCTCTAGTATGCAGTCAGTCTTTATGATAAAACACATAAAATGTAACACTTTAGATTCACTGCTGCAGAAAATTTATTTATCAACATGTTTTGGTGCCTACTAAAGGGTTGTTTAATGCCACTTTCCACACAATGTAATCATTAAAATTAGTAAGCTATAAATTTTCTTGTGTTTAAATTTTTAAGCCAAAGAGTAAAACTTGTAGAATTTTTATTTTGAGTGATATCATACCTTTTAGACATTTAAACTAAGTTCCTGTAACTTACATCTTATGGGAATATTTTTTCATACTTACCACACAGACTTTTCATTATCATTGGTCTATGAAAATAAGGTTCAAGATGAACCCTATCAGACCTTTGTAGAACAATGGATGTATGCCAGATGCATCTGTTTAAAAGATAAGTATCATGCGTGTACATCATATTTGGTTTTGCTTTTTGTTTGTACATTGCCTATGTCATAAATAAATGAATTGGTTTACATTTGTTTTTTTGCATTAATATTAAAATCAGGCCATTGGCTATATGATTTACGTGTTTACATTTGTCATATTTTGGTGTTTAATAATGGACTTTGTGGTTTGGTTTTGCTCATTGTTATAGGCTTTATGGTGTCATGTAGTTGTTAACTTTTATGGCATTTTTTCTGTGATGGAGAGTTGTTATATGATGCATTCATAACCATACCATCTTATTTTTACACATTAAGCCTTGCATTGTTTACAATATACACCATCAACTTTTTAAAAACTCATTGGTTTTAGGCAAATCAATAGATTAAAATATTTTTTGGCCTTTATATGTGTCAAATATTTTATCAAAATAGATAATGTTAACAGGAAAGAAACCTACTATAGTCAAATTATATAGTGAAAGGAAGTTCAAATGTTCAGATTAAAATTTAAGATTTAAATCTCACAGAGTTATTTGATAGAAGACTCATTTCCGGTAAATAATTTTACAATTTTGGAAAAGAGATGGATGACATAAAAAAGAAGATGTGGTATGATTGCCAATGAGACAACTATCCACAAAAGACCAAAATGACACAAACATTGACAACTATAGGTCACCATACGGCCTTCAACAATGAAGAAAGCCGATACCGCATAGTCAGCTATAAAAGACCCCGATAAGACAATGTAAAACAATTGTTGACTCTATTCAGCAACTATTCAGAAAATTGAAACCTTTAAAAATCTACATACTGTAAACCAACTTATTTTCGCGGATACTTTATTTCGCGTTTTACCCTTTCTTGACCACTTCACGTCTATTTAATTTCGCGATTATCTGATTTACTTGATGAAGTTTATTAAGGAAAGATCAAAGATTGACATAATCGCAACGATTTATATTCGCGATATTTTTATCCTCGCGAAAGTCGCGAAAATAAATCGCTAGCGAAAATAAGTTGGTTTACATAAAATGATGTGGAATAAGTGTCAATGAGACAAATCTCAATCCAATTCACAATGTGTAAAAAGTTAACAATTATTGGCCAAAGTATGGCCTTCAACACAAAGCATTGTCTCAAACTGAACAGCAAGCTATGGTCAAACAATGCACGACTAGTGTAAACAATTCAAACATGAAAACCAGCTGTGTATAATCTATGTAAAAACTGAGAAATGAGGAACACTTATGAACCAAACCAAGAAACGACCAATGAACAACAGGCTCCTGACTAGTATGACAGGTCTATAAAAGTACAGTTGTGTTTAAATATAATTGATATCTGCCTTATATAGACATGGAAGTATTTAAGTCTTAATCCAAGGAAATAATCAACAAAGCAACTGGACATTTAATAATTCTCCTTACTGCTGTCAGTAGGTCACTAAATAAATGATCTTTCTAGTGTAAAATGTTCCTCCATTTATTATCTCCGTATTGGGTCACTAGAACTTTTCAGATCAATTAGAAAATAATCAATTGAGTTCCAGCAGAAACTGAATAACTCTCCTTCAGAATCATCATTGGGTTTTCAATTATAGAATACTGCTAAAGTAATGTTTGTCTCTATAAATCATATCTTTATTAGGTCAAGTGAACTCCCCAGACCACTCAAAGTGGTAGACAAAGTCAACAGTTAATGTCTATTTCTAATCTGATCTATATGATCATTCTTCATTTTAGAACTATACATAGAAACATTTTGCAGTATAAATCAATTTCATCTCAAGTAAATTAGGAGGTCTGTCCAATAAAATCCAGAATAACTATACTGAACTGCAAGAGAAATGTCATATTTTTCTAAATCTCAATTTTTCGAAATCATTGAAAAGTATGATTAATTTTAGTTAAGGGAAATTACCATTAGATGATGCTAAAATTGTGTTAAATCTCCATTCCCACTTACTGCATTCATTATTTCAGTTATTCTAATATTGCTTTCACTCAGGGCCTTAGAAACATGATGATGATATGCAGATTGAATTGGTGCCTCAAGGTCGTTAAGGGTATTTAAGAGGCGGGAAGTTGTTGTACTTGTGTCATCATTATCTGTTTGATGCAGTACTGATGTCACAACTGAAACCTTGACTAAGTGAACAGGCAATAGGATGTATGAATGCTGGACAGCCCCCCCATGTCTTAGCAAATGAATTTAATTATAAAAAAGAAGATGTGGTATAATTGTCAATGAGACAACTTTCCACAAGAGACCAAAATGACACAGAAATTAACAATTATCGGTCAACGTACTGCCTTCAACAATGAGCAAAGCCCATATCACATATTCAGGTATAAAAGGCCTCGAAATGACAATTTAAAACAATTCAAACGAGAAAACTAATGGCCTAATTTATATGAAACAAGAATGTGTCCAAAGTACACGGATGTCCCACTTGCACTATCTTTTCCATGTTCAATGGACTGTGAAATTGTGAAAAAAATATAATTTGGCATTAAAATTAGAAATATCATATCATAGGGAACATGTGTTTCAGTTTCAAGTTGATAGGTCTAGCTTGAACTTCATCAAAAACTACCTTGACCAAAACCTTAACCTGAAACTTGCACTTTCATTTTCTATGTTCAGTGGACTGTGAAATTGTGGTCAAAAGTCTATTTTGGCATTAAAATTAGAAAGATCATATCATAAGGAACCTGTGTACTAAATTTCAAGTTGATTGGACTTCAGCTTCATCAAAAATTACATTGACCAAAAACTTTTATGAACTGACGAACGAAAACAAACAAACAGACGCACAGACCTGAAAACATAATGCCCCTCTACTATCTTGGGTGGGGCATAAAAATGAACAAAAAACAAATATGTAACACATAAACAAAGGACAACCTCTGAATTAAAGGCTCCTGACTTGGGACAGGCACATACATAAAGGCGCGCATGCACGTGTATGCAACATCAAATGTCTATCTGAAGGCTATAATGAAACAAAAAGTTAAATTGACAAACAACTCCATGACAGAATTGCTACATCTTACTACAACATCTTCCGAACTTGTTCCTCTGACAAACTCATACTGCTTGTCAGACAATAGGAATTAACCAGAGATCAATTAGTAATGATACACTCAGCTGAGTCCAGTGTTGTATTCACATAACCTGAGTTGTGGTTGTTCTACAAGAGATGCTTTTCTCACAACACATCACCTAAGTGAACAACTACATAGGGCCATCTTACATCAAAATTAGCAACATCAGCAATGAAGGAGGATTATCTGTTTTAAGACAAAAGTTGACACTGCATTTCAAATGCAGATGGCAGGACACGAATCTGAAGAAGACAGGGCAAAAGATATTGTAATAACATGATTGAAAGAGATCCAAGGTCCAAGCACTATGGTTTGCAGTTAAATTGGCTTCAACCATATATTAGGGCCTGTGGTCTTGCAGAAACTTAAGGACCAAGTAGAGTCAATGCAGCCTGGTATTCTGATCAAGTTCTACGATTGCAAGTTGTGTCACATTTTGCACGCTATCATAACAACTCTTTCCTGGGAGTAGCATGATGCACATGCACATACTGCAAGAGCTACACAGTAGAATTTTATATATACATATCTTTAAACTAACTTTTACCAACTTTAACACTTAAATTACTGGACAGTTTTTGAAAATGACTAAGGTCAACTTTCTGCAATATACTCTCCCTGGAAATAAGATGTATCTGAATGATAATACATTCTGCCTATCAATGTCATTGACTTACTTTAAGTGGTTTCCATTAATATATTGACCTAATAACAAACGTTAATGCTCTTCAACTTTGTACTTGTTTTGCTTTATAACTATTTTGATCTGAGCGTCACTTACATGAGTCTAATGTAAACGAAACACACATCTGGCTTATAAAGTTATGATCCTGGTACCTTTGATAACTATCAATAATTGATAAGTTTGATAAAGCTGAAGGTGGAAAAAGGATATATTAATAAAATTGAGAATGGAAATGGGGAATGTGTCAAAGAGACAACAACCCGACCAAATAAAAAACAACAGCAGAAGGTCACCAACAGGTCTTCAATGTAGTGAGAAATTCCTGCACCCTGAGGCGTCCTTCAGCTGGCCCCTAAACAAATATATACTAGTCATGTGATAATGAACGCCATACTAATTTCCAAATTGTACACAAGAAACTAAAATTAAAATAATACAAGACTAACAAAGGCCAGAGGCTGCTGGGACAGGTGCAAAAATGCCTCTGAGTGACCTCTTTGATTTCATCAGTACAAGACATAAAAATAACATAGTTTTGATATCCAATAAATTTATGGATATATATTATTAGTAAGTCAATGATATTTAATGGGCAAAATTCTATGTCAACCCTTATTCAAATTATGGGTTCATTATACTCTGGTCACCTATATATATAGATTAATACATAAAAATGATCATGAGTCTATAGCATGTCTGGGTTACTGAATATATAAAATACATACAAGTATTCTCTAAAACGGGACTTATAGTATTAACATATATGGACGTGTCATCAATCAGTACTAAAGATAAGTAGGTTAGTTAGTAGGTGTTAATACTGAGAATTACAGTACAGATGTCTATAAATAGATACAGTTATGATTCAATCACCATTAATTACCACATTAAAACTGGATACATTTGAGTAACTTTCCCTTTTTTTAGAAAGTAGAAAGAAACTGAAGAAAATGAACGGACAATATTAATAAACCTTCAATAGTAAAAGAGATATATTTTTCAAATGAAACAAACATCTGAATTGATGGCAAAACTCATTATTTTTTATTACATACATGTTTATTAACATATGTATTTAATTATTAAAAAAAAAGACAAACAATTTTGTTTTTTACATTATGTATGTACTGACATAAAGTGTATTATAAATGTTATATTGATGAAATTTTACTTAGAGTGGGGTGCTCATTTTCGCCATATCTTTCTATGTTTTCTACAGTTTATGTTCAGGTCTACATGTTTTTGAAGTATACTGATATTTCTATATGAAGATAACTTCAAATGCAAAACCTTCCTAAGCTTGAAAACATGCTTGTTTGAAAATAATCATCTGTAAAGTTAGATTAAAGGGTGTTTGAAATTTCCTGATGTTTTGTCAATGGGGGACACATATTCGCCGTTTTTACACATCTATTTAAAACTAAATGAATGCAGCTTTATATAATATTTATCAAATTAATTTTATTAAAGATCAACAGCAGACATTTCAAAGGTGAAAAAAAAACAGAAATTTAGGCCAATCAGTCAAAAAATTACTAAAAAAAAATTCTTTGAAAATCCTGTTTTTCATTCAGGAAATTGACTGAAAATAGTTGGCCTTTTTTCAGCCCTTTGCAGTAAGTGCCGTAATTTTGTTTAAGTTTAAAAACTAATCATATTTGTTATAAAATTATAATTTATCGGCATATTTTTTCCATTTTAGCCATCCTTTGATGTTTTTACACCTCAAAATCATAAAACAGTGAAATTGTGTCCCTGGCGAATATGAGCCCCCCACTCTATATATTTGTTAATTAATCTAACAAAGATATACTTAGTAAGAGTTTTCAATGAATTTTATTATCTTCTCCCCCTTTTTTCTATAATATAAATTAAAATCACAAGCCATTATGTTTAAACATTATTATTATCTATAAAAAAAATTAAAAAAAGTTATAAATTCTTAATTCTATTTTTTTCTTTCAAATCTTGCATATTTTTTAATGACCTTGAATAGACATATGATAACAAATTGCATAATATGAGTGTAATACGTCTGAAAATGTCTAATATGTGTGACACATTAGCCTAAAATAGATCTTTTTATTTTTAATGTTTATGCATGTAAAATTTCTGCATGATTTTAATCATACTGTACGTAAGTCTGACCTCATATCTTAGAAACGACCTTCAAAGTGATCTTGGAGTAATGATTTAATTTCAAACTAATGACTACCAAATATATTTGGATATAATCTCAAGGTAAATCTATGCAAAAAGTAGATATAATCCTCTATAAATATTCAAAAGTGATTTAAGTAAATTTGTGAATCTATTATTATATACGTAACAGAATACTGGAACAACCAAACAATGATGTACGAAGACTATTAATCACCAATCACTGGAAGTGGAGAAGATTTAGATATAGAGACTGATGAAGAGGAACTTTAGTTCCTGTATCAGTAAAAGAACCTAAGTAAACCTATAAGTAAAGATAATACAACAGGCACTACATGTCTAGAGGGATCTGCTTACCATTCTCAAAACGACTCAGGGATCATCATATTAGTCAGATACTGTGAATTCATTTATTATCATGGGTACCAATTCTCGTGGATTGATAAAAACTTGTAGATTCGTGGATATTCAAATTCGTTGTTTTGGCAAATTCTGCATACATCCCTTTAGAAAACCTGTATTTCGTTGAACATTTAAATTGTGGTTTCCCTGGACCCATGAAATCCTCGAAAATTGGTATCAAACAAATATTAATTAACAAATCCACAGTATTGTTATCTCATGGCTGATATATACATTATGTACAGTGGAACTCAGAATAAAGCAATGTTTGATTGAAATACACTTTTAAAGACCCAATATTTCATTCAACAAATTTGATTTTTTTGTTAAAATATATATTTTCTTATAGCAAATGTGTCCTAATTCAAAAAATCAAAAAAATCATGTTCACAAATTCATAACGCATGAAATAACAAAAGGTCAATGATTCTTCAGATTAAAAAAAACATGTAAAGAAAATTTTAAATCATTCGTAAAATTATCTTAAATGCCTAGACATACAATAAAATCGGTGACTAGACCACAATATGCACAGCTTGCGATGATATGACCCAGTGCCTTGAGACAAATCGTGAAAACACAATGTCATCTATAACAAATCAGCTGATGCTCCTACGTCTTATGAATTATTCATCAGATCAAATTCAAGTTACGAACATTAAAACATGTATCAAAAGTACAAGGTTATAATATCTATTAACGTTGTAACTATATGGGTAATAAGCATAGAGAAAATAATTTTATCATTTATTTCTGTGTAATTATTGATAAATTTCTATTTAGGAATACGTAAATTTACAATAAAAATATATTTTAATTTCTTTCAAATTACAGATAAATATAGGTCATACTTATTTTAAATAAAACAGAATTTGTAAAAGTCGGTATGACATTATACATGACCTTTAAAATATATGAATTATGAACCATTTATCTACCAGAGTGAATAATTCATACTTTTCCTTCCTTAAATTGCTGACATATATTTTAACAATATCTTTCTAAAATAAAATCAACATCCAATCTCAATTACCATCCTGTAAATCTATATGAAAGAGGGACGAACGATACCAAAGGGACAGTCAAAGTTATTTAAATTTCACATGAATTGGTAAATTCAGGCCAAAGTGACCGCCCCCAAACAATTTTTATATAAAACCATAACTTGGATTTCATTGTTGTTGAACGATCAAATTGGATACTTGACTGTCACTTCCTGCATGTACGTAAAGTTAACATTCATTATAATGCTGGTCACACAAAAGTGGCAAGATTGCTGCAAACTTATTGATGGCAAGATGTCTCAAGCTTGTAGATGATTATGTTATTTTATGCATGCATTGCTCAAGCAAACTACAAGGAAGTCAATTATGAGGGCAGTAATGGGGGATACCTTTGTGACAAATAACTGATAAAATTTCTTGCCAAATAATGTTTAAGGTAATTTTTGTTGCATCATCACTTGGCGCGATATCTGGGTGCCTAGGTCCTCCTGATAGGGCCTCTTCCAGAGCGGATGTCAGACCTTAACTAGCCCCTGGCATCGTGCCTCAGAGCGTCCTTGGAGTCAGGTTGTTTGAGAATGCAGCCCAAAGTGGGTGGTAAACTTTTTGAAGATAAATTAAATGTACACTTTCTCCTAAACGATAAAAAATCAACTGATTTTCACAAATCTTGTTAATTTTTTTCCAATAACAACAAAAATAATAATTCCATTTGAGACCTCCAACATATCAAGGTTAAATTTTTTTTGGACACCTGATGGTAAAGGGCATTCCTACCCTCAATTATAGCAGAAAGGTACCAGTACAGTAATTACAAATTATATGTCCAATGGTATGCACTTCAAGTGATGTCATTATTGATATAATGAATATGGGTACTGGGGATTCATTTATTTACATGGGTACCAATTTTCATGGTTATAGAAAAACTTATATGTTCGGGCCCGATATTCATTTTTTTGGTTTAGTTTAAGACTGCAAACAAGCATATAGGAAATTTGTGATTCATTGAACATTTAATTTCATGATTATTCTGAATCCAAAAAATCCACAAAAATTTATATCCAACGAAAATTAATGAATCCACAATAAAACAAAATTTAAAAATAATTCAAATAAAAGAAAATAACTACCTAATTGGGTTAATATTTGTCAAATAAAAACCTACTAATTTCAAATTTCTAGTTCAAAAATTTTATTATATTCAGTCTTCATAATGATATATATATACTACTTAAGATATCTAGTATATCATACAGATAGGTCAGTGTTTCTGCACTATGTGCACCCAAGTCGAGAACAATTTTAGCTTTTAAAGACCCAGTAAAATACAGAGAAGTCGAGAACAATTTTCCCTGTAATGACTAAATTCTTGTCATGTTTAGGTCAGAATAAATTAAAAAAAAACATCTGTTAGTGTCACCCAGTGTGTGTAACACAATCAGGACAAATACAATGCTGTCATATACAGTTTTTCTAGTCAAACATCCATGGTCAAAGTAATAACATTCTGTGATTCATGGATAATATGGTAATAACTAAATGACTTAAATAACTATCATACAGTCTTAGTTAATGAATGATCTGGTAATTATCACTTTCACAATAGGCTTTAATTAGCATAATTATTATATTTTTATGCTAGTCGCCTGAGTGCAAAAGATCCAGGAATTTTAATATCATACCAAAGGGAAATTCAAACTTATAAGTAAAGAAATAAACTGACAACACCATGACCAATAAAAAATGAAAAAATTCCTAAAGATATTTACAGTAGTAAAATATACAGAAGTCAAGGACAATTTTCCCTGTAATGACTAAATTCACAATAGGCTTTTATTAACATAAGAATTATATGCTACACATTTAGTGCAAACATATTTCATCCATACAAAATTTAAATTCCTAAAAATGACAAAACATTAACATTTAACATTCCAATGACAACAAATATTGAGTTTTCTTACCAAGGACATATAGTACATTAAAATGTTACAGAATATGTTAATTTTTACCCTGACATTGTTTTTTTTATATCAAATATTCTCAGACAACAAAAAGAAAGATTTGTCTCAGTGGTGAATTATAAACAGTATGATTTCATTAGAATTCACATCATTATTTTCCCCTTAGGTATTGTCTACTTCCTGTATTAAAATCAATTGTGTAATAAGATTTGCACATCTGTTCACATTAATGTTTGTCTTTCTATTTTTATCCATTTTTATCCGACAATCAAAGTTATTTGTTATCTTGTCACTGTTCCATGCAAGTTATTTGTTATCTTGTCACTGTTCCATGCAAGTTATTCACCTATCTAAGTACATCTCTATAAGTAATGAGACAGGTTTCAATTAATGCAAGAGACATCAGCAATCTTTGACATAATCTTGTATATATCTATGGTTAAAGTATTGACCAGATATTCTTTTGTTAAATTTTAACAAGAGTGCACAGACTGAATTGTCTGAGGGGAGGTTGGTGGGGTTCTGATCCCGAAATCCCAAAAGCTCCCAAATTTAATGAAATTAAAATTCCGACATTCGGAAATTGGAAAAAAGAATTCCCTGATCCAGAAAGGATCAATCCTGAAATCATAAGCTTAAGAACACCTGATTCCTACGTCTTGAAAAAGGTCCTGCCCCCCTCTTGTCTGGCCTCAGCTTCACTGATGTATTGAGAATTTTTAAGATTCATGAAGGCTTATAGCTACAATAGGCTGTTACACAGTTCAATACATACACAAGTACAGTGACACAGACAGTATAGTGTAATCATTCTACTCAATCATTCTATCTAACTTTTCTGCACTAATCATCAAGGACGGCATGGTCAGGTACCTAAGATACATCAAATTCAAACAAATATGTCCTTTTATATACAATTTTACATTACAACGTCAATTTGTATTGAAAGCCTGCATTTACCATGATTTTCAATAACTAGAGGCTCTAAAGAGCCTGTGTCGCTCACCTTGGTCTATGGGAATATTAAACAAAGGACACAGATGGATTCATGACAAATTGTTAAAAATTGACAATAAAGGACAATAACTCTTTAGGGGGTCAGTTGACCATTTTGGTCAAGTGAACTTATTTTTAGGTTTTATTTTGATGAACATCATTGCTGTTTACTGTTTACCTCTATCTATAATAATATTTAAGATAATAACCAAAAACAGCAAAATTTCCTAAAAATTACCAATTCAGGGGCATTCACCTAAAAATTTCAGGACAAATAGATCTTGACCTGATGACAGTTCAACTCTGTGACAGATTTGCTCTAAATGCTTTGGTTTTTGAGTTATAAGCCAAAAACTGCATTTTACCCCTATGTTCTATTTTTAGCCATGGTGGCCATCTTGATTGGTTGGCCGGGTCACGCCACACATTTTTTAAACTAAATACCCCAGAGATGATTGTGGCCAACTTTGGATTAATTTGGCCCAATTGTTTCAGAGGAGAAGATTTCTGTTAAAGATTACTAAGATTTACATTGGTTTTGGAGTTATAAGCCAAAAACTGCATTTTACCCCCATGTTCTATTTTTAGCCATGGCGGCCATCTTGGTTGGTTGACCGGGTCACCTGACACATTTTTAAAACTAAATACCCCAATGATGATTGTGGCTATGTTTGGTTTACTTTGGCCCAGTAGTTTCAGAGGAGAAGATTTTTCTAAAAGATGACCAAGATTTACAAAAAATGGTTAAAAATTGATTATAAAGGGCAATAACTCCTAAAGGGGTCTATTGACCATTTCGATCATGTTGACTTATTTGTAAATCTTACTTCGCTGAACATTATTGCTGTTTACAGTTTATCTCTATCTATAATAATATTCAAGATAATAACCAAAAACAGTAAAATTTCCCTAAAATTACCAATTCAGGGGCAGCAACCCAACAATGGATTGTCCCATTCATCTGAAAATTTCAGGGCAGATAGATCTTGACCTGATGAACAATTTTACCACATGTCAGATTTGCTCTAAATGCTTTGGTTTTTTGAGTTAGAAGCCAAAAACTGCATTTTACCCCTCTGTTCTATTTTTAGCCATGGTGGCCATCTTGGTTGGTTGACCGGGTCACAGGACACATTTTTTAAAACTAAATACCCCAATGATGATTGTGGCCAAGTTTGGTTAAATTTGGCCCAGTAGTTTCAGAGGAGAAGATTTTTGTAAAAGTTATCGCAGGACAACGACGGACGCCAAGTGATGAGTAAAAAATGGTAAAATCACTGAAAAACACCCCTCCCTTATTATTGAAAACTATCATTCTGTATGACAATATTACCTTGGTGTAAATTAGATACACCTGATTTGGGCTGACATTCTCAATGTGTATCTAATATGTATATAATTAGATTATTTTTTTCTTTAGGTCCACTTGGGTCTGTCATTATAACATCTACCCCTGGTGCCTCAATAAATTATGTTCTAAGGATTCCATTGGCATTAAAATTAGAAAGATGATATCATAGAGCACATGTGTACTAAGTTTCAAGTTGTTTGGACTTTAACTTCATCAAAAACTACCTTGACAGAAAGTTAACTTTAACCTGATACAGGACAGACGGATGAACGAAAGGAGGGATGGACGAAGACCAGAAAACATAACGCCCCTCTACTATCGTAGGTGGGGCATAAAATGAAAGGTGAATCTGAGGTGGTAAAAATACTACTAACCAATCAAAAAACTTAAGGTGAACCTGAGGTGGTGAAAATACTTACCAAAGAAGTTAGGTGAACCTAAGATGGTAAAAACACTAACCAATCAAACCAGTTAGGTGAATCTGAGATGGTAAAAACACTAACCAATCAAACTAGTTAGGTGAACCTAAGATGGTAAAAACACTAACCAATCAAACCAGTTAGGTGAATCTGAGACGGTAAAAACACTAACCAATCAAATCAGTTAGGTGAACCTGAGATGGTACAAAACACTAACCAATCAAACCTGGTGAGTAAGGTGAACATAAGATGGTAAAAACACTAACCAATCAAACCAGTTAGGTGAATCTGAGATGGTAAAAACACTAACCAATCAAACCAGTAAGGTGAATCTGAGATGGTAAAAACACTAACCAATCAAACCAGTTAGGTGAATCTGAGATGGTAAAAACACTAACCAATCAAACCAGTAAGGTGAATCTGTGATGGTAAAAACACTAACCAATCAAACCAGTAAGGTGAATCTGAGATGGTAAAAACACTAACCAATCAAACCAGTAAGGTGAATCTGAGATGGTAAAAACACTAACCAATCAAACCAGTAAGGTGAACCTAAGATGGTAAAAACACTAACCAATCAAACCAGTTAGGTGAATCTGAGATGGTAAAAACACTCACCAATCAAACCAGTTAGGTGAACCTAAGATGGTAAAAACACTAACCAATCAAACCAGTTAGGTGATCCTAAGATGGTAAAAACACTTACCAATCAAACCAGTTAGGTGAACCTAAGATGGTAAAAACACTAACCAATCAAACCAGTTAGGTGATCCTAAGATGGTAAAAACACTTACCAATCAAACCAGTTAGGTGAAACTAAGATGGTAAAAACACTAACCAATCAAACCAGCTGAGTAAGGTGAACTTAAGATGGTAAAAACACTTAAACCAATCGAACCAGTTAGGTGAACCTGAGATGGTAAAAGTAACCAATTAAACCAGCTGAGTAAGGTGAACTTAAGATGGTAAAAACACTAACCAATCGAACCAGCTAGGTGAACCTAAGATGGTAAAAGTAACCAATTAAAGATATTAGGTCAACCAGATTGAACCTGAGGTGGATAAAGACTTATTGCAAAAACCAATCCAAATAGTAAGGTGAACCTGGGATGTAAAAATACTAAACAATCAAAGAAGTTACACTTTTTTGGCCTAGGCCATGTGAAAATTTCCAACAAATCTATGGCTAGCATGAATTATACATCTATAAAAATGTCTTAAATTATAAACAGCAAATATCAATAAAGTATATGGCATATATCAGATCATCAGTATTTTACTTGAATATTCTTCTTAAATTACTTAATTGAAGAAAAGAACTTAAGAATGTACTTGGAATTTGTGTCAAATGTTCGGACTCCTTGTTTTTTTTCCATACAATACAATGTAAAATATTTTGCCCCATAACACCCATTTATTTTTTCATATAAGACTTACTAGCTCATGAAAGGTCATTTACCAAAATTTTAGAAGATTCTTAATTTTCTTTCTTTTGTTTAGAGACATTAAAATACCAATGCCAATATAAGGAAAAAGTCCGAGTCAGCCTTTTCCCGCCATATTTTAAATTTCAAATATCTCGAAAAGGAGTTCCATGACCTATCAATATTTTCAGCTTATTTTTATAGTTAATTGATGCTCTACCAGCTTAAAGTATCAATTTTAACTTCTTAATTTATTAATTTTCACCTAACCTCACCTAAGTACATCCTTAAATACTAGTAATACACCAAAATCTAACTTATTTGCCTATAAACAGTGGATTTATGAAAATTGTTGTCCCTGAAAGAATGTCAAGCAACATAGTTTTTACACAGTAATTGACATTATATGCTGTCTATAAAAGATTGTCGCACACAGATGAATGGAAGGACATCAACCCAAACTTTTAAAAAATGTCCTTATCTATCTTTAAATGATTAGAAATGAACATTTATGTCATAGAAATTCATTCAAACAATAATTGTATCATTTAAACTCATATAAAGCCGGTCTAGAACGACTTTTGTATCTGCAACCAGAGACAGTGTCAAATAAATGCTGTGTTTTATATTATGGACATATTATAAGCTTGTCTATGCCTGACTGTTGTATCAATTGGCGGAGATAATGTTGGACAAATTAATAACTTAATCTCTGGCCATTACATCACCAGACCTTATTACCTGACTTTTGTATCTTTTGGCGGAGATAATGTGTTACAAATTAATAACTTTATCCCCTGTTACATCATGAGACCTTATTATTTCTACGATCGGCCAAGTCATCAATTTATCCAATGTATAACAACCGATTAAATCTTTCCAGGAAGTAAGACAAATATATTGCTACAAAACATTTCCCTAATTGCAGATTAATGTCTGAAGTCTGTCTTGTCACGTAACAAAGTTTTTAAAATCAGAATGTCAAACAGGTTTTCACCATATGTGTTTGTAGGCTGAGGTGATGTTTAAATGATGAGGTCACATGGTCCGAGAACACAATTAATTCGTAGTGCATTTCTTTTAGAACATAAATGAAAATGAAAAAAATCCCACCTGCGCTTTCTCAATGAAATTTTTACAGTGTGTTGTACTACTTTTGGGACAAATTATATCAAAAATATAGAAAACTTCATCGCCTCTAACTCAAAATATAGACAATTTTGTGTTTAGGGTGTCTTGAAATCTTTTGACAGCTTCCGAAGTGCTAATTTTTAACCTTTTTCAGCTGGACCAAATCACTACTTTCCTGTAAAATTCTGGACCCAATTTTTTTTACAGTGTAGTTTCACCCCCTTACTTACAATTTGAGGCATTATAAACATGGAGAAATAAATTTGGAAGGGGTATAAAAATTATTGGCAATTAACCCACTGTTAACACTAGGGACTATATTCGTGAACAACGAAAATCAAGGGACGACAATTGTGGTCTCGGACCTAATAGGATAGAAATAGTTGACAAATCTTAGAAAAACTTGGTATGACCAAAGTTTAATAAATTATAACACTGCTTGCAAAGTTTCATAACAATAGGATATATATTATAGACAATATGTTAAATTCTATACTCATCTTTGCGTGTTAATTTTTGACGTTAAAATTGAATAATTTCAACTATCAACATTTTGGGCTTTGAAAATTAAAATATTGCAAAAAAATAATTTTTAAATGCCCTAATATATCATTTATTATGTACTAAAAGAAATAGAGTACTCATTTGATTTATCAGACTTGGCATAATTATTCAACAGTCAAATTTATATCAGCCTTGGCCCAAAAATTTAGGTTTTTCAATGAAAGGGAGCCTTACATGAAGATGTAATATTTTCCAGCAATTTTAAATTTGTGAATCTTTTTGGTTATAAATAATCTTTACATATGTATTGAATGTACTTTAAATGGAAAGAAAAGTCACAAACAACATATCATATTAGTTTAAAAGGGTCTTAAGCCAAGTAAGACTGGAAAAAAATCATGGTCAATTTAGGCCGTGCCACATATTTACATTAAAAAATACATATTGAGGCTATAAGAAATAAAAAATTGTGTCTTTTTTATCATTTCTATACTCATGTGACATGATTCAACAAATCTGAGCACAAAAAGGCTCTTGCAATTAACTTTTCTTACAGACAGTATGGTCTGATACAAAGATTTCTGCCTTTTTAATGAAAAACTTGAATGCAATTTTAGTCTCAACAGGCTTATATTTAAACCACTTGCTATCCTACAGAAGAAAAGAAAGATATTATGTGAGATGGAACAGGTACAATAGACATTGTAAAGTGCTTTTGATACAAATTTAGTGAGGTCTTTATTGTGGACTTCAAAATTTTATGTACCAAGAACCCCACTTTTGACTTCATCCAAACAGGGCGTTAGACAAGGGTCATTTATACAACACATTTTGTACATACTGTCTGAGATAATCTTCTTTTCTGTAGATTCTGAGTTCATAAACAAGTAAAAGAACTAGACAAAGTCATAGAAACACAAGTATTGACACATGAAAACCTGTCAGATAAAAAGTCAGGATGCCATGTATGCATCAATATTGAAAAAGCCTTAAAATGCCTATTTTGACCATAAAATGTCAAAATTGGTAATTTTTGCAGAAATTCTATAAAATAAAAGTTTAAATCCTTTAGTTTCATGCTATTTGACAAATTGAAACCACCAAATCATTTAGGGAAGTTGCAAAAGTACAAATTCTATATTTACAGACTTCACCTCTTAGGTCCGAGAACACAATTAATTCGTAGTGCATTTCTTTTAGAACATAAATGAAAATGAAAAAAATCCCACCTGCGCTTTCTCAATGAAATTTTTACAGTGTGTTGTACTACTTTTGGGACAAATTATATCAAAAATATAGAAAACTTCATCGCCTCTAACTCAAAATATAGACAATTTTGTGTTTAGGGTGTCTTGAAATCTTTTGACAGCTTCCGAAGTGCTAATTTTTAACCTTTTTCAGCTGGACCAAATCACTACTTTCCTGTAAAATTCTGGACCCAATTTTTTTTACAGTGTAGTTTCACCCCCTTACTTACAATTTGAGGCATTAAACATGGAGAAATAAATTTGGAAGGGGTATAAAAATTATTGGCAATTAACCCACTGTTAACACTAGGGACTATATTCGTGAACAACGAAAATCAAGGGACGACAATTGTGGTCTCGGACCACATTGCATGAAATTCCCCTAAAATGGATGGAAACCTTACATATGTTATAGAACTACAATTGTGATTAAGTTGGTGCATAATTGAAGACATAAAAATTATTTGCTACTTTTTAAGAATTTTGTAATAAGTTTCGTAAATGTTTTGTAACAGTTTGAACCCAATAATATGGACTTTCAGATTCAAAATAGGTTTTAAAAAATAATTGCCTGCACAATGAAAGTAATAGAACACTGCTTAGTCACCTATTTTCTTTCTAAATATATTTTTCAGAAAGTAAAACATGGCCTTTAATTACAGGACAAGTTCTAAATTCATAGATTTAAAAATTGAGAATGGAAATGGGGAATGCGTCAAAGTGACAACAACCCAACCATAGAAAAAACAACAGCAGGAGGTCACCAACAGCTAGGTCTTCAATGTACGGAGAAATTCCTGCACCCGGAGGCGTCCTTAAGCTGGCCCCTTAACAAATATATACTAGTTCAGTGATAATGAACGCCATACTTTGTTGTATCAAATTTTGCATATTTTCAAAATGTTTTTTAAAAACTAAATTAACTATAATGATTCTGTAAATGTTGCAAAGTTAGGCCAAAGAATTATTTGAAGATTCAGTGTTTCCAATGGTAAACTGTATCACCTCTTTTTTTCTTCAAAATGTGCACCTCAAAATTTATTTGTGCTAATCATGAATATGATTTAAAAGACCCACAATTTAAAGAAAAAGAAAAGAAAGATTAGAACCTTCAGACCTCAGGTCACATCATTATTTTCAAAATAAGGAGTTTATATCTTGTTATTTGTTGCCAATTGTTTAATAAATACAAATTCAAGGATACAAAATAAACTGGAAATGTGTTCATGGGACACAGATAAGCCCCAGTTTGCATATAAAATGATATAAAGGGACATAACTCAAGATCAGTAAAAGTGATGCTACCCAAATTCATATGTGATCTGAGTTTTGTGGTAGTTAGCATTAATTGTGTACATGTTTTATTCAAACTTGGTAATAAGCATTGTGAATAAGATTCATAAATCTTTGAATAGGTAAATAAACTCATCATAGATATCAGGACTAAATTTTGTAAATATACGCTAGACGCTCATTTCATCTTCAAAAGACTCATCAGTGAGGCTCAAATCCAAAAAAGTTAAAAATGCCAAATAAAGGATGAATTTGAAGAGCATTGAGGACCAAAATTCCTAAAAGTTTTGCCAAATAAATAAATTAATGTTAGAGAACAGAAACAAAGTTCAGGATTTACAGATAGAAAGGGGCGACAATTAATGCACCCTCTGGCGAAAGCATAAAAATACTGAACATCAGAACAAACTTCATACAGAACCATCACCAGCATATCTGAATATTTTGTTGAGTTAGCTGGACATTATACAAGAGGGGCATTATAATGAGGTTACATTCATGACAAGAAAACACTAAAATTTCTTGCCAAATGACTTTAACAATAATTTTTTGAGCAAGACAATAAAATGTTTACTTTCTTTTAAAAGATAAAAAAAAAACCAGTTAAATTTTGAAGAATCACATTAATTTTTTTCCAAAAAATAACAGGAACGATAATATCTTAGACCTCTGACGAATCAGGATAAGGATATTTTGACGAATAACAGTAAAGTTTTAACCAATTTGTTGCTAACGGTTGTAGAAAATAACCTTTTTGATGCTTGACAGTAAAGGACATTCCTCCCATTATACAAGGACACCAGTTGAACTTGATATTCTTTTACAGATTCAGCTGTATAATGTTGTCTGTTCTATGGTCGGGTTGTTGTTGCTTTGACAAATTCCCCATTTCCTTTCTCTGAATTTCATCTTTATTATTCTAGTTGATCAATCAAATACAAACCATCTCCTATCTCATTTCAATTTAATTGTGGTTGTCCTTATTCTAAATATGTCATGTAGAAATAGAACTTCATGATGAATTTATAATGTTTGCTTGTTTCAATATTTTTGATCCTGAAATAGTTCTAACAATTGACCCCTGAAATTTCATATCATAAAACATTACTATAAAAATCCTTTAAACATAAAATTTAACATACGGAAAATAAATATTTTGTTATTATCATAAAACAAAACTACTAAAGAATTCAATAATATGTTGAATTGATATTCTTATGGATATTTCAAACTGATTTAAAAAATAATAAAAAATTAAATATATCAAGGTCTGTCTCAATACAGAAATAAATTTAAAACAGGTAATATACATGTAATATATTCAAATTTATTCAATTTTATGCGCCATTTGTTACTTTTAAATGATAATAAAACTAAAGTACATGAGTTACATGTTTAGTTTTTTTACACTGAGTTTCCTATCACTAAGTCATTGCTCTATAACATGGACAAGGATATATCATGGATGTCAAAAATAAATCTTAAAGTTCTTAAAGCAAATGTCACCAAGTGAAAGAAGAAAAACTGAAATAGAAAATACTTGTCTGGAAGGTTGTTGAAGGGTCTAGATGCAGTCTGCACCAAAATCTTTTTTAACTACTAGTCTAAAGACCAATATTTTGACATTTTTCTTATTGGTCCAAACAAAATTTTGCAAAAACTTACTAGTCCTTACCAAATTTTACTAGTCTGGGGCATCGGACTAGTGGCTAACCAGGCAGAACATTTCACATGTTAACAATAAACTAAAGTATTGGACTCTTCTTACCCGTACAGACTGAACCACAAGATATTAACAGTGACATTGTTGGGGGGCAGAGGGCATGTCGTCCAAGTTGCCGAGCCCCCCTTTACTGGATCAACATTATTGTATATAAAGACATTTTTTTCCTATTCCCTTGCCAAGTTTGGGATCCCCAATTTTTTTTTTTATCAAATTCTGTATCTCTATCTGAATAAGTTATTTATGTATATTATAATTGATCTTTCTTTATTTGTTTAAAGAAAAAAATATATGAAAATCAACTGATTTACCTAAATTGTTTCTAAAAAAAACCCCTCTCCTCCCCAACTAAATCAAAGGTAAAATAAAAAGCAGGAATTATTTCTAGGAGGGATTGAAAAAAACTAATCGCCCCACTTCACAAACATGAACCTATAAACTGTTCTTTTCATTATTCAATCTGCTACTTATAATCTTCTTATTGCTAAATATATGACATTGTGCTATAAATAGACACAAGTTTCAATTTATATTCAATTTGAGTGCAGATCCCACTGTTTTTAATATCCCTCAAGCTTAATCTGCGTGAATTGCCATCTTCTATGAAGGCCCATTGAAATCAATCCTCTCTTTCATATAAATAATGTAATCTCGTAAAAAAGTGAAAAACTCATTTACAATAATCAACTTTCAAGTACAAAAAATTAAAGTCGATAACAATTTGCACTTTTATTCTGAATACATGATGAATACATAGGGAATTAAAAGTCTGGAAAGGCTGACGTCAAATATTTTCTATTTAAGGAAGTAAAAACTTCATATTAACTATGCATGGTTGGCTCGTAATATGTCTGACTGGTAACAGCTTGGATGTACTTATAATCAATAACATACTGTCAAAGTATTGTAAACCAGGAGTAAGGTTTAATATTGCTTTAATCAGCAACATGCATTCAATCCATATGAAATTGTTGATCCGTTCCGTATCCAAGGCTATTGATAGGTACTTTGATTAATTTAGAGTGTAGATGTCTTTGAATGTCACTAGGACTTTTCAGGGATCCGTAAACCTAAAAATCTTTAATCAGACTATGAATTAAAATATCTTATTATCAGAAATATGTAGTGAAACATTCAAATATATATTATCCCTGATGAGGTTGAAGTAATAGATGATTAAGAAATAATTCATGGGGGCTTGAATATATCGTGATTTTACCATGGGTTGGCCCTTTATGACAAATATTTTACCCTGAGCGATAGCGAGGGGTAAAATATCGGCATAAAGGGACAACCCGTGGTAAAATCTAGATATATTCAAGCCCCCATGAATTATTTCGATTCTAATAGGTCTAATACGGCAATTCTTTTGGATCAAAGCGCTCTAGGTGGAGGCAAATATTTTCCATTCCAATAAATAAACGCACTATTAAATTGGCGTAAAAGAACGGAGCAAACTTAAATAGTGACATGCTTAAACTATTTAAAATAACGTATATAGATAGATTTTATTTAATTTAAATGATAATTTACTTATTACTCTTAAATGTTTCAACAAATGTGGCTTATAACACATTTTAGCATCGTTTGTTTACGTTTCCATGTTGTGATGATTTTCGGATTTAAAAGCGTGTATTTTCCCGTAAAATGCTCATATTCTAACGTCATTGTTTTATGACTCGCGAAACTCATTCATAAAAAAGCATATGACGTGGGAGTATGATCGGAACAGCCCATGCAATATATTCAAATTTTACCACGGGTGTGTACTCAAAGCGTTTGAAGGACGTCATGTTAGAATTTTAATTATAGAATATCATATTCACCAGGGTAGCAGGTTCAGGTCAATATAACTTGTTTTCCCCCATTTTGCTCATAATAATCTTAGAGTATAAAGCTTTAATTTGAGACTAAACTTTGTTCTAATCTTTGCTTATATACTTCCTGACCTCATAGGTAAGCTTCAGGCATCAACAATGTTACCAGACATTTTTTGTAGGTTTTCCTTTAGAACTGCACTTGATTAAATTCGACAAATAAGAAGACAAAAAAAATTTCAATGAAAAAAGGCAAATCTATTTCTGACCAATTTCTGGCCAAGCAAGAGACAATTTTTTCCCTTAACAGAATATTTTTGTTAAAACAACAAGTTGTCTTCACAGAAAAATGTTAATTTATTCATGTCAGATTGATAGATCTGGTAAGAGTACAGATTTCATCAGACCTTTCAATTACATATTGCAGTTCAATTATTAAAAAATTGAGTACTTTTTTTTTGTAAATTTATTGGGTGTAAAAGCCTTGATCAAAGTGATTTTGTATGAAGCGGGAAACCGCTTTATATGAATGTGCACACGATCAATGTTTTTTCAACCCTATAATATTACTATTAGAAGCATTCAATACTTATATTTACTTTTTTTTTGCTACAATCATGAAAACACAATTTCTATTAAGTTTTTCTTTTAATTTCCTGTGCATTCTATTGTTGAAGTTAATGTGTCTTCAATTCCAAATGAAAGTTCATTTCAGAATGACACAAGATTGCTGTTAGCCAATCAAAATAATGAATTATATTGAAACAAACATGTAACGTAAGTATTCAATAATAAATCATATGATCTTCACTTGTCAGTGTGACTCCATTTTCCATAATACATCTTAGAACTTTTTTCCATGATTAAATCTTCATATTCAAATAATTGCATGTACATATTATATATAGCTGGTAACTGCTTGCTCAAATTCTTGCAAACAGGTAGAAATGCACTGTTAATGAAGCCTTTAAAAAAAAAATTCTGTTTGTTCTTGTTGAGTTGGGCTTTTCTTCTGTCTTTCTAAGAGGACATATCACTCGTTATGACACTCATCTATGAGACTGGATGGGTACCAGTGACAGTAAACCAGCAGCTTACATCAAAATGATCTACAAACAAATACAAAATTGTCCTACCTTTGCTCTGTGTTTGAAATCCAGACTTTGAGCTGTGTCCCTGCTGTGATTACTATGTCTTTGTTCCCTGACTCAGCATATGACAGTGACAATATTCTACCAGTATCTTCATCGTCCAGCGTGGTCATGTAAGTCTCTTCAGGTAAGTATCTCACTGGAAACAAGGAAGATAAGTGTAAGGTTTAACCAGATGCTCCACAGGGCGTAGCTTTATACGACCGCAGAGGTTGAACCCTGAACGGTTGGGGCAAGTATGGACACAACATTCAAGCTGGATTCCGCTCTAAATTTGGATTGTGATTAAATAGTTGACACAGCATAGGTTTCTGACACAGAATGAATGTATTCAAATGAACTTAAAATTTTTGTTTTCTCTTAGAGCAATTCACTATGCTGTTGAATATTAATCCTCTCAAAAAAATGTTTGAAGAAATTTTCTTTTTATTTATGAAATTTCAAATGAGAAAATTGAACCCAATTTTTTAATCACATCCCCCTTATTCCAAAACTAATTTCAATTCAAATATTCTAATGGAGTTTGCACCAATTACTACTCATTTAAATACATCATAAAATATTAAGATGTAAAAAAACTGCTTCCCAAGAGAAAATAAATCTGGAATTCCACTGGAATCCCAGCTGGAATTTTGATGGGATTCCAAGTGGGATCCCACCTAATTCCACCGGGATAAAATTTCGGGAATCCCGCCAAAAGTCCGGGATTTCCGATGTAAATCCCGGTTGAAATATACTGGGATCCCACTGGGATATTGTGGGAATTCAATTGGGATCCCACTGGGATAAAATTTCGGGATTCCCGCTAAATAAGCGGGATCCCGATGTTAATCCCAGTGGAAATATACTGGGATTCCCGGAGAAAAAAGCGGGATCCCAAAAATAAATACCAGCAGGATATACATGCACCAATTCAAATTGCACTGCCACTGGGATTCCTGGGTTATTTATGCAAAAGGATACATGTCATGTTTTCCTTTCTGTTAATCAATTTGCTGTCTGTACGTCCAACTAAAGTTGCTGAGTAAATTATGGTAACTGGAATATCTGCATGCAATCTGTTTCGTTGGCAGCTCCATTTAAAAAGATCAGTATATCCCCTAAAAGTATGAAAAAAATCCACAAAGAATCATTTGTTCAATACGTTTTGAAGCAACAAATTCAATAGAAATATTATTGAATGTTAATGTTTATAGAATACAGTAGATTGGAAGCTAGTCCAAATAATTATGAAGTCTCGGAAGGTTATTTTAATCTTTTTGCAAATTAATTACCCTTCCCCCTTTTTTCATCCCCTGACGATAAATAACTATATAATAGCGACTTATTAACATAAACACAACTGAATTAAATTTTGTCATACCTACTATTTATGCCTGTTATGTGACAAGTTAACAAGTTTATTCATTGTATATATGTTAAAAATAAATACGTCTGAGTCAGAATTTTTCAGTTTATCTTTCAAGACTTTCTGATGTTGATTTGCTCAGATAAAAACCATACAAATCATACTTCCTCAATTATTTATATTTATATTCATTATATGCACATATACACATGTTTAATTAAATTATTAATGCACTTATCTGAAAACATCATCTTCGTCCTCAATGTCCATAATTCAGCGTAAACAAATTTTGATGACGTTTTTACCAGTACACAAACGTCGACGTGACAATCTCGCCCCAAATTATATCGGCCAAGTTGATCTGTCTCCGTAACGGTATTATAAATAAATTAAAGTTATCGCATAAAAGTATTAATTACTGGCCAGTTTTTACTAAATATAAGAAAGGAATACTTTAGTAATCGGCATCTGGTGCATGCGGATAAGATAGTGGCTCCATTATTTAGGACAGTATTTTCTTGGGTCGAACTGTTCAGTACAATTGAAAACAAAGCACGTGGTCATCATTTTTTTTTTTTACTTTTTACATAAGCTTTAAGAAACCAACGTTTTACGACGTCAGTCATTATCTTATCATTGATACCGGATGACAACTAATAGAAACGCACTTATGAGAACTTGGGGAACATTAGAAACGCCGAAGCTTGTCTGGCAAAACACCCGTTGACATTTCCTCGGACGACTTGTCATTATATCGCGAAAATCTCGGCATTTTTCTGACTTATAAATATCTGTCAAACTGGATATTATGTGACACTTAAATGTGATTGGCTTCACCTGACAGCTTTGGTGTCATACACATTGTTAATTAACACCAATAACCTATACTTGATGTTTAATATTAGAGACATATGTATACACAAACAAAACACTTGCATATTTTCAACAACATAAATTAATTATGGTTCATACAATTTCCCGTTTTAACTAGACTGGGATCCCAGCATCAGAAAATTTTCCCGATTGGGATCCCGGCTTTAAACAGTTCCTATTGGGATCCCAGTGTCGGATATTTATCCCGTTTCATCTATACTGGAATCCCGGCTTCAGACATTTATCCCGAATGGGATCCCAGTTTCAGATATTTATCCCGAATGGGATCCCGCTTCCAGATGCTTATCCTGGCTTATCCCGACAATTTCACCGGGATTGCATTGGGATCCCGATCGATCCCGTTTTCGTTTTCTCTTGGGTTGTTATCACTGAATGGTAAAGATTATTTAAATTTATCAGTTGGTAGTAAAAAGTGAATATACATTGTATATTGTATATAACAAAGATTTAAGTTGATTCTGGACAAAGAAAGATAACTCCAATTAAAAAAAATTCTTGCAGATATTTCTTGCTTACTATACTGGACAAAGAAAGATAACTCTTAATTAAAAAAAATTTGCTATTTCACAATGTTGTGAAATTAGATATTTCTTGCCATTGCACAATACTGTGCAATTGAAAAGACTTGCTATTGCACAATACTTAATATAATAATTTAAGATCCTGATTTGGACCAACTTGAAAACTGGGCCCATAATCAAAAATCTAAGTACATGTTTAGATTCAGCATATCAAAGAGGCCCAAGAATTTAATTTTTGTTAAAATCAAACTTAGTTTAATTTTGGACCCTTTGCACTTTAATTTAGACCAATTTTAAAACTGGACCAAAAATTAAGAATCTACATACACAGTTAGATTTGGCATATCAAAGAACCCCAATTATTCAATTTTTGATGAAATCAAACAATGTTTAATTTTGGACCACGATTTGGGCCAACTTGAAAACTGGGCCAATAATCAAAAATCTAAGTACATTTTTAGATTCAGCATATCAAAGAACCCAAAGGTTTCAATTTTTGTTAAAATCAAACTAAGTTTAATTTTGGACCCTTTGGACCTTAATGTAGACCAATTTGAAAACGGGACCAAAAATTAAGAATCTACATACACAGTTAGATTCGGCATATTAAAGAACCCCAATTATTCAATTTTGATGAAATCAAACAAAATTTAATTTTGGACCCTTTGGGCCCCTTTTTCCTTAACTGTTGGGACCAAAACTCCCAAAATCAAGACCAACCTTCCTTTAATAGTCATAAACCTTGTGTTTAAATTTCATAGATTTCTATTTACTTATACTAGCGCTATGGTGCGAAAACCAAGAAAAATGCTTATTTGGGTCCCTTTTTGGCCCCTAATTCCTAAACTGTTGGGACCGAAACTCCCAAAATCAATACCAACCTTCCTTTTGTGGTCATAAACATTGTGTTTAAATTTCATTGATTTCTATTTACTTTAACTAAAGTTATTGTGCTAAAACCAAGAATAATGCTTATTTGGGCCCTTTTTTGGCCCCTAATTCCTAAACTGTTGAAACCAAAACTCCCATAATCAATCCCAACCTTTCTTTTGTTGTCATAAACCTTGTGTCAAAATTTCATAGATTTCTATTAACTTAAACTAAAGTTATAGTGCGAAAACCAAGAAAATGCTTATTTGGGCCCTTTTTGGCCCCTAATTCCTAAAATGTTGGGACCAAAACTCCCAAAATCAATACCAGCCTTCCTTTTATGGTCATAAACCTTGTGTTAAAATTTCATAGATTTCTATTCACTTTTACTAAAGTTAGAGTGCGAAAACTAAAAGTATTCGGACGACGACGACGACGACGCAGACGACGACGCCAACGTGATAGCAATATACGACGAAAATTTTTTCAAAATTTGCGGTCGTATAAAAATGTTACTAGTGGCTACTTAGTTTGTGATACAAAATTTCTGTGAATTTAAAAATATTGTAGAAATGTCAATTGTTCTCTGGTTTATTTCTTATCATAAAATACTTTTCTAGACAATTTTGACAATGGTAAAATACTATAACTCTGAACAAATTTGTCATTTTCAAAATCTCAAAACTACATACAATAACTTTGCAAATCCACAAAAGTAAACTTCACTTATGAATGAAAAAGAACAATTCCCAATTCCAGGACTTTCTAAAGACAAAAAGAATACAAAATGCTATATATCCTGTGACAACTTTTTAAAACATTTAGAATATATATAATGAAATATTGCAAAACTACATGTGTATACAGCCCTCAATTTAGGCAAAAACAGTCGCCTGAGCAAGCTATAAAGCCTGCAGGCGACCTTAATTTCATTGTAGGTTGCCATTTGGCAACAAGTATTATTTGAATCTGGCGAGAAATTCTGTATAATCAACCTGCCTCCGGTTATATTTTATTAAGATATATTCACAGTGCTTAAATGTATTCTAAATTGTATGCTAAATCATGAATATGATTCCAAGCATTTCTAATCTTAAAAGGGTTTAAAAAGCGCTTAACATAACTGAGAATTCAAGTGTTTGATGAAGTGTTTCGGGGCCAATACATCATGGCAGATAAAAGCATGTTGCTGTCCGCATTTTCTATACAACTACACAAAGCAATGATGTTTCACCAGCTAAGAAACAAAAAGAAGGGGCAGAGTTCCCCTCTAGAAACTCCAGGCTTCTGAAGAGCCAAGTACATCTTCTAATGTTATGATTAAGTGTAAAATCGCGGCAACAAATTCAAGGGGAACTGGAAAATTTATAAGCTGGCTAAATGAATAAAAAGAGTTCTCCTTGCTGATCAATAATGAATTTGAAAATAAAATGAGCTGCAAATTTTGCAAGGGCCTTCCTGATTTAGCTGACCAATCAGATTTTATTGAGGGATCTAAATGATTTAAAAAGGAAACCATTAAGATTCATAAGGAATGTTCAAAGCTTTTTTAAGTAGTCTTCGGTTTGAGCCAAGGCTCCGTGTTGAAGGCCGTACTTTAACCTATAATGGTTTAATTTTTAAATTGTTATTTGGATGGAGAGTTGTCTCATTGGCACTCACACCACATCTTCCTATATCTATTCATTAGCTCTACTGACTAGACTTTCATAACAAATGGCGACCTGAAACTATTTCCTAGCTACTAAAATTTTGAATTGGCCACTGACATTTTATATCTGATGGGCAAAAGGCAACCTGGTCTTTAAACCTACTTTGAGGGATGGTATAGTTAAAACAGTTTATGTCAGGTCACCTCTAGAATGACAGTAGAGCCCTAATTTAAACTACTATAGGAAGAGACCAACTTCATTAAGCCACATCTCCTCTGAAACTATACAAAGTCAGAAATATTTGTGAAATGACGTAGAAAGGTAGTGTTTTGTACTTCCTAAATTTGTCTTTGAAACAAAATAACCCAATTGATCTGTGTCTTATACACTTTCACACAAGCTCAGTCAATATACAGCCCACAAAAATTAAAAACTTTCAAATATTTCAAGACACTTGCCCAATTGTACCTCATGTTCACAGGCATTTTCTAATAATGTATAAATTATATAAAATTTTAGTAATTTTTCAATGTTTTTTTATAATATATATATATATAAGTGAGGAAACAGATCAGTGTGGATAGTATGTTTGGATGTTTGACAGTGTTTTGTATGACAAAAGAAGTTCTATGCTTTCCCCATAGGGTTCTTTATTATTAACTGTGTTGCATAATATGACAACCAACCTGAGCTTTAGGAGAGTTGTATATTTAGTTTTTTTTATAATATACTATACCATTTACATATCCTGCTCCATTATCTAAACTGTAGGCAGACGACACCATAATGTTACCATGGCAACTAATACTGTCTGTGATACCAAAGTCTTCACTGTGGTTTATGAGTTTATGGACCAGTCCTTAAAAAAATAAAATGGTAAAATCAATTCATGCACAGCAACAGCTACAAAAAGAAGGAATCAGAATTCTTTAGAAAACTTTCATCAGTTTGGAAAGGAGTAAGTCTGGTAAGTACCGATTTTTGGATCTAGTTTCATGTTTATCTTACGAAAGATTTTGACCACTTTTTAAACACTTAAGTGTCTATTTTATTTGAATCAATTAGAAAAAAACGCACCGATTCAAGCTGAAATATGAAAAATCTACCAAATACGCCGAAAAATGTTTTTTGTCAAAAATGAAAGTGGCCGCATCCATGTTCTTCCTCAACCTTTATATAATGTTATGTTTTATCATAAAATTCAACTTACATTTCAATATAAAGGATGAACACGAATGCGGCCATTTTCGTTTTACACGAAAACTGTCTAAAATTTAACTAAAATGCTAGAATTGTGAAGATTTTAGTAATTCAGCATGACTTGATGGTGCTAGTACCCAATATATGTGCATTGTATTGTCAAAATCAGCCTGAATTTATGTAGCAGAAGCATTCTACTGTCCAATGAATAACTAAAAGTTTACATATTAACAATTTTGTAAATTGTTATATTTTGGGGCCAAAAAGGTAGGGTCTAACTGGACCTTCTCCTTTTCAATCTAATTAAAATTAGTTCTCCGCACTTGCTTCTCACTATACAAAAACAGGACTAATTTTAATTAGATTGGGAATTTTTTGGCAGAATTTGTTCATAATGCTATAACTTTTCTAAATTTGAAGAAACTTTCTTCTGCCTCCACAGTTCTTCATAAATCGTAGGGGTCTAAGGTATTGGTTTTATTCTACCATATTACAAAAATTCTGCATTGTGATGGAAACCCAGTTCTAGTAAAAACATTCCAATTGTCATCATCAGTCAGAATCATTAAAAATTTGTTCATTAGCTTTTCTTAATTGGTAGGGGGTATTCACATTCCAAACTATATAGGTATAGGAAGATGTGGTGTGAGTGCCAATGAGACAACTTGCCATCCAAATAACGATTTAAAAAAGTAAACCATTATAGGTCTATTAGTCTATTAGATTATACTGCACCATAAAAGGATTTGAATTTAGGCCAAAAAAATCTATAAAGTTCCAAAAAAATAGTTTCAATCAAATCTTTGAAATATGCCATGTATATAATATAATAGGTTTTGAAATTGTAAAATATTTATGCTGCTCTGTTTAAGAATGTACATTTAAAAATTATATACTTCTACGAAACAAATAAGGATTACATGAAGGTTAAAAATGCTCACAAACAGGTCTAACATTTTTAAAGTGCCTGTCTCCAGTAAGGAGCCTGAAACTTAGTGGTTTTCCTTGGTTCGTATTGATCATATTTGCTTTTCTTTTAAAATATTTGTTAAATTACAATGAATTAGGTCTTTAGTTTTCTTGTTTTAATTTATTGCTTCACATCTTTTATGAGGATGGGAGTTTTTAATGACCTTGACACGCTAAACAGCCTCAACACTTGGTACACATTTTCTGAGCCATTTGCATTTAGTTTTTTTTCTAGGAAAATTACAGAATTTAAATTGCTGGCTCAGCTAGATCGCTCAATGACACTAGTTTTTTCTGACCTATTAATAAACCCAGTTATTAAATCAATTTTAGTACACTTATTAAAACTAAACAGGTCAGGCTTGTCAACTGATGTTGATTGTCAATCTGTTAACCAAATGTTTTTTTCTTAAGTATTACTATGTGAACTCATAGAAAATAGAATTTATTGAAAGAAATGAAGCAGCATCATCGATATTCATTTAGAATTTCAGTGCATAAATGTTAGGTGTTTTAATTATCCCAGGTCCTAACACTGATATTGTTAAATAAACTATGAAATATGCAATCAATTCCAAAGCCATTGAGGATAGACCATATAAGAAACAAAATCTATGGTCCTAAAAAAAGCATGCAATCTTATAGAAAAAAAATCAAGGTAGCTGAAAGTGACATTAAACATCTAAAAGCATACTATACAGAAGAAAATTTTGCACTACAGGACAACTGAAAAGTGGACATGATATCTTCAAGCTATTAAATTACCGTGAAAACCTTTTAAATTGCATTTATGAATTATCAGGAATATTTTTGATTCCACAATTATTATATTCAATTCAAAGTTTTTGCAAAATTAAGCTTCTTATTACAGTCACAATAAAGAACCTTGATGAGTAAGTTTTATTTCTGTTGTGATATAAAATAATCTAGAGTCAGTTTAGTACAGTATATATAGACAAAAGATTATATTAATATTAGACCAAGTCAAAGTATTTAGTAATAATATATTCAAAGTAACATTATTTCACTTTTGACAATATTTTTGTAAAGAAAATAATATGTTTAATACTTCAATATTCTAAACTTGACATTTATAGAGTAAATTAATTCAGAGAAAAAAAAAAGTAATAAATCTAAGGATATATTTATTTTTAATTCGTACTTATTAAACCTATCTATAATAGGGTCTAAGGACTTTCTAATTAACTGTTGGGTTATTTGCATTTTAATTAAAGTATGAAACACATTATTAACTAATCAACAAGGAGGTCTCATTGGGGGGCTCCGATCCTTGATCCCGCTTAGTGTTTTTTGTCAGATTCCCGTATCCGGCTTACACTATGTACGCAAGCAATTCTCATTTTTTTGTCATTTCCCAGGTCCCGCAAGACCTCATTTCCTGTTTTCACGACAAAATAATTTGATTTTCACGTTTCACGCTTACGAAAAATCTGCAATCCCGCGTCACGCTTAGACCCCAATGAGACCCACTCATAAACAACCATACTTATTTAAAAGCAGTCAAAACCTAAGAGTGTAATTTGCATCTGAATATTGTCTGTTTTTTTGGGAAACACACTGAGTTATTTTTTTTTATTAAATGTGCTTGTACTGAACGAAATGCAGCACTAAATTCATTTTTCCCAATCTTGAAAAATGCAAATGTTTAGTGTGTATGTTTATTGCACATTAGCTAGAGGTATAGACATGATAGAGGGAAGGTGGAACCAAGTTAGGAACCTCTAGCCTCTAGTTGTGTGTGGCTTTTTTAAATTTGGGTTTATTGGTTTTTTTCAGAGTTAACTCAAGGGGGGCGTCCATTTTGCTGAACTAATGTACATTATTGTCTAGGGGCCAGCTGAAACTGCCTTTAGGTGTTTGATTTTCTCTCTGCATTGAAGACCCATTGGTAGCCTTTGGCTGTTTTCTGCTCTTTGGTCAGGTTGTTGTCACTTGAAACGTTTTCTATTTTCAATTCTATTTCATAATTGAATATTTTAAACAAATCATTTATACTACATGTTACATATACTTGATACCTGAATAAGCCTTACTGCTTTTAATTCAGGAAATTGAGAATCAAGAAGTGTTTTATTTTCATCGAAATTTAAACAAATAAATTCAGACACCACACATTATATGCACAGTGGTTATTATCATATAAAACAACACAATCAGGTTTGGAAGGTCAATGGTCAACAGATACAATCTGACATTTATTTTTATACATGTACCATATTTTATAGTATATAAAAGCAACAAGATTGTTTGGCTCTATAAATAAAGTAGAGTTCCACAATAACATAATGTTGTAAAGATTTGATAAATATTCCCGTTAAAATTCAGAAGAATAATGAATGGTTGCTGATGAATAACAGAAAAGGTTACAATGATCAAAATAAATGACCCTTCACTGCAAAGCAGGATGTTATATGACAGTACTTTTCATAACCACATCCTTGAAATAGCAGGCCTTACAAAAATGATGACCACACAATACTAAGTAAACTATTTTGTAATATAATTACTTAATGAACCTACGTAAGAGAGAATGTGTCATATACCTACTTATACTGATGATACAAAAATATGTCACATTAAAACTGTATACCTTCTAATGTTAACAAGAACATTCTTTTTTTTGTGTATTTATTGTATTATACATGTAAGTGTGGTTTTAAGGTGGGGCAGATTTGCAAACCCCCTTACTTTGTCCTGGCATCACTAAGACATTGAATTAAGTAGTTTCTAAAATTTCCATTTAGATCTCTAAATAAGTCGAAACAGAATTTCAGTATTTGACTAATAAAGATTTGGATTCCACTCTTTACTAAAAGTTAATATATTAACTGAGTTTCTTCATATCCCGATAATTTGGAATTTCAAATTTTGAAATTATATTGGAGTACAATACCTTTTTATGTACTCAATTTAAATGGTATAACCTTGCAGAAATATTTGTCCTTTACAAATGAAACCTTGTCTAAAGTAATATAATATCCTTATTAAGATTTCTTTGAAGGACATGATCTTGACACTAGAATGTCAAGGGGTGTATTCTTTATTTCTCGTAGATTTCAATACCAAATACAATATCAGTTTCAAAATTCAAGGTCTTTATTTAAATTTCTTACAATATTTTTTTTAATTTCATAAAGTAAAATTCCTTAGTACTTATTTTCCTTTTACGTTATAAGTACATCAAGTAATACTTCTCTCTTCCTAATAAAAAGTTCTTTTTATGGGACATTTAAAAATCTTTTATGAATTGAAAAGAACACTTTAAACCTTTCAAGGTTAAAGATATTCACACATGACATAGATTTTATGAAATGACATAAAGAAAAAATCTTCTGATTTAAATGACATTTATTTTAAGGTTTTCACATCGTAAATAGATTTTCTTAGACATTCAACTATTTAAAACATTCTTTTTGCGTGTATATATGAGTAATAAACCATGCAGTCAAGCATGAAGGACAAAATCCAAATTTACGTGAAGTGGGTCTAGTACACGTAAACTGAAGAATTAAATAAAAATCATTCTTTGTATAATAGAGAATGTTTAAATTTTACTTGATTAGTTAAATTCAAGCTTAAAATTTTATACACAATTGTAAAATAAAACAAAGCATTTTAAATGCAAACCATATTATAATGAAATAAATTAGTTTTTGCAGATTAATTTCCTCTGAAAAAAATTGAGTACATGCACTTATTGAAAAAGGAAATACAATCATTTGGTAATAGCATTTTTCATGGGAGTTAAACTTTGGATTTCTTAAACCAAACATCCTTTGATGTTTTTTCTTCATTATATTCTGGTTCTTGAATACAATCTTCTTAAACAAACAAATCTTTGCAAAGGGATATTTTTTAGACTTAATGAGGGAAACTATACCCCAGTCAAAACTTTTCTAATTAACAACCAGAGCCTTTGACATAACACTACAACTAACTAATACATGGTAGTAGTGTAAAATGTACCTTGGTAAGCAAAAATACTTCATTCATTTACATATTTTATACACTTTTTCTATTTAGCTGAATTTTGTCTCTGATGAGCTTAGATATGGTAGAAATAAACTTCGTACGCCAAACAACAATCACTCTTTCATTGTGACGTCAAATTTTTGAAATTGTGATTTCATAGTTTACAGGAAATTGTTTGGATTTACATACTGTCAGACAAGTGTATATATATATCTACGTTATCGATGAAGCACATGCAACGAGTCCTATATTTTAAACCAATCTTTCAGTATTGGCCAAGTTTTATTAGACCTTACCGGACATTCTCTCCATTTAATTATGGGACTTCACTGAAACAAAGACCATTTTTACCAGTCATTTTTGTCGATTTTCATTATAAAAAAATTGGAGATATACTGGACATTTGCTCCAATTGAGTAACCTTTACCGTACAAACGCAATTTTACTAATAAATTTCTAATTTCCAATGGACCTTCAGAATAACTGGTCAATAGTGAATAGACATGATAGAATGCATAGATCTTCTACCTGTTATTTGTACATGCAGTACACATTCTGCTAAGGACAACATGGAGTTGTCTTGAGTACAAACAGCACTAGTATAACTTGTTTGGTCTATGGCTCATCAGTCCATATACTGATCAAAACAACATGTTGTTAAGTATGCACAGAACTAATATAACTTTGGCCAAATTCTAAATGCGGTAATTTAAGCAGAAAAGAACCAAATGTATATCTTAACATCTCATAACATAGATATAAGAAGATTTAAAAGTATATTTAATCATGTACTGTAAATTCAGAAATTATTGTGAGGTTTTTATTATTGCGAAAAATGCGACAGAGCAACAAGAGCTATAATTTAAACTCAGATTTTGAAATGTTTTATATGAATTAAACAGGATTTTTCTCAAAATCATAATAATTAAAATCGCATTTAAGTCCGAAATGACAAAATCACAATAATAAATGCATGCAATAATTTCTGAATTTACAGTACATTATATATAGTTTTTGAAAAAAATCCATTCTAAGCCCTTTGGAATGTCTTTTTTTTGTATTTAGTTAGAATAAGGGAAGATTTTTAGAATCAGGTCAATGCCTTGCATATGGATTTTTTTTTTTTTAATAAAAATAGACTTTCTTGTGATCATTTTAAAAGTCAACAAAAATATCAAAATTTAAATAAAATATAATAATACCTATTAGCAATATTTAAAAAATAAAATTACCAAATTATCTTTTTGATGTTGAAAAAAATGTGTTTTTCCTGGCCGACCTTCCTTTTTTGACAAGTACAGTCAGGTTAAATATTTACTGAACTCTGAAGCTTATTTTAATAGACGATTTACATACTTTAAAAATCGGTTTAACCTTATCACACCAGATCGACTTTTTGTGAATGTCAAATCCCACATAAAATATAGCACATGATTGATTCACTTAAAAATTTATTTATGATAAAGGATTTAAAATAAAAATATAAATAGATTTGCTGTTGAAACTTTATAACTTTTTGAGCCATAAATTTGTGTTCTTTTTTCAGAAGTGTTCAATCATAATAGGCCAATCCAGAACCTCAGTGAACTAGTCTACAAGTTCAGAGAACTATAAATCTCCCATTTTAACTGTTTTTTTGAAGGAATTTTAGTTTTGATTTGTCTTTTTGTGTCCAAATATAACATGACATAGATTTATTAAGAAGAAATGCTGACCCATTTACCAATTAAAATGAAAAAATGATAAATTATGGTAAAAATGAAAAAAAAAGAGAAAAAATATGGTAAATATGTCACCCTGAAATTCAAAAATAAATTTCTATATAAACTTAAAATATGAAACTGTGTCATGTGTGTTTTTGCATATTCATTCACATGCAAAACTCCTTATTATACAATTACTGTCTTTTGATGAGGTAAATGTGTGGTTTGATTGACTTTTGAAAAACAGATCTTCATTCAATCATTGAGGGCAACAGCGGAAGTGAATGACAGGTTGTTCAATGTCAATTTAACCACATATTTACAGAAACATAGAGACAGAATTGTTTTACTTGTTTAAATTGTTCCGAAAGAGAAAAATATGTTTTCAATTCCAGTTATTTACAAAAAAACAATTGTGCGTCACACATTTTAATGTTATTATACACGTAAAAGCATGAAACTTTTAACCCAGTGAATATTCCTTTTAAAAAAAAAATTAAAATCAAATTCATATAGAAAACCCTACTTAAATTCAATCAATATGGAATATTAAAACACTATACAATTAAAGAAAAAAAATCACAGCCAACTTATCAAGAAATTGTTATTACCCTAACACTGGACACTTTTAATTTACAAAACACTCATTTGCAAATCCGCCGCTGCCTCAAACAAGAGCTACAATATCATGTATATAACCAAAATGTGCGGAATTACATGGGATTCAATAATTTTATTGGTTTTCTACTGTTACTATTATATTTATTTTGCTATTTGATTTATAAAAACATGGGATTTTCAATATTCCATGTGACAGGGCAAAATCCCATGGGATTGACCATTATCCCATGGGATTTTGGTTAAACCCTTTCACTAGCCTAAGCTTTAAATCTTGTTGTAAATAGTGAATACATTCACAGAACTATCTAATCTTTGTAGAAATGGTTTCAGTTAATTTCAAAAAATTTCCAAAATTCTTCTAGAAAAAGTTTACCTTTTCTCCAGTCTAGCACTTTAACATTTGTTCCATCATCCCCATAATATATTAAACCATCTCTAACATCAAAACCACGAATATATCTCTGTGTTAAATGTCCATTGTTCTCTGATCTTATATTTTCAGACACAAATAAACAAATGATTTGATCATCTTGAAGTTTATGTACAGAAATAACTCCCTCAGCAGAGCAACTAAATATGGTACCATTCACAACCTGAAATATAAAGGGAAAACACTGACTTAAGATATTACCAAATTTTTTTTTCTCATCAAATATGCATGTGCTCATGTGTACATAGACATATTAAGAGTATTTGGTACTAAAATTCAGTGGATATAGATTTATTGTGGATAATGCAGTCTTGGTAGGGCAGATGTCTTAGTATATCTAGGTACTGTGGATTCATTATTATTCGTTGAATACCAATTTTCGTGAATTTCGTTGGGACAGGGGAACCACGAATTCTTATGTTCAACGAAATACAGATTTTCTAAAGGAATGTATGCAGAATTTGCCAAAACAATGAATTTACATATCCAGGAATATTCAAGTTTTCATCAATCCACGAAAATTGGTACCCAAGAAAATAAATGAATCCACAGTAATCACTCACCTTATAGTTTTGCCAAAAAAAAAAATCATTATAATTCGACTAGATAATTTGAATGACATTTTAAGATAATTTGCCAAACATATTTTCTCTATCTATCATCTTTTGCATGATACTACAAGACAGTCTGGCGCATTTTACCTTTATGTTCTGCTAATTAAGATCATTCACCCATGTTTGATTAAAAACATTACCATCATTTTAAAGGAGAATGCCTTTGAACAAATATATAACAAGACAAGAAAATTGATCAAAAATCATAGTTTAAGGTGGTACCTAACACTACAGGGAGATAACTCTGTAAAATCAGCTAAACGTTTTAATTATGTTGTGTTGTAAAGGGAATATTAAGCTTCTCAATGATCAAAATTCGTGTTCGTCAAACTGCTATATAACCAGTGTAATTTTTCTGATAAAATGGTTGGTTCAAAATGTTTGAAATTTTTATTTTTTTGTTAAAGGTTCAAAGTAAATACTTTGTCAAAATTTTATGAAAATTAAACGAGCCAAATTAATTTTAGAGAAAGTGTTGGGTACCACCTTAAGGCTATAACTCCCTAAGGTTATCAAAACATTTTTTTAGATATCACATTCCTAAAAGTTTCTGCTGTTTACAGGAAATAAGTAAAAAAATGTCATATAATCAGGCAATAACTCCTTGTTGACAGTCCTAATAGCATTTTTGATAATCATGTTTGAAATTAAAAAATCTACCTGTCTGGTATAGATTTTGAGATAAAAAGGTAACACATAAAAATAAGCAGCAAAGGGCAATAACTTGGGACATTTAATATTTTTGAAAAAAATAGGAAGGTAGATCTTGATAATAGGGTTCAATGGTTTCAGAGGAGAACATCTTTGAAAAGGTATATGACTGACATGAAAATTGTCAAATATCAAAGTTTAGTTATGGCTATAAACTCATTACTTTTTGTACACACGGCACCCCCTAGAGCGTTCACAATTTTATACAACTGGTATATATATTCATGATAAATTTATTTACATCCAAAGAATTGATGCCACAGAGGGGAAATTTTCCTTCCTTAGGGTATAACCAGTTGTCAAATGATATGTCTTCAATGCAAAATTCTTAAAATCTGTTGTCATCACAAAGACCCAGACCTTGGGTGGACAACAAACTGTTTAAAGAACAAAAACACAAAGTGACAAGTACAACAGTATCTATATGGAGTATATGTACTATAAATGATTTCATCTAAAGGTTAACTACCTTGTATAAAAAGATTTTTCAAAAGATCATATAAGCCTTTAAGTTAAGTTCTCACAGGTTAAAATATATAAATTCAAGCATGAACAATCTAACATTTAGTAAACAATCTAAATTGTAACAAATTTAGCTTTAGCACATACAGTCAATGGGAGATAATCCATAACAATAATGTGTCCATAGAACACAGATGTACAACTCAAATGATCATTTTCTTTGTTCAGTGGACCGTGAAATTGGGGTCAGAAAATCTAATTTGGCATTAAAATTAGAAAGATCATATCATAGGGAATATGTGTACTAAGTTTCAAGTTGATTGGACTTCAACTTCATCAAAAACTACTTAGAACGAAAACTTAAACATTATTTTTTTATGAAGCGGGAAAGATAGACCAATGAACAGATGCAAGACTGAAAACCATAATGACCCCAGGTGGGGCATACAAATATTCTCTACCTTCAGACCAGTAACAGATTCTTCGTAAGGATGTACACTATGTATCTTTTCCCCTGATGCTATATCCCAAATCTCCAATTTTCCTCCGTCTGAAATAAACAAATGTTAGAGAGTAAAATGTTTTTTACATCTCAAGAAGAGATTTTATATGAATCTATAGGGTTAAATATACTTACCACAAAAGTAAAAGCAAGCGTATTCTATATAATATAAATGTAATTTCATGGTAAGTACATGCATATTTAACCAAATTTATTTAAAATACAATATATCAATAAGTGATGAATTACTGTGGATTCATTGTTATTCGTTGGATACCAATTTTCCTGGTACAGGTGAACCACAAAATTAAATGTTCAACAAATAAAAAAATTCTATAAGCTTATATGCAGACTTCGGCAAAACCACGAAATTCGATATTCAAGAACATGCAAGTTTTCCGTAATCCATGAAAATTGGTACACACGAAAATAAATGAATCCACAGTATACAGTACAAAAAGTAACAATAAACCATTCAGGTTGAAAATAAACAGTGTTTCAAGCAGATATTAAAATTCTAATTTTTCAAGTTACAACACTGGTAGACATTCTCTCATTGCCAATGGCCACATCTCCTTATTTTATGTTAAACAAGAATGTGTCCCCAGTACACAGATGCCCCACTAGCACTATCATTTTCTATGTTCAGTGGACCCCATTTCAGTGGACCCCATTTCCTTTCTCAATTTTATTATCATGTGGTTGGCTGTAGGGGGTTCCTCTCTCCCTTTCTTCTATGTAATTTTCCATTTGATTCCCCCACTCATAGGCAATATTGTTTGTTTCAGTATTACATTTTATGAAAAATGTCCAAGGTTAATTACATTTTTTAAAATAAGTTATTGTATTACATACCTGATCCAGTTATAATTGCTTGTGCCACTGGGTGATATATCACCTTGGTAACAGGGTTAAATGTATACACAGACCGCAAAGCTTCTCCTGAAATTAAAACAAAATATTTATCAAAATGAGCTTGAACAAGAATGTGTCCAAAGTACATGAATGCCCCAATTGAACTATCATTTTTCATGTTCAATGGACCGTGAAATTGGTAAAAATTCTTATTTGGCATAAAAATTAAAAAGATCATACCATAGGGAACATGAATATCTGTGTACTAAGTTTCAAGTTGATTGGACTTCATCTTCATCAAAAATTACTTGACCAAAAACTTTAACCTGAAACTGGCACTTCCATTTTCTAAGGACCAAGATATTGTGGTCAAAAGTCTAATTTGGCTTTAAAATTAGAAAGATCATATCATAAGGAACATGTGAACTAAGTTTCAAGTTGATTGGACTACAGCTTCATCAAAAACTACCTTGACCAAAAAACTTTAACCTGAAGCGAGACAGACGAAGGAATGAACGCACAGACCAGAAAACATAATAGCCCTCTAATATGGTAGGTAGGGCATAAAAATATGAATATTGTGCCCAAACTTCAAACACACCCAGTGGTGAAACACATCAACCGCAATAAAATAATTTCCTTGCTGTAACTAAGAAGTTGTTTGTTTAAAGTTTGTATTTATGGATTTGAAGACAACTACAGCAAACTTCATATCCATTCTGATAACTCTACAAGCTTGTTCTATCATATGTTGTTGGTTTACTTTCCTTTTCTATATATATAATTAATGATAAAGATTCTTAAATTCTAGTTTTTTATTTCATGATTTTATATTTTTATAGATTATAAATTTCAAAAATTGTCCAGCTAAAATCTATAAAATATGATTTTACAAATTAACTTTCATCCAAACTATGATCAACTTCTTTGCAAAGATGTTTAGTAACAGAAAATACCATGCCACATTCCCCAAATTAATTCAAATGGCTTTTTGCAAACGGTCAAAGACAAACCTTCACCTTTCTTGACCAAAGTGGAAATTTCAAGTTATTTTGTAAATATTAATAAAAAATATAGGTCACCGATGAGTTTAAAGAGATATTTCAATTCTAATGCCAAAAAATGGCATTTTTGCACCAAAGGGAGATAATTTGGAGCTTTTTCAATGATATATACATTTTCAATAATCTGGGGCCAAAACGAATTGAATTCTTTAAATAATTTTTGTACCATATGATAAAGTAACAACTGACAAAAGTAATAAATAAAATTTGAAATGAAAAAAAAAATGTTTAATTTTTTTTCTGAAACTTTTAGACCCTCAAGCCTCCTTAAATAGATTAGTTAGCCTTAATTATCATTCTTGTATGCTTCATTTTATGAGGCTTTCTAACTTGTCAATATGGAAATACATTTCCTCATCGTTGATGACCATATAACTATGAAATTTCGCGATGCTTAATTATCTTGACTTTCTATAAAAATCCTGGAATTTTTAACCCTGTGATACTGGTTATAATACTTAATAATTCACAATCAAAATGCCCGTAGCCAGGAATTTCCAAAGGGGGGTTCGTTGGACTCACAAACTCGACTTTAACAGTCACAATTCAAACAGAACATTGACTTTAATAGTGCTTATTTGTTTTCAAGGGGGGGGGGGGGGGGGGGTCGTCCGAACCCCTCCTGGCTACAGGTATGTATGGAACACATGTTCCTTGTAAAAATGATGTATTACAGAAAATGTCTGTCTGACAGTATTAGTAATTTTCTATAGTGAGGAAGATAATCCAGTGTTTGTATCATATTTTATTGCAAATCTAGCTTTTTGTTTTCAGAAACAAGCTTTCTTACTTGAATTCAAAGTGATGCTATTGAATTTGTGAGCCTTGATAATTGATATTTGCTAGCATCTACCTTTTGAATTTAAACTGAAAACTATAAGGTGCAGACATGTCACAAATATATTTATATAGTGTATACACTAATCTTCTTACTTCTAATCATTATTTAATAAGACATAGGAAGATGTGGTGTGAGTGCCAATGAGACAACTCTCCATCCAAATAACAATTTAATAAAATAGTAAACCATCGATTATAGGTCAATATACAGCCTTCAACACGGAGCCTTGGCTCACACCGAACAACAAGCTTTAACTTTTCTTACTTTCTGTAATTTAGAAATAGAGAAAACTAGAAACGTTATTAATCATTTCACTTTTAACAACTACAATACCTGATTTTCCTGTTGACCATATTTTAAAACTGCAGTCATAAGATCCACTAATAAATAATCTGTCTGAATTCTCTATTCCTAGAGATTTACCTGTATGTAGTAAAAGAAAAGAAAATGTGTAAATACTAGATCTTAATTCTATTGCTGTATATTCAGAAATTATTGCACAATGTTTTTATTATTGCGAAAAAATGCATATTAAAGGTTATAATCACAATAATTTCAACTCTTAATTTGGAATTTAACAGGATTTTCTCAAAATCGTAAACTTTAAAATCGCATTTTAGTCTGAAATGGCAAAATTACTACATTTTAGTTTAAAATGTCAAAACTACTGCATTTTACATACCTGTCAACCTGTGACGATGAAAATGCAGGTCATGACCTGCATTGAAGAATCAAATCTCAGGTCATAACGCGGGAACGAACTTTTTAGAGCTTAATTTCAGTATTTATGGTACATTTTCTTATAATGTATATCGAAGATACCAAATTGTCAATGCATGTTTACTTGGTTAGGTCATTTTAAATCTTATTAAATATTATTTCATTGCACTTTGAAAGATTTTTATAATTTTGTGTAACACAGTTCTTTACTTTTTGTAATCGTCAAATACTAGAATTTATTTTTGAATTGTAATTTGGCTACTGGCTTTGTAGCCTTCCTTAACATAATATCTTTATCTTGAGAAGGAAATTAGACTATGATAAAATATAGTAATACAGTTAGGCCACGGTTTTTTAATTTGTTGGTTAATGGATTTTCCCCATGAAAAAGTCGGGTAGGGTGGTCGGGAAAAAAAAAAAAAAATATCTTTCAAGACAGAAAAAAATGCAAAACAAATATACATTTCACCTTTCTTACAAAATGTTTTTTATGCTATTTTGTCATCATTTCAAATTTTAGTTCGATGAAATATTCTTGCTCAGCTGTCATAACTATCGCATGACATTGTCTAATGATTTGCTGTAAAAAAGGGGGGTGTTCACAGACAAGAAAAATAAATTTGCGTAGCTCTTAATAAATTCCAGAAAACTTGATGAGTAATGATCTTCAAAAACGAAAACTGATAAAGAAAAAAATGTAAAAAAAGTTGTACGAAAATAAGTTTCAACACACGTGTCAAAAACATAATTGACTCGTCCACGGAAAAAACGAGAATATCGGGTTAATCTGGTGTCAAGCATTCCAGTTTTTTTATCCAAATGGACGATAATTATTTTTTATTATCCATGAAACAAGAAAATTCTAAATGACTTGTTGATATTCAGAACTTTTACTTCCAAGGTGCTTTCCACCTGTCCACATTTGGACAAGTCTATTTCTATGAGATTATGTATCTTACAGACTGATGACAAATAAGGGAAACAAACTTATTGTGAAATTGGTTTTAAACACAGATTTCGTTCCGCAAAATTATTTGCGTAAACGACATTTCAAGGTCAGTTATAATTGATTTGTCTATTTTTAAGAAACGTAAAACTGGAAGTTTTATTTTTTCACAACAGAGAGTGTTATAATTTTGTTAGCGATTCATGCATTTCATTTCACAAAAAAGAAGAATTTAATTATTTTTCAGGGATAATGTATTTGTTTTGGTCGGCGGGAATAAGAAAGCATGAAAAGTCAATTTTATTTTTATTCTAGGAATCGGTGAAATCGGGTCCGCGGATCCGATTACCAACAAATTAAAAAATTCTGGCCTTAAAGGAATTATAAATGTAAAAAATAATTTTCAACTTTTAAAAAAAAATTGTATAAACTTTTAAGGTAAAAAAATAATGAAAAGTTATTTTTCGATATGTATTTGAATTTTATATTTTCATGATTTAATCTTTTTCACCCATAAAATGTAAAAATAAGGAATAATTTTGAATGGTGACAAATAAGGGGAAGTAACTAGTTATTTAAATATGTTTGTAAACCAATAGGCAGCTGATAGTGCAATTTATTTACGACCTAAAGCTAAGGTAATTGGTGTTGATTAACAGTGTGTTTGACACCAAAGCTGTCAAGTGAAGCCATGCACTTATTGGGTCACTTAATTTGACAGTTTACATAGCTAGATGAACTTCCTGTTCATGGAAGAATTATGAATTTGCCGGTATTTCAATTTGAAAGGAATATTACTTATAAAATCAAGCTCAAGGCTAAGAAATACGGGTGAAATCGGGTCATTTTCGGAATTCCCGGGTTATTTCAATGACCCTGCGGGTGTCCCGGGTGATCCCTCAGAATTGTGAAAATCTCGGGTCACACCCGCAGAATACGGGTCAGTTGATAGGTATGATTTTAGTCTAAAATGACAAAATCACAATCATAAATGCATGTAATAATTTCTGAATTTACAATACTTATATTTATAATTGTGAATGTGAATTGTGAATCTTCTAAATCTTTGGTTTGATCTAGACGGTATTAAAACCTCAATCTCTAGTACTCAAGCGTGCACTCTATCAACAAGAACACTAAGACAGCAAAATCTGTATTGGTGTGTTTTATCAAATCAGACCTAAACCCACATCTTAACCAATACAGTTGAAAGTTCAGCACAATGCAATAAATCCTAATTTTTCTTCTTTATTTTTTTATTTGAGACATAAATCTAAACCAGGTTTAATCCACCATTTTCTATATAATAAAATGCTTGTAGCAAGTCAGGAATATGACAGTTGGTATCCATTCATTTGATGTGTTTGAGCTGTTAATCTTGCCATTTGTTTATGGACTTTCTGGTTAGAATTTTCCTCTGAGGTCAGTAGCTGTTTTTTTTTTTCAAGTATTGTACGTGCAGAATGTAGGCATAACAAGAATATTATAAAACTCAACTAAAGTACATACAAACACTTGCAGAATCTTCTTTAGAAAGAAGTTGAACACATGTCACAGCACTATTGTGGCCTCCATAATTTCTTAGCTCAGACAAAGTTTCCAAACACCATAACTTTACTGTGGTGTCTCGACTACAAAGGAAACTCATATTTTATAAAATATACTAAAAACACAACTACATCTAAATTAATGACCATTTGACCTTTATGAAAAAAAATACTTTTATTTCAAGGCTTCCATTTCTTTTATCAAAACAAATCTTTAACTTGATATACTATGTGGTATGAGTGTCAATGAGAAAACTTTACATCCATGTCACACTATGTAAAAGTAAACCATTTTAGATTCATTATGGGTCAAAGTACAGTCTTCAACACATATACTTAACATTGCCATTAAAGTTCAAGGTTTGGCATGCCACAAAACCAGGTTCAATCAACCATTTTTATCTTTAAAAATGTCCTGTACCAAGTAAGGAAAATGGCCATTGTTATATCATAGTTTGTTTCTGTGTGTGTTACATTTTAACGTGGTGTTTCAGTTGTGTTGTTATTTTTTCCCTTATATTTGAGTGTGAGTTCGCGTTGCTATAAGACGTGTCACGGTACTTTTCTATCCCAAATTCATTTGTTTGGTGTTATATTTGTTGTTCTCATTGGATTTTGTCTAATGCTTAGTCCGTTTCTGTGTGTGTTACATTTTAATGTTGTGTCGTTGTTCTCCTCTTATATTTAATGGCATGCATTTCCCTCAGTTTTAGTTTGTTACCCCAATTTTGTTTTTGTCCATAGATTTACGAGTTTTGAACAGCGGTATACTACTGTTGCCTTTAATTATATAGCATTAGCTCAAACCAAACAGCAAGCTATATAAAGTGCCCTAAACATGACTGGTGTAAAACCATTCAAACAGGAAAACCAAATTACCTGTATCTATTTTGTGTTATACATAATTTTTGCCATCAAAGTGATTAAACCCACATTCTTATTGTAATTAAATAACAAAGTTAAATGGCAAGATTATGAAGGTGTAATACCACCAATCATGGTACGTCACATCCGGTTGCATACGAAAGTAGGTCTAAAAAAATATTCCCTTGAATTTGACCGTTGTAGGTAATTAATCCTACATTTTATTGCAGTAAAACTATTTCTGTGTCATAAACATATGTCTTGGGTATTTGAAAACACCATTATTTTTTATTTGTGATGTCTATAGAAAATTTTATAATCTTGAGGTTACATGGTGACTAAACCTTGTACACAGATAGAATAAGGGGAGAAATTTGATTGGTTAACTTCCAATGATGGTTATTTTCTTATATGCAATGAAATGTTATGTGAAACTTTTTCTATAGAACTGGACAGGATAAAACTTTACTCATGCCAAGTATTTCTTTATTTGAAACAAAGATAAATTCTGCACAATTTTTTGAAAAGTGCAAATTTAACAAAGACTAATAGGGGAAAATCAATGGTGGTATTACACCTATGAACAAACCATTGTTTATTTCTCTGCTTTAGTTTTGATTCAAGCTTCCAATATGTTTTGAGGAGAACAGATTGGGAACACATTGTCGTCTTTTGTTGTATTGATTAATATCCAAAACTATTGAAAATAGCATGTATATTTTCTATATCTTAATGCAGCCACATACTGGTACTGGTAATTTCAGTAGAATTTTGTAATTGATTTTCTTATTTTGTAACTTTAGGTCACTGTGATGTCTTGAATTGTATTTTAAATACAAGAGCTTATAACAGATAACACCCAGTGGCGGATCCAGGGGGAGAGTTCCCCCCCCCCTTTTTTTTGGGACAATCAATGCATTTGAATGGGGACATATAGTTGGAACCCCCCTTTTAAAATGGCTGGATCTGTCCCTGACACCCATAAGAGTGGGATACAGTATACATGTATGTTATACCTGGAAGTTACAAGCAGGACTCCATCATTGTCAGCATCTGTAACTAGGTCACTGTGACCTTCTAGTTCTATCACTTCAAACTTGCCAAATCTCCATTTATGTAATGTAGCTTTTAATTTGGAGAACTTTTCTGTTTTCTCTGTAAATAATTAAATCAAACTTGATCAGTCATGACACCATTAATATAAAAAGAGCACACACAAGTCTGCCATGAACTAACATTTTTGTTTAGACATTTATCTTATCGTGGAACACCTGCAAATGAGCTCTCTTTAATCTTTTCAAGATTTCTCTGCAAAGAGGATTGTGGATTTAATTCAATTATTCAAGATTTTTGTTTTTTGCTGTGTTTCATGAAATCGGTAAAAAGAGCATCATGCAAGAAATCTTTAATTTATCGTTCATCGTGAAATTGCATGTTTATTTCATGTTATCCTGTGCAGATACTCCCTTTTCATCCCTCTGTTACAGGGAGATTGGAAAATAATTTTGTTATACCCCACGCATAAAATCATACAAAACATTAAATACCACTTGTTTGAGTTACAGATATTGACTTCGTCTGCTTGGTTTTCTTCACTGGTGAAGGATTTGTATTTTCCTTGATTTCTTTGCTTGTTGCTTTTGTAACAGGCTGAGATTTCTTTTGAGATTTAGTCTTAGTTTCCCATGTTTCCACGGTAACTGGTTTTGTATTTTCCATATTGTCTTCAAGAATTTCTCCAGTTACTGCATTAGTACTGAAAATAATTTTAAAGGATAAAAATGTCTTATACCATGTAATGATAAAGTTATTCTTTTTTAATTCATTCTAATTTAATTCTGAAGTTAGGGATTTCATAAAAAAAATGCATGACCATAATTTACATGATACTGTTTTTGTGTCATGAATTCATTCGGCTTACATATTCATTCTTTCCATTTTCATTTATCATATACTATTTCTGATCATGCTTAGTATCTGACAAACAGACATGATATAGCTGTTAATTTCTGTGTCAATTGGTCTCTTAAGCTTGGTAGAGTTGCCTCATTGACAATCATAGACATACCAGGCCTAAAATAAAATATTGTTTGTTTCCCCAATCCCGACTGACCCTGCAAAATTGGTGCTACTCATAAAAATTTATTGTCATAACTAAGTCAAATATTATTTTATTCATTTTGGATTTTCAGGCTTGCCAGATCGTCTGATAATGTTAAAGCTTTTTTATTTCCCTACCTACATTATTTGTATCTACCCACACCTGGCCTTGCAGGGTCAGGATTGGGGAAACAAACAGTATTTTAATTTAGGCCCCACATCTTTTTTTATATATACTAACTTAACAATGACCACAAAGAAAGATGATTATCAGGTCAAGTTCAGGTAAAATCTTAGTGTATTTCATTTGTACTAACGTTTTATTAATGACCATTTCTTCTTCAGGGTCATCTGTGACATCAATTTCTATCAAATCTGTGTTTGTTTCATCTTCAGGTTCAATTATAGTTACTTCCCCTGTTATGATGCTGTCATTGTACCCATTATCAACAATGTAGTCATGATAACTAGAACTTTCTGTCAGTATACCATCATCTGTCAGCTCAGATCTGGTTGATGAAGTGAAACTCTCTTCTTCCCCATGTTCAGCCAATAATTCTAAGAGATTTTCCCTTAAACGATTTTTCCTCAAAATCTACAAATACAATGGAAAATTCAATCAATGATAGAATTTTATTCCTTTTCTTAGTTGACTTTATTAAAACATAAAAGTCTTTTAAAATGTAATTAAAGCTCTCGAGCTTAAAAACTTTCCTGTTGACAGTCTGTCCTTTTATTTTGTTAAAACTCAAACATTTGTTTTGCCAACTACATTTAGTAATGACTAACTTTTGAACTTATTGAGGCCACACTTAAAAATATTTTGGTTTGTCCAAACCCTACCCAAAGCAGGACAATAAAATAATTTAAGTAGGCAGCTTTTTTCTGGGTAGGTAGCGTTATCAGTCAGAGCTCAGACATAAATAAGTCTGAATCTGCTTTTGACTCATAGAAGTCTAAATTTGTAAGTTTTAGGATTTGTCACTCTTTAATGTAAGACAAAATACGACTTGAATGAGTCCAATATTGTTGAACAAGAAATAATTGACCAGAATCAAAAAATTGCAAATATCAACTCCTACAAGTCGATAAGTGATCAAAATAGGTTAACTTCAAGACCCACGCATATTTATAAGGAGGTCATGCATCTAAATCAAATAATGACAACATTGAAATACAATGCTTTGTCTTCTAAAGAAAAATATGAATGAGAGTCTAGAAAATAGGAGATTATGTTAATTAACCTTACAATGCAACCACCTGGAATCACACTTAATGAGGTTAAACATCTGTGTTAAGTAAGGATGTTCAATTAGATAATTAAATATAGATAGCTCAAGTCCTTGTGAACTCTCATACAGGTTTTTGCTGTCATAGGTGGTGTAGTTTGGCCACAAAGTAACATTAAGTTTTTTCACAAACATAAATAGACCTAAACAAGTCTGTCATCTTCTGACTTGGATAAGTCTAAAATTGAAACTTTATTCTTATAATAAATTTAAGTCAAAAACAAAAACCGACTTGTTTATGTCTGAGCTCTGACTGGTTATGGCAAACGAACCTATTATTTATTATGGCCTGAACTTTAATGCTAGTAGTACTACAATATGAAACACACTTTTTTTAACATCCTTATATTTTTCACTAGTGTGGAAATATCCCCTATTGAAATCCAACCTAAAAGATGGCTTCTGCATGATGACATTGCTGTAAGGCGTTAAAGCCAAAAAAAATATTAGCCTTTCAAGACATTATAATATGGTAATTATTTGCACAGGGGTTCAAATTAACATTTGGTACTAGAAGGTCCAGGACCTTTGACAACTGAAAGGTCCCACACATAAATTCCAGGTCCTACTTTTTATCAAATATTTCATAACTCAGTGAGATACATTACTAAATTAATATGTTTTGGTGTTAGGCTAGCTTTGAGCCTTTCATTGGCAGTGTCACTGTTGCATAATATGTTTAATAATAAATTTAATTGTCTTGAGTATAATGAATTCAAATAATCCTAAAAGTGTTTTCAGCACTATGACATCTCAGGAAGGGGTCACAGAAAAATATTACACATGTTACATGAGTCTTTCAAGGCTTCATAGTTATCTGGACTAATCAGTTTACACCTTGTTGCTATTTGTCCACCATTACTGAATATCACACAGGTTCCTATAAAATTTTGACGTCATAAAAAAAAACTAAGACGCCACAATGGAAAAGTGACTGTTGAATGACTTGAAAAATTCAAGAGGCCGGGTCATCTGGGAATTGCAATAAGGTGTCTTACATATATGAATTTTATTGGAAAGTGAACGAATACGAATGCTATCCAGCAGGTCAGGAATAACCACCAATAGGTGGATTCTACCTCAATTGACATATCATCCATCAATTGACACATAATAATATAGACCAATTGGTGTATAATTCTTTGTTTTTCCACAGGAATCTGAAGTTCTATCAATAAAATTCTGTAAATAATAAAGTCGACTATCAATAGAGCTTCTCGTAGAAATCTTCTTCTTTAGGTTTCTAGCGATCCTTCAATTATTGAAAATTATTCGCTGGGAGTCGACTATAAAATTTATAATTTACACTAATTTAGCAATTCAAAAGTTCTATCTGAGACTACTATTACACAGGGGTTACACTAATGACTAGACCGAATGACATGACCGAATGACAGGACCAAATGAAAAATGCTAATAACTTTTTCACTTCTTAAAGGATTGATCTCAAATTTGAAATATAATAAGATTTCATCATTTGATAAAAGATTTAAGAAATTTCATCTGGTCCGGTCATTGTCGAGGTTGATCCTGTCAGTCAGCAATGGTCATGTCACGTTTTCGAAAGTTTTTGAAAATAAATCTATATTTTTTTATAACATTTTGGTTTCAAAATATGGCCTAACATTTTATATTTCAAATCTGAGAGAATTCCTTTGAAAAATAAAAAAAGTTATTAGCATTTTTATTTGGTCCTGTCATTCTCGATGTTGGTCCTCTCATTATCAGATTTGGTCATGTCACGTTTTCTTTAGTTTCTTACCAAAATTTTCAAAAAAAATTCTTAAATCTAATTATCAAATGATAAAATCTTATTATATTTCAAATTTGAGATAAATCCTTTGAAAAATAAAAAAGTTATTAGCATTTTACATTTGGTCCTGTCATTCGGTCCTGTCATTCGGTCCTGTCATTCGGTCCAGTCATTAGTGTAACCCATTACACAGTTATAGGGGAAATTCGGGATAATTCGATCACGCTGGCAATTTCATCGTTTAACCCTTTTTAGTGCATTTGTCCCCATCACTTTTGTAAAGCCAATACACTATGTCGCATTGCGGCATTTCTCTCGACCAGCTGCATGGGGTGTCACATGATAGCAATCTGTTTCGCGTCGTTTGATTGGCCGAAGTGTACCGTTATCCGCCACACCCACAATTCTGCGGGAATTTTGAAAACTTTATTTGATTTCACTATACGGTTCTTTAGCTATACAAAAGTAAGTAAACATATAATTTTAGTGTTAAAACCTTTTATTCTTGAAAATATAATATTAAAGAATAGAAAAACATCTTGTATGCATTTAAAAGTCTATTACTGTCATTGTTTTAAGACTTTTAAAACGATCGAAATTACCCGCAACATAATATTCTCATTGTCGGCAAATTTCGATCACATCCTTTTATATGTTATTCAAATCATTTAGGATTTACAAATGGATATTCATAATTCTGATAACGATTTCTGATGATTTTTCTTTAAAAATAAAATTGCCGATATTATACCACAATCATCTTTGAATAGAATAATTATCAATCATTGCAGTGGCGGATTCAGAAAGGGGGTTGCCTGGGTAGGAACCCCCCTTTTTCTTTGGAAAATTTTGTAGATTTCGGCAAAACTGCACAAAAAAAAATGTCTCCATTCTTCCTGCACCCTGAGTGGACCCTCCCCTTTTTCTTAAATTTCTGAATCCGCCCGCCAATGTAACGAGAGTAACTAAATACCCCTACTGTGAACAACAAGTGAAATGTCGAAATGTGAAGTTCTGACAAGATAAAATAAATATTAGCAAAGTTATTTGCCTAGACTACTCCTGACTTGGTACAAACAGAGACAAATTTATGTATTTAGTAGAAAACATTATAAAACAATACAAAGACAATAGTAAATGTTGTTGACATTAAAATAATAAGTTTCTATATTTGGAGACAAAACCATAAAAATTTACCTATGACCTAAAACGTGATAGTAAAACTAATGTAAAATTACTTATTTTTTCACAAGATTGCCGTTTTCCTACTCTGCACGGTGGGTGTGTCGTTGTTCGGTTTCTTCTTTTCTGATTCTGGAATTTGTTCTTGAAAGATTACAATAATTTGCGAAAACATGCCATATATCCGAAAACGTTAACTTGTATACTCATTCAATGCGACATTTGACCAAATTCATATATATTAAATATATTTTTGCAGCATGAAATATCTCATTATACCCAATCTATTGGCCGTCGGCATGCACCACTGGGGACAGCGACATCTGGAAGTTGGGCTGGGGTATAGGGTTAAACGGGAACCAGAGAATCCAAAGGATCCTAATGCAGTGGCCATACTATACGACGGGGAAAGAAAGGCCTACCTCAAGAAAAATCACTCTTTTGTGATAACAAGAATTTTAAAAATGAACATATCAAACGTAATTAGACTAAAACCAAAAGAAGACGCACTGGTCAAGAACAAACATGTGGGACCTCAGCAGCTATGTACAATTGGATTAAAAGTAAATGAAGAAATAAACTTGAAATCAGCAACAGACCTTTTAAAGTTACATGGTTTCCAGTTTGAAATCAAAGACGCTAAAATTAAGTGACTTATCTGAAACGAAAAATAAAAAAAATATATAACAATTTAATTGTTTAGTCAATAGACAAAATACTCAAATACTAATCAGAGCTAAATCTTTTAGTTGCAGTTTTGAAAATAAATAAAGGTTTGGGCCCATTAAAACGTTTAATCCCACTGCAAATGTTTGCACCTGTCCTAAGTCAGGAATCTGATGTACAGTAGTTGTCGTTTGTTTATGTAATATATACGTGTTTCTCGTTTCTCGTTTTGTTTATATAGATTAGACCGTTTGTTTTCCCGTTTGAATGGTTTTACACTAGTAATTTTGGGGCCCTTTATAGCTTGTTGTTCGGTGTGAGTTAAGGCTCCGTGTTGAAGGCCGTACTTTAACCTATAATGGTTTAATTTTTAAATTGTTATTTGGATGGAGAGTTGTCTCATTGGCACTCACACCACATCTTCCTATATCTATTCTATTGCTTTCCTCAGATGAAGCGCGATATACATGACAAGAGGCTCCAAGGTGAATGAATCGCTCACTTGGGCATGTGTGAATGAACATGCTGCAAATATCGGTTTCCCATTGCAAACTAAAATTTATTTATAAAGATTTAATAAACTTTCAACTTTCTTAAGCTCCCATTTCTAAGGTCTCTGCATGGCTTTATGGTTTTGTCTCTAAATGCATTTCATCTCTATGTAGTCAATTATCTTGTAAATATTGTGTTTTAATGAATTTTCAGCAATGCCAAAGAAACGGAAGCAAAGTGTTTATAGAACATATACCGATGAAAATTTCATCAAGGCAATAGATGGTATCACAGAGAAAGGCGGCATCTCTCTATTCAATACCCCAAGCCACGTTAAGCGACCACATGCGGGGTCGAGTTAAAGATAACACACCTGTCGGACACAAGCCAGTAATACCCATAGAAATAGAGAAACAAATCGTAAAAAAATGTGCTCAGGCTGCCGAAATGGGATTGGGCATGAATAAGGCCCAAGTAATGGAAAAGGTGGGGCACTTAGCCGAAGAGCTTAATCTTGATCAAAACTTCAAGAACAATACACCAGGCAAAGACTGGTGGTATGGGTTTAAGGGCAGAAATCCCACTGTTACACTTAGATCTCCAGAAAAATTGACAAGCATCAGAGCAAGAGCGCTCAACTCCGTAAAAGTAGGGGAGTATTTTCTGGATTTAAAGAAAGAGATGAATAGGTTAGGGTTGAATGATAAACCAGAACTAGTTTGGAATATGGACGAGAAAGGTGTCCCACTTGAACACACCCCAAGCAAAGTAGTCGCTGCCAAATCGTCTAGGACCATACCTGGAAGGGTTTCAAATACACGTGAAAGAAACACAATATTCGGGTGTATCAATGCCCGAGGTGACAGAATGCCCCCACTTATAATCGTGAAAGGAAAAACACAAAAAGCAGTTATGAGCTACAACACCGCAGACGGGCCAGTAGGTGCAACTTGGACTTACCAAGCCAAAGCATGGACGGAAGATGTCATAGGGATTGAATGGTTCACCAACATATTTTTGAAGAAATGCGGAAATCAGCGGCCCCAACTTCTGATACTGGACGGTCACCATTCACACGAAGTGCTTGGGCTAATAGAAAAAGCTAGGGAAAATGATATAACACTGTTAACTCTACCGCCACATAAAACACACTATCTCTGTCCCTTGGATCGAACTGTCTTCGGTCCTCTAAGTAAAAATTATGATAGGATCTGCTCAGAATATTGCCAAAATCCTGGCAATCTTGTTAACAAAATTACTTGGCCAGGTCTGTTCAGGAGGGCATTCGAAACAGCATTCAAACCAGAGAACATAATATCAGGATTCAGATCATGTGGAATATTCCCTTGGAACCCCTTAAACATTCCATCTGCTGCCTTTGCTCCTGCCTCTGCCTTTGATACCAACAAGCCCGCTGACACAAATGAACATCCATTACAATGGGTGATCCGTAAGTCCTTCGAAACCGAGGTTAGAGTAGAAGAAGTCACCGTAGTGAGGACAAAACCATCAGCCGGCCCCGAAGCTAGATGCATCACTACTGAAATTACTGACACCGTCCCGTTAAATGAAATTCAGGTACAGTCATACGAACAGAATGTCATCGATGTTCCAGGAAGTCCAGAAGATCCGCATTTTATGCACACTCTCTCTGCAGATGTTCTTCTGCCTATTGTTGATATTGAGACCAGAGAGGCAGTTGAATCCCTCATTTCCCTCGATAGCAGTTTCAGTGAAACTATTTATGAAGTCGACTCGGTGTTTCAACCACTATCAGAGACCCTATCTACACCTTGTTCGTCAACTACTGTTGATTGGAATGCATCCGTAAATGCTATCTTTAGCGTTGATCCACCGCCGCAGAAAAAGGCTCGAATAAACAAAACGTCTGTGACAGGACACAGAATATTGACATCTGATGAAGTAATAGAGAGCAAGCGAAAGATCGAGGATATGAAACTGAAAAAAGAGCAAGCAAAGGAAAAGCGGCTAAAGATTAGAGAAATGATAAATGCTAAGAAACAAATAGAAAAGGAAATAAAAGCTGTGAGATCGGAAATTGATATAAATGTATAAAATTTAAATCAAAAATGGTTGGTGCCTTAAAGTTCCTGGTTACTAGTACTTGTCTTACTTACTGTACTCACTATAATAAATAATGACTTACTAGTACTTACTTACGAAGTTTTGGGGTCTAAAGGTTTTAACCTATCTGTCTACATTGTATGCCTGTCTGTCTGTCAGCAATATGCTGTCCACCATTCCCCTTTCACAACTTGCAGGTGTAATTTCCAATGAGACAACTCTTTACAAGAGACCAAATGCACAGAAATTAATAACTATAGGTCACCGTACGGTCTTCAACATTGAGCAAATCCCATACCAATTTCTTGTTTATACTAAAGTTATATCGGTTCCCTGGAAGACCTCGTATAGATAGAAAACAAATTATTCAACCCTCATCTTCGCCAGCCAAAGTTAAGATCACTTTATTATTCTCTACACGGATCCTAACTTTTGGCTGGAGAAGATGTTTTTAAAATTTTAAATCATTGATGAACCGATAACTGTTTCTGCCTTGATGAAAAATTAGACACACTGCCGGGGTTTCTCAGGAACTGGGTTGGACGTAAAAGTTAACTTTACAAAATCATTGGTCACACGAAAGTTCAAATAAGCAAACCAAAAAAAAAAAAAAGCAAAACTGCACACACACAAACAAACTGACTGTCGTGACACCAGATAACCTGTTTCTTCTTATCACTGAACAGGGAATATTTATTGCTTGCTTCATGTGTACATAAATTGAGTCAAGGGTACGCTAAAACAATCGCAGTGAGTACGGCGTACATTTTAATTGTTTTATTAAGTCCCCGCGTAAAACGTTTTAGCATAGAACATATATTTTTTTCATGTACCGTGTACGCTCTAAAAACAACCCTGAATCCTGCGTACGAAAAGAGGGGTTATATACCCATATGCATGTACATGTTTCCTGAATAAAACAGCGATGAGAACATTCAACAGAGTTAATCAAATTAGGCACGCATGTTTAAAAATTCAACATAATATTGAAAAAAAAACATGGCAAGAATTATATTTAATAAAAACTGGCATTGTCAAGACTGTCATCCTAGCTGTCATCCTATTTGGATCTAATTGCCATGATTGATGTCCTGTAAAGATCGTCAATTGCTCACAAGTATGGTAAAATGAGGTTTTCCAAAAGGTAGGAACATGCAGACTGTGTGATCGAAATTGCCCGAATGTGTGACCGAAATTGACCGATCATGATCGAATTTAGCCGAAGTTAGATCTCGGCATCTATTGCTCTTTTGCCGTTACTACTTGGTAAATGAAGGTAAAACCACAGGAGGTTGAAATCCTATCAATGAGGGTCTATAAATATGTCAACTCGACTATCACAGTAGAGCTTCGACGAGAGAAGCTCTACTGTGATAGTCGAGTTGACATATTTATAGACCCTCATTGATAGGATTTCAACCTCCTGTGGTAAAACGCAGAGAAGTATGCATGTAAAGTAAAGCGTCTTTCCGACGCAATTTGAATTTTATAATTCGAACATGCCAACTCTACGGAAGCCATCTCTAAAAACGCACAATTGATTATTGATCGAAATAACCCGAATTTCCCCTAGTAGTCTCAGGTTCTATCAATAACTTTCGATTCCTGTGTTATTTTCAGAATGTTGTTCAGTTACACACACTTGCTTAACTTATCTAGTGTTTAGAGGACATTTATCTCATTGGCAGTTAAATGCATTTTACTGCATCTTATCATACATGTCATAAGGTTATAATGCCAAGTTAAAATAAGTTTAATTCTAAAATTTACTGGTCTAAATATGTTTTAAATTTATATGGTCAATGTCAGTTGAAAAATAGACAGCTGCCCACTTTGTTGAGTTCTTCATCTGTCAAATCTCTATCTAGACTTTCAAGATTCTCAATCTGTCGAATTTTCTTCCTAATTTTACGAAGCTCCAACGCGGCACCTGTCCTAGCAGAAGCCATTTTCCAACCGGAAGCTAAGGAGAATCCAACATTCGGAATTTTTCTAGCTTGGTCGACTTCAAAAAACGAATAGTCGAGAGGGACGTAATAACCGGAAATAAATAAACCAGCTGTAGGAACACCCATCACGAGAGGAACGCAGAATAACAAAGCACATATATGATATTTTATGTTTATCAGTCTTTACATGTTATGTTAGAAACTAATGAGTCTTTCAGGGAAAATTTTCAAGAAGCGTGGTAATTAGAGGAAGACTTAAACACTGTTAAAACTGAAACAAAATGTAGCATTCACAAAATCAAAGACACCTGTCATTCTATTATTATTATTTTTTTTGGGACTACAGTCTATATTATAATATTAGTGAAAAAGTATCAGTTTATAACACTAATTAGTAATTTTTAATTCAGTTGAAAATACAAAATATCTTGGAGTAATGTTCAATGTCATCAATTTTATAACAGGTTGGGGACAACCCATCACATGGGGAACTGTTCGAATTATAGTTATCCCGTACCATTGTAAACTCGTACCAACGTCAACTCGTACCACTTTACAAAAACTCGTACCAATGCAAACTCGTACCACTGCTAACTCGTACCAACTTATTTAAATGCATTTAAATGGTGTTTAATGATGATCTATATAATTTACTTTCCCTCAATATTTCTCAAGCCTGTAAAATGTATATAATTTATAGTACAATTCCCAATTTGTAGATAATGTTCCCTGTCTATTGGATCGAAAATACTGCGGCAGATTTGCTTTGATGTCTCCTTTGAATAGACTCTTTTTTAAACTTTTACTGATAATCATTGAATTTAATTTTTAATCATTTCAAATTAATTTTTCATGAAAAAATCCTAGCAGTTAATCAAAATAATTTCCAAAATGAAATTCTTACTTTTTATAAATAACAAGTTACAATGAAATGTAACTGTTTCCTGTTCCCGAATTTTCCCGCCAAAAAGCACATGGCTTTCAATAATTGTAAACATAGCATTCGATTTGTGATCATGGATTACCAGCATTAAATTAATTGAATTTGGATATAGATATTCAACTTAAGGTACAGTTAAAGCAATGTTTTACTTTCTTCTGGATTATAATTACTTTGAAAGATCAGCTTAAAAAATAAAGCTTTTAGACAAACTTTCGTATTTTTTGTCTATTAAAACCCAGTATAAAATTCAAGTAATTCAACATTAGTTTTATTAAGTTTACAAAAAAATACCATAAAATATTCGTAGTTTTTAATATATTTTTGATGGTACGAGTTTGAAGTGGTACGACTTCCCAGTGGTACGAGTTAACTTTTTTGGTACGAGTTAACATGGTACGAGTTTCCGTTGGTACGAGTTAACTTGCTTCCAACTGTTCCCCAAATGAGTAACAATCCCTCATTTGAGTAAACAATTCGCAGTTTCAGAATCTAAAGGACTATGGGTAATCTCATTGTTCGTACACCAAAATGAAAATAACGTTAATTGGATAGATTTCCATTGTTAAGAACGTTTTAAACCAATCACAACGTTTTGGTGTACGCTTCTTAAAATATTACCCAGAATGCACTATATTCTGAAACATCGTATTCATAGCGCTAAAAACAATATTTTCTAAAAATGTGTCTTTTTAGTTAAAATTACACAAATATATATATCAAGTTTATAGAAAATGGAACAACTTCTTCCAAAGAACTATATTTTAATATGGATTGAAAAAAAGTTAGAAGCCTTGAAATAGTCAAATTTTAAAGTTTTTATAGGCTCGTATCTTCTCAGTAAATCAAAAGAGGGATAACCCTCTTTTGGAAGATTTGCTGCATTTTCATGAATATATGCCATTTTAAGAAAAAAAAGACACAGCCACAGGTACATGTAAGAAAATTAAGTTTTTTTATCACTACCAAATGATAACTCAAATGAGGGGTTGTAACTCATTTGTGGAACAGTTTCTCATTTGGTGGTTTGTCCAAAACCTGTATAATACTGTACTAGAACATGTAGAATCAACATAAGATTTATTAAGAATAAGAGTAAACACATTTCAATGTATTGTAGCTGTCGAAACCATACATGTAGCTCTAGGTTATTAGGTTATTTTTTGACTATTACAGTATTTGTGGCTCGTACATCTATATTAATATAAGCACATTAAAGTGCTACAGCTTTGCAGCTTCTTGTAATGATAATAATATCCAAACATTCATGTTAAAATTACGAGGGTATAACTGAGGGTGGTGGTGGGGGTACGTATCTTCATGACGAATAACGGTACATGTAGATAAAAATTGCCAAATGAGTTAAACCGTAATTTTTGGTGCATGACCATAAAATCATGAAAATGTACACATTCTTTTAGATGAACTAAATTCGATTAATCTTGACAAATCACATTATTTTTTTCCAAATATGATGTAAATGATAATTATTTGAGAATTCTCACGAATCAAGATAAGGATATTTTGACGAATAACGGTAAAATTTTAACCAATTTGACATTAACAGTAATCGAAAAATTACCATTTGACGCCTGACGGTAAAGGGCATTACCACCCTCATAACTAACTACTGTGTTAATGCCTTTAATTGTCTGGTGTCAAAGTTTCTGTTAGCAATGGTTAGCAAAAAAAATTTGCTACATGTACATATTTTGCTATTAATTTTAATACTGATTTACTACATGTCATAGGGTCTTTGTTTTGGAAAAAACATAATATTTTTAAAACCAGTTGTTGGCATTTGTTCTTCTAATATTTTTATGGTGATATGATACTACAAACTCATAATAGGAGGAATTATCAGTTTGATTGAGGTCTGGAGCTTGCATACATGTACATGTATCAATAACTGCTAGTAGTCCTATGTATCATTGTTATTTTGCTTTGTTTCTTTTGTTACCTACATGTATTCTGACTTAGGACCAGAATAGTACTTCTTTAAAGTTGATGTTTACTACATGCATATTGCTGTGTGTTTGTTTTTTCTACATTGGAAAGATGTATAGAGTGACAGTTGAGATCTCACTTAACCTGTTTTACCATCCTGCATTTAAAGTCGAAAGTCAGGAGCCTCTAGATCTGACTTTTGTAAGTCTTGAATGTTGTTTTTTTTTAGTTCATTTTTATGTTTTGGAGTTTTGTATGACGTCCATTTTCACTGAACTAGTACACATTTTGTTCATGGACCTGCTAAAGCCCCTAACAGGTGCTTGATATCCTCCCTGTGGCTTTGTATACCCATTGGTGGCCTTGTGCTCTTTTGTCAAGTTTTTTTGGGGGGACATATTTTCCATTTTCATTCTCAATTTCATCAATTCTAGATACATGTATGAACATGCAAGGATGTGTTGTTACTCCTGGGTTCTCCATTTTCCTGTTTTGTTTGTTTTACCAGATATTCAGAAGAGGCAAAAACTTCGTCTACCTCATCAGTAGTTATGATCCTGCATGAGCTGTACCCCTATCCCACACTCCTTTATCAGAAGAAATCTCAAAATAAGCAGTTACTTACAAAGACTAAGCATACCAACAGTCTTCACGCCTTATGCCTGTACAAATTTATCTACAGGCCAACAGAATCTAACTAAAAAAAATAAAAAATTGAGCTCCGGGCCTGTAGATTTAACAGTTCATCGTGAAGACTGATACCAAACACATATATTAGACTAGAATTTTAATACAAATGTACTGTTGCACTACTTAGGCTCCTTAAACAACTATTCATAAAAAAAAGGGATAAAGCCAATAAGCAAGACGTGTAGGATCATATTTTAATAAAATTGGTGTATCCATGTATAAAATATTGTTTATAATGTGTTTTTTTATTATTAACATGATTTTTATGAGTCTTATAACATGTATAAATCTATTTATTTACAATGAAAGCGATTTATCACGGATATCATGGATATAAAGAATGAATTTTTTTTTTCAGGACCAACAAGAGATGAGATCATACGAGAAACTAAGATAAAAAGAAAGATATCATCAGAGTTATCTTCGGCAATAAAGTCTCTACAACAAGAGCATTGTAGTACAGGGGAAGCAATCCTTAGGTAACAAGTTTTGTAAAATAACAGTTATACCAATTTTCTAAACATCTTCACATATTGAGCTTATTTTTAGTATGTGAGTCTTATACATGTATCTGGTACTGCTGTATTGATTTGTGCCGGAAATAACTGGGTTTGGACTTTGAAAATTTCTTAATAATAATTATCGTACAGTTACAAAGTGTATATAGAATTTCATTCTCAAATTTCAACTCAGAATAAATATGTCTTCAGGTTTTTTTCCTCCAAATAGCACATTTATGTCATTCAGTGACTTCTTCTTTACAATACTTTAGACATGTATTCATGGTACATTTTGTATTTGTTAGTTTAATTGAATTTTAATGTTTTTACCTTACTTTACAGTTCTGACACAGCTAACCACGTGTGTAATATATTAGAAGCTGTATTCTTGCATGGATTAAAGAATTCAGTGGTAAAAAAGGTTAGTACCAGAAATATTCTTAGTTCCTCTTCAATCTTCCTCACTGTATATAAATGTCAACTGTTTATTACAAAATTCACAAAATCCCACTGTCACAAAACAAAATGAAGAAATGAGTGACACTGGAGAATAATATAAGTCGTTATGATTTCATATAAGTAAAAGCTCTAAAATTGTTACAACTATGTACAAATGTATTCAGTAACTTTACATACATTTAACTTTATCTTACAAATCATAGAATGCCATTTCTACCTTACTGGTAACATATAGAATAATGGCATTTTTTTTTTTTTGAGCCTGCAACTTTTTGGTCAAGAGAGATGCATAACGATCTTACATTCTTATCATTCACAGCGGCGGTGTCCACAAATATTCACTTCATTGTTAAAGTTTTTGAAATTTTGATAACTTTCTTAAACTATCTTGGATTTCTATATATAGCTACCTTACTTGGAAAGAAGCTTGTTTATTTAATTATGATCTGATTTTAACAAGGTTAAGCTATTATTCAAGATTAAAAAACAAAATGTCATTCTTATTTTGATCAGCAATCAGTTATAATTAAAATTACATGAAGAAATTGAAATATAATGTTGTGCATTTCATTGATAATATTGCATGAATCAACCTAAAAAAATAGACCTTGTAAGCATTGCTACATGACATTCTCACCTGATATTTTCAAGTATTACAATGTAAGTCTTGTCTGTGCCCTAGAATTTCTCTAGAACTAATAGAGTTTAAAATTTGTTGGTTTCTTGGTAACTATTCACAGCATAGTTTATGACTAGTAACTATATTGATATAAATAAGAAGATGTGGTTTTAGTGCCAATAAAACAACTCTCTATCTAAGTCATAATGTATAAAAAGTTGACAATTATAGGTCAAAGAACGGTTTTAACAGGGATCTGTGGCTCACACGTGCATGGAACAGTAAGCTGTATACATGGTATAGGGCCCCAAAATGGCAAAGGTAAAACAATTCAATTAGGAAAATTAACAGTCTAATCTATATAAAAAAAGAAACAACTAAGAATCACACCAACTAACATTAACAACAACCATTGAACAACAGGCTCATGAGTCATAACTCTGAATTTGTATATTTTTTAGCCTATTTTTGACATTGCATATTTATAATAGATATCTTGTTAATTTGTTTCAGCTTGGTAAATACGTCGGTCTACAAAATGGAGAAAATGCAGACCAAAGCATTGTAAGCAAATATATATATGTATCTATGATAATTTATGTTTTGATTCTATCCTTCGAAATTGAAAAAAAAACAGTAATTTGATTTTGAAGTACCTTTAGTTATGTTAAAGGATGTTTGTGCTTTTTCATTCTTTCTTTTAAAGATTTGGTACATGTAGATGAAAGGGGATCAGGCTATCCATCTTTATAAAAAAAAAGATGTGGTATGATTGCCAATGAGACAACTATCCACAAAATACCAAAATGACACAAACATTAACAACTATAGGTCACCTACATACACTTTGTCAGACCCCCACCCTCCCTCAAAAAGTGTACATCAACCATTTTCAGATTTCAAGACAAGAAGCAATCATTTTTAATAAAAAAAAAAATATCCTGTCTATCATAGTTTAGATTAATATAGAAATTTGCATTGAAAAAAATACTGAAACATATCTGACTGTTTTATATAGTAATAAAAAAAAGTGTACGGTAAAAATGTTGATTTTTTAACCCCCTCCCCACAAGTAAAATTGAGAATGGAAATGGGGAATGTGTCAAAGAGACAACAACCCGACCAAATGAAAAAACAACAACAGAAGGTCACCAACAGGTTTTTAATGTAGCGAGAAATTCCCGCACCCGGAGGCGTCCTTCAGCTGGCCCCTAAACAAATATATACTAGTTCAGTGATAATGAACGCCAAACTAATTTCCAAATTGTACACAAGAAACTAAAATTAAAATAATACAAGACTAACAAAGGCCAGAGGCTCCTGACATGGGACAGGCGCAAAAATGCGGCGGGGTTAAACATGTTTGTTAGATCTCAACCCTCCCCCTATACCTCTAACCAATGTAGAAAAGTAAAAGCATAACAATACGCACATTAAAATTCAGTTCAAGAGAAGTCCAAGTCTGATGTCAGAAGATGTAACCAAAGAAAATAAACAAAATGACAATAATACGTAAATAACAACAGACTACTAGCAGTTAACTGACATGCAAGCTCCAGACTTCAATTAAACTGACTGAAAGATTATGATTTCATCATATGAACATCAGGCCAAATCCTTCCCGTTAGGGGTTTAGTATCATACCATCATAACATATATGAGAAGAACATAACCCGTGTCATGCCAACAACTGTTTTTAGAATAAATGTGTTTAGTTCCGATCGATGTAAAGACCTTATCAGTGACTCAATATTAACGCCAAAATATGCAATCTTTAATGACTTGACAACAGTATCAAAATTATATCCCTTCTTAATAAGTCTATTCAATGGTTTTGTAAGTTTCTGAGGTGAATACTGACACCTTTGTGCTTTATAAAGTATATTTCCATGAAAAATTGGATGTGAAATACCTGAACGTATAAGAAGTCTGCATGTTGAGCTATATTTACGAATGATGTCTTTATACCGATGATAAAATTTAGTTAATGTTTTGACTAGTTTGTGATATCGTAAACCCTGGTGTAATAATTTTTCAGTAATACATAAATTTCTCTCCTTAAAATCTTAAAACATTGTTACATACACGTGCGAATCGTACAAGTTGAGATATATAAACACCGTAAGATGGTGACAAGGGAACGTCACCATCTTACAACGGATAATTAACGATAGGAAATGAAAAATCATCCCTTTTGTCATAAATTTTAGTATTCAGCTTTCCGTTAGTGATATAGATATCAAGATCAAGGAAAGGGTAGTGGTCATTGTTAGTATAAGCTTTATTTAAAGTAAGTTCAACAGGATAAATTTCATTAATATACATACTGAAGTCGTCATTATTGAGAGCCAAAATATCATCCAAATATCTAAAAGTATTATTAAAGGAGAAGGTTCAGTAAGACCTCTTTTTCGGCCCCAAAATATAGCAGTTTTACAAAATTGTTAAAATGTAAACTTTAAGGATAGTAGAATGGTTCTGCTACATAAATATGGCTTGTTCTTGACAGTACAAGGCACATATATTGGGAACTAGCACCAATAAGTCATGCTAAATTACTGAAATCTTCACAATTCCAGCATTTTAGTTAAATTCAAGCTGGTGGCCGCATTCGTGTTCATCCAAAATATTGAAATGGAAGTTGTATTTTATGATAATACATAACATATATAAATATAGAGGATGAACACGAATGCGGCAACTTTCGTTTCTGAGAAAAACCATCTGAAAAGTAACATTTTTTCGCATATTTGGTAGATTTTTCATATTTGAGCATGAATCGGATCGTTCTTTATGTTTAAATAAGTTAAAATCTTTCACATAAATTAATTGAATCCTATGAAATAGACACTTAAGTGTTTAAAAAGTGGTCAAAATCTTTCGTCAGATGAAACTGAAATTTGAGGCCAAAATCGGTCCTTACCAGACCTAGATCTCCTTTGTTTATCAGATGTTGTTTCGATGGGTCTTTGCATTGCTTATTTTTGTCATAAATTGTAACTCATAACAATACAAAAACTGGTCCGCAATAAGTGGTGCACAGTTAGTCCCCATTGGAATTACGGAAGCCCCAAAGCGAACAAAAATGTTATCTAGTAAAATTTCAAGGGCATATATAGTATCAAAGCATGTCCAGTTACATAGTTTTTTTGTTTATGCTACTAAAAAATGACCTAAAAGAGTTTGAACATATATATTCACATTCTGATTTTTTGAATGCCCATTTAATTAGGTGTGTGAATTTTTTCTTAATGAGAATGTGAGGCAATGTGGTATACAGGGTAGAAAAATCAAAACTTTGATCAGATTCAAAATCACCAATATAAGCATGCAATTTATCAAGTGCTTCCAACGAGTTCTTGACACTCCAAAAGTAATTTATTCCACTATTTTCAAAGGCCTTATTTGAACAATTTATTATCAGGTTTTTAATTGTACCAAGTGTGCTGGTAAGAAGAATAGACAATTTAGTAGTTGAACAATGGCTTGAAGACGAAATAAATCTATATTTGTAAGGGGTTTTGTGTAGCTTCGGAAGCCAATACATAGTTGGTACGTTTTGTACACTTTGGAAAATGGTTGACAATTATGGATGACCCTAACATGATTAACAACCAAATTTCATATCATTTGTATCATCGTATTTGCTGTGAACATTCTACAAAAAATATTTGCAGAGGGCAGCACATCTCAATCTTGTAATTATTTGCAACATTTTCAGCTTTAAAAAATGTAAAAAAACTCAAATTCTGTTTATGTTGGTAGAACTTTTGGAGTTTTGCTACTAAGTTTACACATAAAGATACGACAGCCCAGCTGACAAGACTTGGACAGATTACTACAGAAATAGGATTATGTAGGGTAAGGTTATCCTTTAGTGTAAACAACTTTGTTTTTTCTGTTGTCAAGTTAACTTGAGGTTTGGTAACCTACTATAGACAAAAATGAAAAAAAACACTTTATATTTTAAATTTTATTCATGCAAAGCTCTTTTATGAATGCTCAAGGCGACTTAACTTGAATGCCAAGGATGTTTAAGAATTCAAATAGTTGTAGAATTACATGAACAATTAAGACTTTTAAATAAAAGCCAAATCTGTCTAATGTCTTAACAATATTACACAATTTTCCTCACTATACATTAAAATAAGATTAGGTAAGATTGCCAATGAGACAAATATCCACCAGACACCAAATCAGCAGACTGTTTATAACTACAAGTCCCTGTATTGTCCTCTACTGACTAAAATATAAAAAAGAAGTTGTGGTATAATTGCCAATGAGACAACTCTCCACAAGAGACCAAAATGACACAGACATTAACAACTATAGTCCACCGTACAGCCTTCAACAAGTGCAAAGCCTATACTGTATAGTCAGCTATAAGAGTTCATTATACTGCAATCAGCTATTTTACTATACAGATAAAGCTATACGTATAAACGTAAGCTTTATACGTCAATGACCCCAACTAACCTATAAGCCCCGCCTCCTTTTTGTATTTCATCAACAATGTCACGTCACGACCATGACAACGAAAAGTAACAATGGTCAAACTTTAATGAATTTAAACTTTTATGTCTTCAAATTGGTTATTTATATACCATGGTTATCAAAATGTTATCTATTAAGTTCATTTTCCCTTTCTAATTCCTTAATATGTCAATGTGTTACCGCCTGGACTTTGCTCTTAGGGAAATACCCCAAAATGGTACCTCAAGAGGGAAATTCCAAACACTTTTTTAACAATTTTTGTTACATAGTTTTTTCATTTTTAAATATTTTTTTTCAATTTCAGTATAAAAACAATATACGTATAGTGTCTTGAAATATGAAATTTATTTGTATTCGGCACGAAACGGGAAAATGCTCGGTAGAACCTCGCATTTTCCCGTTTCTAAGCCTCATACAAATAAATTTCATATTTCAAGACACTATACGTATATTGTCTAATTACAAGGTTATGTTGGCAATTATTGGTCAGTTGAAGATAAACTTTGATATACTATTGCATTCACATGAAGGAGTGAATGTAAGATATTATGTACAGAATGTCATTTGTTGGGTACCAGTTATTGTAGATGAGAGCTTCTCTGCAAGCAAACAATTAGTACTTATATAATTAACAATATATAGGTATATATATAAGAAGATGTGGTATGATTGCATATGAGATAACTCTTTGCAAGAGACCAAATGACACAGAAATTAACTATATGTCCCCATACATGCTTGATTTTCATTTAGTCTGAATTTATTTTTCTCAAAACATATTCAAAAAGCCTGTATGCAGACCCAACAATGCTTTCACAAATAAAAAAAAAATTGGTACCTACAAAGAAATGTATTGTTATTCCAAAGTATGTATGAAATTATTCAGGGCACAACAATGGTTTCATCTAATCAATTAAATGTTAATGTTTAAACAGAAAAAGAAGCCTTACCCCATCGAGCTGGAGCTTACAAAATTAGATGAACAAAAATTACATTCTGAGTGTTACTGTAAACCAACATTTTTTCGACAGCAATTTATTTTCGCGACTTTCGAGAGTAGAAAAATAACGCGAATATAAATCGTCGCAAATATGTCAATCTTTGATCTTTCCTTAATAAACTTCATGAAGTATTAAAATCAGATAATCGTGAAATTAAATAGCCGTGAAGTGGTCAAGAAAGGGTAAAAAGCGAAATGAAGAATCCGTGAAAATAAGTTGGTTTACAGTATTTTATCTCACCAATTATGTTGGCTTCAACATGTTTTTGCATTCCCAATGAATTGATTTATTGACAGGCATGGATACGAGTGGCATTAAATGATGGTATAATAACCAGTTATGTAGATGCCTTGATGGCGGACAAAAAAACTTTAATGTAAGTTTTAATTGAAGGTAAAAAAATAATAAATAAAAAAATGTTACACTACTGGCTTTGACAAATGTTTGATGATATTTCAGCTTAAATTGAGAAACATCGTCAATTCATTTTTGAATTAGTAATTTCAGAACAAAGGCATCTCAGCAGGTTTATATATTTAAAAGTTTAGGACCTTTTTTTTCAAAACTATATGTACTCACTATATATTTTTATTAATTTTGACTGAGTAAATATAATTTCTGCCCCTTAGTTTTGCATTTTTGAACTTAAAAAATACATTGATATTAGAAAAAGTTCAAGAAAGAGAACTCTGGTTTCCATTTTGTTAATAGTAACTCCATATGTTTTCAACTTGTATATAAGGCTTTGGATTTCAATTAGCTTGGTGCCCAGACTCAGGACTATAGCTTTAGAAACTTTAAAGATTAGGATTTATATTGTTTCTATCGTGTTTGAACAGTCTTCCAATATCAATAATGTGGTCATTTTATAAATTTACTGTTTCGAAAAACTAAGGATTTTCTTATCCCAGGCATAGATTACCTTAGCCATATTTGGCACAACTTTTTTGAAATTTGGATTCTCAATGCTCTTCAACTTTGTATTTGTTTGGGTTTATAAATATTTTGATATGAGCGTCACTGATGAGTCTTATGAAGACAAAACCTGTGTCTGACATACTAAATTATAATCCTGGTATCTTTGATAACTATTCCAAAAGTTAAATCTGTCAAGTCCTCTTTTAGATACAGAAATACATTAGATGTTCCCAGGCTTAGAACATCTACTTTGGGTAAAAAAATCATTTTATAATGCTGCAACTACACTGTTAAAAAATTTCCTGGATCATTTCAGGACTGAAAACATGTTTTCTCAATTTTGAAAACTTGATAAAGTCTTGAAATAGTTGGAAATGTGGCTGTTCTGCATATATTTGAACCACAAGTGTTTATTGTTAGCACTGCATTTTAGTTAACTTATTATTTTCATACTGCTTTCTTGATATGTTTAATTGTTTTCTAAATTTGAAGATAATATGAATTGCTTTGCTATCTAGTGCTTTTTTTTTCAAAATCATCAATTTTTATCACCACTGTTTTATTGTTAGGTGACCCAGGAAGTCCTTGCCATTTGAGCTACTGCTTACTTATGTCAGCAAGTTCTATCTATATAAAAAAATTGCATTAGTTCGAAAGAAATCTTTTATTTTGGGTGTAGCATGACTTTATTGAGTTGTATGATTTTATGTGCACAATGCTTTTTTTTTTTTTTAAATACCTACATATATATGTTAAAAAGTTCTGCACAGCTAATTTTATATGTTTGCTACTATGCTGAATCAAAATAATATTTATTCAAATGTCTATGTCTTATTTATAGTATTATTTATGTTTTGTTGAGTGAATCTAAATTAAATAGAAATATGCATATTTATAACTTTTATAATGATTAAATTACAATTAAATCTGAGAAAAAAAATAAACAATTATTTTCTGCAGGTTGCTGAGTTTGTTGTCTCCTTGAAACATTCAATTCCCCATTTCCATTTTAAATTTTAAGTTTGTTTTGTTTAAAGTTGTTGATTATCAATTTATTTTACTTTTTGTTTTTGTACATCTTTAATTTATGTTTTTATTATTTCTGGAAACTAATGCATACTCTCTGGGTTTAAAAAAAAAATAAATTATTTACTTTAAACATCTTAAAACAATACTGAGGTTGTGTGATCAAACCCCAGGGGTGCACTCGACTACAATCTTACTTGACTAGGATTGGTTTTTCCTATCAAAGCGTGATTGTTTTCTCTTGGCACTCCAGCTTTCTTCACAAATTATAACTGGCCGCCACGAAATAGCCTAAATATGGTGCTTAAAAGTGGCGTTAAAACATCAAAAATCATTCTTAAACAATAGCATTTTAAAAAAGTGTATCTTAACTAATCCTGGTACCAATTATTCATTTCCAACACTTGACTTAATAGATATAGGAAGATGTGGTGTGTGTGCCAATGAGACAACTCTTCATCCAAGTAACAATTGAAAAAGTAAACCATTATAGGTTAAAGTACGGCCTTCAACACAGAGCCTTAATGTCTTTTTAAGAAAAAAATTATATATTGGCCCCTATATCTAAATAAATGTTTGATGTTTTGATTTAACGCCTATGATCAGTCTTTGGTAAATTAAACACACATCTGGGGTGCCAAGTAGTATCTTTGATGATCTTAATCAAGTACATACACAATCATAATGCAAAAATATAATTTTCAAAGGTTTCCTGTGCTTAATTCTATTCATGTATAAAAGCAGCGTTGAAAAATATGATTGGACTTGTTGCGAATGTGCAACTGGTATGCATTATATAAAGAAATGTAATCTTATAAAATATCTTATTATATTTTTCAGGTATTTTTATCATGGACTAGCTTATTTGAATGATTTTGATCAGCAAGAAATTTTTAAATCTCTTTTAAAAGGTAAGAAAAATTGAAAGCAAGAGCAGCATTTTACAAGGTTCATATAAGATTAATTAGGCATGCTTTTATCTTTTAAATAAAATATATGTAACTTGCTCAAGCAAAAGAAGATGTATATTGCAATGTATGTGTTAATGAGACAGAAACCCAGAAAAAATAGACAACAGTCACTAAGGAAGCTGGCTTGGCATGTTTTGGATTTTTTGTCAGATTTTCAGAATCCTCTGGTTTTATCCATTTGAATGCCTTGAAAAAATTTGACCGGTGACCCCCATTTTTCTTTATGTAAGTCTTTTACATGTATGATGATATTATCATCATACATTTATCATCATGATAAACCATCTGTAAAAGTCGTATAAAATTTTGATAACTTGTTAACAGTTTTTGAGAACTTCAACTTGTCAATGATAAAGATATGAAAAGTCAAGAGAGAATATTTTCCCGCCAAAATTTCAATGGCTAATATAATATCTTGAAAACAAGCACGGTGACCTATATATTTTTTTGGTCTTTGAATTCATTTATTAATCCTCTATCAATATAAACTAGTGTTTTGAAAAATTAATTACTTTGAAACTGAAAAGTGAACTCCCTTAAGGTAAACAAACATTATATTTTATTTACAAGATTTCAAGCCCTAAATTGCTTCGAGTATAAAAAAAAGTTAATTTTAATTAAATATATTCAAATGATATTTTTCAGCTCTTATCATATGAAAAAGATAAATAACTGCTATAAAGGAGTAGGTTCAGTAAGTCCCCTTTTTGGCCCTAAAATATAGCAGTTTTACAAAATTGTGAAAATGTAATCATTAAGCTATTTGTTGGAAAGTAGAATGATTCTACTACATAAATATAGGCTGTTTTTGACAATACAATGCACATATATTGGGTACTAGCATCATTAAGTCATGCTAAATTACTGAAATCTTCACAATTTTAGCATTTTAGTTAAATTTTAGACGGTTTCCATCTTTAATGAAAGTGGCCGCATTCATGTTCATTCATAGCGGCCACTTTCGTTTTTTGACAAAAAAACATCTGAAAAATTTTAATGACTTAATCAGTTAAAATCTGTCACTTAAACTAATTGAATCAATTGAAATAGATCTAGACACGTAAGTGTTTAAAAAGTGTCTAAAAGTTGAACTTGAAAATTGAGGCCAAAATCGGCCCTTACCCGACTTACTCCTTAATGTTTTTATTTTATAGGTTTAATGACAATAGAATTTAAATTATCTTACAACTCAAGAGTTTTAAATTCCTGGACTAACACACCATTGATAGTAGCTGGAATCTTAGAAGTTGATGATACACCATTACCTGTTGTACAGTCATCTGGTAAGTACTGGAACCAGTGTGTTACTGTTACACTTAACTGATGAATGGAGTAACAGTATACTACCTTGTAAAATCATCTGGTAAGTGCTGGAACCAGTGTGTTACTGTTACCCTGTTCAGGAGAGTAACACTGTGTGCTGCCTGGTACAGTCATCTGGTAAGTACTGGAACCAGTGTGTTACTGTTACCCTGTCCAAAAGAGTAACAATGTGTGCTGCCTGATACAGTCATCTGGTAAGTACTGAAACCAATGTACTACTGTTACCCTGTCCAGAGGAGTAACAATGTGTGCTGCCTGGTACAGTCATCTGGTAAGTACTGGAACTGTGAACATATATTTGTTCCGCATAATACTTGTTCCCCCTGGAACAAAATTATGGATAATAAAAGTTCTTGGGAACAAACATTACATAATATTAGTTCCACCTTCATAAGGTATTTTCCTGGAACTAAAATATCATATGGTGTCAAAATATTTGTTCCTTTAAAGAAAGAGTGTCATTTGATTTTTTTACACCTGAGGAATACAACAAAGCTTTTACATATTTAAACGATGGCTCTCATTCTAAGCGAGGTTACGATATATATTTTTATATTTTTAATATTTTATCACTGCATGTCCCACTGTGACTTAACTAAATGGTCCTTTAGTCTGTATCAATGAAGAAAGATATGCTCAAACTTTAGTCAAGCATGAAGTTAACCACAAATTTCAGGTGAAAATGTCTACTTTATTATTGGAAATTTAATTCCATACATTTGTAGCTAGAAATGATTTATGATAATGTAGTATATATTCCTAAAACTTTGATCATACAATAAATATTTCAAGAACTTTCATTATCTAATAACCATGATAACTATCCCTGGAACATTTATAATATAGCCAATATTCCAAATATGCCTGGAACTTTTAAAATATATCAAATATTCCTAGAACTTTTATAATATAACAAATGTTCCTGGAACTTTCATTATAATATCATGAATATATAAAACATTGTCCATAATATTTATTCTAAGAACTTTTAGCATATAACAAAAGTTCCATTGGGAACTTTCCTTATGTAATATTTTATCCTTTGTGAAGGAAATTTTCTTATAGCATTGGATAAAATATTATACAAGTAAAGTTCTCAATGGAACTTTTGTTATATGCTAAAAGTTCTTTGGAACAAATATTATGACGGAACTTATATTCTGTCACAGAACCAGTGTGTTACTGTTACCCTAAACTGACAAAATGAATGGTTTTATCAGATTCCAACAATGCCACTTTCATCAAATAGCAAAAAATATTGCTAATCATTTTTCATCTCCATCTCCTTCCAAATTGATGCTTTGAATTTGATTTTACAGGAAGTACATGACTGGGCATGTCATTTTGTTATGTTAGATTTTTGTGAGCAACCTGATTTGCATACAATTCTTACTTTCATCTAGCGTGCTTCACATGTGTCGATGATGTGAAACTTAATATATGTGCTTTTGTTAACAATTTCTGTATGGGAAGTCAAGCACAATATATACGTGATACTTAAATGCAAAATGAATTTATTATGACCATGCCTTCAGTGAAATACATACTATTACTGTTTTAGGGAAGCATCTAGAAGAAAAACCAGTTTCGAGGACCAAGAAAACCGAAGACACCAGTGTTAAAGTCATTCATTCAAATCGTAAATCTGGACATGTACATGAACCAAAGACTCCACCTAATACACCATTTAATGCAGGAAATTTTGCCCAAGGTTTTACAAGACAAGATGTTGAAAATTTAAAACACTACACACAGAGTTCATCACCTCCAGACACGGAGTACTCAAGTTCAAGTCATATTTCTTGTCCAGATCCAGTCAAATACAACTTAAATCCAGCAGTTTACGTTGACCATGATAACAAGGAAGATACTATGTTTACCCTTAACGAAGAAGAGGATCAAACTCAGGATTCATTTATAGCAGATGACATTGAATCTGTGATAAAACGCTCAAATGAATTAGAACATAGGAGACATAGTCCCGTAAACTTAAACAACATTGACTCTACGATAAAACATTCAGATGAATTAGAACATATGAAGATTAGCCCTGAAAATGTTGATGACTTTAAAAATACTTTTAATGGTTTTAATGATAACAAGCCTCCTGATAGGGGTTCCCTGTCAACATCAAATTCTCCTGTTCATTTTAGTCTAGAAAATGGTGATGAAATACCTTATAGGCCTAGGGACAGGGCAAATGCACAATCAGAAAGTTTTTTAAAAATTGAACAAAATTGTTTTAAAAGTAATGATAGTGATGTTAGCAGTGATTTAGCACATAATGTTGACATGGTTGAAGGGTTTTCACCAGAACACAGCCGTGAAGATCAAAATGCTAGGATCTTAGCTGATATACTTGGTGACAAAAGTAATTTGAATCAAGAAACGCAATCTAGTCCTGACCAATCAGATTCAGGCATTGCAGACAGTCCATCTTCCATTTCAGCATCAGCAACAACCAGTCCTGTATCTTCTGGTGTAAAAATTAGAGGCAAAAAACATAATTTAAAACCTGATTTTTGTGCTTCAAAACATGAATCTGCTCCAGAAATGTCTCCAGCTGTTGCAAATTCAATTGAGACTTCAAAAATGAAATTTTCAAAACATCGATATTCTTTGCCGATTATAAAACCTCTTCGTAATAGCCCTCAGAGTTCTACCTCACCATTTAGAACAATAGAGGAAAGTCAAACATCTCCCAGACCTAGATCAGAGAGTGATAAAGCAGATGAGGTAGGATTGACGTCGCCCTCTAGTGTTGGTAATAGTTTAGGGGCTGCAAGTGGATGGTCCTCATCATTTCAGTTGGAAGCAGCAGATACCATAGAGCCCTTACCTGAGTCCAGAAACATTCCAAACAGACCAAAAGGTAGACAGGAAATATTTATTTTATTATATTTAAATTATCTTTGGTACATGTATAAAATTGGGTTCAGTAAAAAGACCAAGGTTATTCAATGACTTACAATCCATCAGGTTTAGTATCAAACAATGTAATGATTGAATGAATAAAATTGAGAATGGAAATTGAGATTGTATCAAAGAGACAGTAACCCGACCATAGAAAAAACAACAGCAGAAGGTCACCAACAGGTCTTCAATGTAACGAGAAATTCCCGCACGCTTCCACCCGGTTGGCGTCCTTCAGCTGGCCCCTAAACAAATATATACTAGTTCAATGATAATGAACGCCATACTAATTTCCAAATAATACACAAGAAACTAAAATTAAAATAATACAAGACTAACAAAGACCAGAGGCTCCTGACTTGGGACAGGCCCAAAAATGTGGCTGGGTTAAACATGTTTATGAGATCTCAACCCTCCTCCTATACCTCTAGCCAATGTAGAAAAGTAACACATACCTGCAGAAAAATTATATAATTGCCAATGAGACAACTTACTTAGTACCAATCATCGGCAATGTCCACAGAACATGTATACATATTCAAATCCCATATGGCCTTCAGCAAACCCATACCATGTAGTAAACTATAAAAAGCCTCATGATAACAAATTATCCAACAATTTAAAAGTGTTCACTCTTACTCATATGTTAATTTAGATTATGATCATTTGGTGTTTTTTCTGATTTTACAATTGTTACATCACATGAAAAAAACACCTTTTGCAGATAATTGAAAGAGTAAGTTTGCCCTCATAGTCTAATAAAATCAACAAGAAACCAAATTAACTAATGTATCCCATAAAATACGATATTTGTCCACTGTCAACTATAAATGTTCAAAAAGCTTCACAAGCCTGGTGTCCTAAATTTGAAAGTTTTAACTGACTCTAATGCATAAATATCTATTAGAAAAATCTTTCCAGACATGTATAGCTTTCTATTTCAATATAGAACCGAAAACATCCGGATATTCCCAAACAAGGTGTTTTAAATTTGATTGTTTTAACTGTTTCTTGTGTATAAATATCTCGTTAAACAGGCTGCGATGGTAGAAATAGAATATATCTATTATAAAGTACCTTCCATACAAAGCTTTATATTTCTGTATAGAACCAAGAATGTCACCAAACAAATTGTATTGATTAATTCATAATAAATATAAATCTTATTATTGATAGCTGAAAGTTTTGGTTCACTGCTGAAGAATTACACACCTTCAAGTTCTGTTACCTCCCCTTCTTTGGAAGATGTCTTACAAGATTTACCAGAATCATCAGATATGTCGCCACCACCTCATCAAATTAACAGGATATATGAATTAGAGGTAAGACAATTGAAATATAGTTATTTTTAGGTAATTTGACTTTTATTTCCCCAGCTTCAAGGCTAAGAGATTATGATAAGGTTTTCCCTTACACTTGTAATTTATGATTTTAATTTTATAAAATAGATCTCAATATGCCAAAAATTGGTTTCTGTTTTCCAACTTAAGTTTATCTCAACAAAATATTTTCAAACTTATACACCATGCTTATTACCACTAAAAACTGATCAAGTTTGAATATGAGTGTTGTTTCTATCACCTTTCCGGAGTTATGTCCCTTTCTAAATGAAAATTTTCAGGCTTTATTTATAAGATCTGTGCCTGTTCTTTAATTATCTAACTGTTATGTGTTTACATGGGAGAGATACATATCACACAATGCAAGTTGCACTGTAAATAAAGACGGTAAACCATTAAAAGGTTAGACAGATAGATGGATGGAAAATTTACGACCTGTAAGCAGTCCTTTGTTTTCACAATTAAAAGTGAAATATCAACTTATTGGGATTAACAAGTTAAAAAAAACCCATATGAACTAGCTATGTACTATACAAACAAGCTGGTGGATTTAATACTTGATAAAATTATTGATGAATAATTATAGATTATCGTTGATTATCTCAACGAGATTGATTTTCTCTCTTGAGCTGGTACAGCGAAAGTGAGAAAAGCAATCGAGTTGAGATGACCAATGATAATCTGTTTATCGCTATTTTACCTATGACGACGTTGTCAATTTCAATGTCAATTTCGTTAGAAACGCCATGTGGCTTCCTTAGTTTCTAGTGATAATTTTTCCATCTCAAGCGAGAGGCATGATATGAAAATTATCACAAAAAAGGATCAAAGGAAAAATGCTCAAAATAGCGATAATAACTGTTATTGCTTTATACTGTATATGTGTTAATTTACATCTAAAGTCCCATGGAAAATTTGCTGAATTGTGTATGATGAGTATTGCATATCCAAAGATCTATTTTATAATAAGCATTTTTATAAATAGTTGAATTTTTATTCCAGTGTTCATTATATGTCTAAACCAACTTATTAAAGCAAGCCAAATTGTCTGGAAAAAGGTTAATGCAAAATAAAGTTTACAGTATGTTATGTTTTTTTTTTAATATGATGAAATTTATAAGAGTTTTCTATAGATTTTGCTTTTTTTAAATTTGATTATATTGTCATCATATATATTGTTATTGACACCATTTAGGATGATACCGTATTAATAGAAGGCTATTATGAGATAGCGCCATCTATGTCAGACGTAGTGAGTGACGGCATGCCTTAATCTACTGCTTTCTATTTAGTGTGTTATTAGAGCATATTAAGCTTTTTTTCTTATCTTTTCTTAGATTGATATATCTATATTCTAACCTTGTGAACTTAAATCAAAGATGTATAATGTATTCTACATATATGACTGACTTACTATTTTGTAAATTATACATTTTGAAGGATTTACTGTGGATTTATTTATCTTGGTACTACATGTACTAAGTTTAACAAAGTGCAAATCTCTATTGGCTTGTATGCTTATAGCTTTTTGGTCCTAAGTACAACATTATCGAATATCTATGCAGTTACAATTTTTCTCAATCAACGAAACTAATTGAATCCACAGTATTAGGAATTGCATGGGCTCAACAATTTTAAAATTGCCTACACTAAGCTACAACATTTAGACAGATTACTTCATACTAAAGATTTATACCTGCATTTAGGCATTTAGTAAATTATAAGTTGTTCAGTTTTTAATATATCATTACTTTGTTGTCACAACTAAAGAGAAAGTGAAACCTTTGATCATGGGGAATAATTTTGAACAAAATTTTAGAAACAAAAATATGAAAAGCAAGGTTTTAATGTAGGAATATTTACTGGTTTTATAATTATTTTAGTGTAGTCACATTCTAATAATATATACATAGTGTGACCAGTATACGTAGTATAGATTTAAAAACATATAATCCTGAAAGGGGAGATAACTCATACATTTATTTAAAAATATTCTACCAGATTGGATCCATTAAAACGTTTAACCCCGCTGCAAATGTTTGCACCTGTCCTAAGTCAGAAATCCGATGTACAGTAGTTGTCGTTTGTTTATGTGATATATACATGTTTCTCGTTTCTCGTTTTGTTTATATAGATTAGACGGTTGGTTTTCCCGTTTGAATGGTTTTACACTAGTAATTTTGGGGCCCTTTATAGCTTGTTGTTCGGTGTGAGCCAAGGCTCCGTGTTGAAGGCAGTACTTTAACCTATAATGGTTTACTTTTTAAATTGATATTTGGATGGAGAGTTGTCTCATTGGCACTCACACCACATCTTCCTATATCTATATACAGTCAAATTAGCAGTAAATGTTGGCTAACTTGGAAGAAAGTGCTCTTTAGTTTTTGCAGACTTCAATATGTACTGTTAAAATTTTAATCGTTTCGCCAATGAGTCCTGGTTTACCGGGATTCACGCTTCAGACAGCTGACGATGAGTCCCGTTTTACCAGGATCGGTATACCTCTTATATATTTCTCGCTCAAAACAGTGCAAACATCAGTTATCTTTCTTTATGCTAAAAATTGCTCAAATAAAATACTTAACTTTTAAAAAGATTTTTTTGTCGACACTGTTTTCTATCCAAGACTGCAGTACTCACAGAAGTAATGTTATTAAAAAAAGTCAAATAACAAAAATACAGAACATCAAGGGAAATTCAAATCTGAAAGTCCCTGATCAAATGGCAAAATCAAAAAGTTCAAGCACATAAAACAACTTGAAATGGTATATAGCCTGCTTTGTTTGTGAAGGCTTTAGCTTGGTGTTTTGACTTTTTCTAACAGTATCATTAACATACTAATGTAATGGTTGCCTACACTGTTCAGAAGCTTTATTTGTCTTTACTTATTTGTAGTTTGTGGATATTTTTATTTTAGTGTAGTTTTATTTTTATACAATGATTTAACTTATGCAATTAAAGTATAAATAGAAATGAATGTAAAAATGTGTAACTATAAAAAAAATTGACAAAATGAAAATCACAGTAATTGAAAGTGTCATCAATATGGTTGTTTGATCATGAGTTACCATAAAAAAGGCTAGATTTTCACAATTATTATTAATTTGAACTTGTTATTATATAAAAAAATGTTAAATTAAGATTAGAACTAGTGAGCCTTATATTTTCATTTGTATTGCATGTAGATGAAGTTAACACCTATCAAACAAGGTATAGAATCACATACTCCTATGCATGTACAGATTGTTATTTTTCATTCATTATTTTCATATAGATTGCCCAATCAAAATTGGAGATAATAGGAGAGATAGCCAATGAGAAGGGACTTGATGCTCAGAACTATCAGTGTAAAGGTTGTACCAGACCTGTAGGATTGAGTAAGCATTACATTTAGTACTTTTTTCTTCCTGGTTTAGTTATCATGCTTATTGTATCCTATTCCTTCCTGGTCATGTCATTTTTGGATTCACTTGCATTATGGCTAAGGGGTCAATATTTCAAAGGTCAATGCATGGATACAAAATTGACAGCTATACATTGTATGAAATTCTTTAACCATGGCTTTATATTTTTAAGCAATAAGAATAATATAATAATTGTGTTTGACTATGGGAGAAAGTAGCCTTTGATGCATGATTTTTTACTATTAATTGGTTTTGGCTTTTAACTAGCTGTCAGTAACTGCGAGTACTCTCAAATCGTATTTTCTTGTTAATTCGACCTGTTGATACTGTTTATAATGCTTTTTTGTCATTTTTTATTTATATGGATCTTGGCTGTATACCAGCTTTGATTATTTGTAATATCTTCAATTTTTCACTTATTCTTACAACATTTGTATAAACTTCAAGATTATAAAAAAACGTTTTTTTTCTAAAGTGAACATTGATTGGTTAAATATTTCTCAGTGTGTTTGAATTTGTTTGATAGCCTTTTGGTCATGACTGTTTGTCTCTAATATTTAAATAACTGTGCATTTGTATTCAGATATCGCAGATCAAATTTATTCGTTCTTTGTGTAATCATACGTTTTTTGATTGAGTTAAGTCTGCTAATTGATATTTTATCGTATGTTTTTATATGTTGTGATGTTATGCTATTGTTTCAGAAAAAGGGAGAAGGTTTGGGCCCATTAAAACGTTTAATCCCGCTGCAAATGTTTGCACCTGTCCTAAGTCAGGAATCTGATGAACAGTAGTTGTCGTTTGTTTATGTAATATATACGTGTTTCTCGTTTCTCGTTTTGTTTATATAGATTAGACCGTTGGTTTTCCCGTTTGAATGGTTTTACACTAGTAATTTTGGGGCCCTTTATAGCTTGTTGTTCGGTGTGAGCCAAAGCTCCGTGTTGAAGGCCGTACTTTAACCTATAATGGTTTAATTTTTAAATTGTTATTTGGATGGAGAGTTGTCTCATTGGCACTCACACCACATCTTCCTATATCTATTTGTTGTAGACATAGACAGCGTGCTCTCTTTTATGTCACACACAATGTTTTCAACCAAGGCTACTTATTTTTTATACAGTGAGTCTCATTGCATTGGGGTCTAAGAGTGACGCGGAGTTGACGATTTTTTGTAAGCGTGCACGTGACATGTGAAAGTCAAATTATTGTGTTGTGAAAATGGGAAATGAGGTCTAGCAGGACCTGGGAAATGACAAAAAAATGAGAATTGCTTACGTACATAGTGTAAGCGGGATACGGGAATCTGACAAAACAGGAAGCCGGATCCGGGATCGGAACCCCCCAATGAGACCCCTATACAGTCACTGCTAATTTCACCATTTTGTGAATGGTACTAAAGATTCTCTTATTTCTTTTCAATATACATAAATACATTCAATATTAGTTCAAAAAATAAATGAAAAATATATTTGCTAATTTCAGTATATGGTAAACCTAGAGTATGTACATTTGATGCAGGGTACTATTGTTTTGAATGTCATGAGAATGATGAGTATTACATTCCGGCCATGCTGATTCACAACTGGGACTTCAGAAAACATCCAGGTAATAAATTCAGAAAAAATAAATTTTTATAAAAAAAAATGTCATAATATTCTATCCATGGTGAAAATGCTGACAGGGCTTTCCTTCCTAACTTCTTTAGGACAGAGTTAAGGCACTTGAATTGTCATATATGGATGAGTATACGTATCAAGTACAGTGCAAAGGAAAGTTTAAAATTTTCTTTTAAGGTGGTACCTAACACTACAGGGAGATAACTCTGTGAAATCTGCAGAATGTTTTAATGATGTCGTGCTGTTAAGGAAATATTAAGCTTCTCAGTGATCAAAATAAATTTTTGTCAAACTGCTATATAATCAGTGTAATTTTTTTGATTATACTATTGGTTCAATTTTTTTGAAATTTTTATATTTTTGTCAAAAGTTCAAAGTAAATACTGTGTCAAATTTTAAGAAAATTAAACGAGCCAACTTAATTTTAGTTCAGGTGGTAGATACCACCTTAAGGTGGTTCCTGTATTAAAATTGACATTCCTGGTTACCAACTGAGCAGATTAAATAGATAAGGCTGCATCCTTTTAACAGTCTCACAAGCAAAATCATCACATTGAGAAAAAAAAATTATACTAAAACTGAAAATGTTAATAACATCATTTTAATTCCAGTAAAAGTATTTGATATTGCTATTTGTGCATTGTTTACTCAAGTTTTGTTATTTGGTTTAAATAGTTGATATGAGGTGCTATTTACACCAGTTAGTTTACCAATCAGATTCTTGCTTCATAAGAAATATATCTATTTCTTTGAGTTCCGTTATATATGCGATCTTTGTAACGAACACACAACCTTATTTCTTGTTTGTTGTTTGTTTTAGTTAGATCAGAAAATATTTATTTTAGTACGAATGAAATGAGGTAGAAAATAAATTATTTTTATTTTCAGTTGCCAAATGTAATTTCAAGTTTCTGCTGGATGCCGAGGATCAAACAAAAATAGACATATCTAAAGTCAATCCTAAACTTTATGAACATGTCAAGGAAATGGAAGATCTCAGGGTGAGCACAAGGGTTCTGTAATATTTCTGTAATTTATTGGGGGCTTGAAAGCATGGCATTCTTTTCCAACAACAAAAGAAAGCATGATTTTTAAGTAGATTAAAGATTCCAAATAAATTCCTATTAAGGTGGTACCTAGCACTACAGGGAGATCACTCTGTAAAGTCAGCTAAACGTTTTAATTACGTTGTGTTGTGAAAGGAATATTAAGCTTCTCAATGATCAAAATTGGTGTTTGTCAAACTGCTATATAACCAGTGTAATTTTTCTGACAAAATAGTTGGTTCAAAATTTTTGAAATTTTTCATTTTTGTTAAAGGGTCAAAGTAAATAATTTGACAAAATTTTATGAAAATTAAACGAGCAAAATTAATTTTAGTGAAAGTGTTGGGTACCACTTTCAGCAGGAATTTTTCTACCAAATAACAGCTAACCAGTGTAACGTAAGGGTACCCAAATTGCACCGAGTACCCAAATTGCACCTATTTAGAAAAAAATAGCAATAAAAATCTTACAAGATTTCCTAGAGACTAAACAAGTTGTATTTTTATGATTTGATACTATGCCCGTCTTTCAACATAAGTAAACATATTCAGTTATACACAAAATGTTCACAGTATTTATCAACAGATGGACTGTTTACTGAAAAAAACAAAATGTACGAAAACGTCACCATGCGACGTCATCAAAACGTCATCTTTTTAAAATTGGCAAATACAATATATTATAAGTATCCATTTCGTAAAATATGAATAGTAAGCATGGACAAATATCCAATTGTTCAAAATATTTGAAGAAATTAAACAAAAGCTCGGTTATTAGACTTTTGATCATGTAAATTTAAGCATGGATGCATTTTGGGTACTCCTCATTACAGAATCATGGATAGTTTGGAGGTTGATTCAAACCCATATTCTAATGACTCAATATGGACTAAAAATTAAATTGGTGTACCTATATGACAAAGAAGGATAGGGCTACAAAATAAACACAGTATGGACATTTTTTTCCTGATCATAAAAAAACGTAGGTGAAAAAACTGTCAAAATAGGTGCAATTTGGGTACCGTCACGTTACATGTATTTTGAAATTTGTACTTGTAAAAATTGTGATATGCCTGAAAATATATTTTGTAACTAATGCAGTTTGGTAGGAAATAATTTAAATTATAAGGGTAGGGCACTTGCATGCATGTGTATGGCTGGATAAAACACTTGTATGAATGTTTAAGGGTTTCTACTATAGAATAAGAATGTGTTCTTGAAGAAAAACAGAGTTTAAGTCAATGAGACAGCAACTTAACAACCTAAAAAACCATTATTTAAACACACTATAGCTTTCACAGCGACACCAACATATATAGGCAGGTGTTGTTACAATAAAGCAGACTTTAAATCGTCAACCGGAAGCCTTTCAAAGCTATGAGTGAACTTAACAGAGTGTAAGTGTATCAATATTCATATTTAGTTACTGTGGATTGAAATACTAAGGCTTTTCTACCTCAGGCGCAGATTACCTTAGCTGTTTTTGGCAAAACTTTTAAGAATTTTGGTCTTCAATGATCTTCAACTTCGTACATTATTTGGTCCTTTTAAACTATTTTGGATTTGAACGTCACTGATGAGTCTTTTGTAGACGAAACGCACAGCTGGCGTATATACAAAATTTAGTCCTGGAATCTATGATGAGTTTATTCATTATTTTTTGTTGGATACCAATTTTTTGTTGAATTTGTGGAATCAGGTGAACAACAAATTTAAATGTTCAACAAAATGACTTTCTATAGGCAACTTTGGAAAAAACACAAAATTAAGAATCCAAGAAAATATAAGTTTCCTCAATCCAAGAAAAATTGGTACCTATGAAAATAAATGAATCCACAGCTGACAGCTGAAGATAAGCAAATTCATTTCATAACAATTAACAGTATTACATTATGAATAACTAATTGTTTTATTTTTGTTGTAGGTTCTAAGAACCCAATTATATTATTTAAAAACCTATTTGTTTACATGTAAACAATCTATAGCAGATGAATTTAGACAGACATTATGGCCTAGAGAGTATATGTATGAGAATATTCATTTGTATTCACTCAGCGTAAGTATATTTCTGCTGTAAAAACAATAAATCACGGGACTGTTGAAATGATGAAGTTAAAACACCAAACGTTAAAAAGTAAAAACAATAAAAGCAAAAAATGGCGTCTCAACATTTTGTTATCTTTGTATATTTGGCTGTTTCTGCTCTTTGGCCGAGCTGTTGTCTCTTTGACATAGTCCACATTCCATTCTCAATTTTATTGTATGTTAATTTTCTGAAAAGGGTCTTGGATTTTACATTCAGAAATTCAGAAAAGAGCACCTTTATTTTAACTTAAACCTATGACACTCAAGTTTATTGATAATTAGCTGATGATTTGGGATACAAAGAAGTCAGAGACCAGTCCATCTTTCTTGTACTTAACTTATACAGGGAATTGCATGTACTACCTAAAATGTATCTAGTAACAGACAGTTCATTATCACTGAACTAGTATATATTTGTGTAGGAGCCAGCTGAAGGACACCTCTAGGTGCGGGAATTTCTCGTTACATTGAAGACCTGTTGGTGACCTTCTGCTGTTGTTTTTTCTATGTTTGGGTTGTTGTCTCTTTGATATATTCCCCATTTCCATTCTCAATTTTATAAAATGACACATTATTCTGTTTCTGAGTTAACTCACAGGTTTTCTCCAATTATAAAACACTCAGTGAGGGCTTGACTGACAAGCTGTCAACACCAATTTGAAAGCCCATTGATTTGACCCAGCTGAGGATTAACCAATGACCTTTCACACTGAAGTCTGAAGGATAGCACAAGATAACCTTGACAGTAACAACCTTGCACAAATGATTAACATGAATACACTATACAGTATAAAATGTTTCTATTTTCCTAAACTACTCTACTTTCTGCCTTAATCTTTATATTTTCATACACATACTGTGGATTCATTATTATTTGTTTGATACCAATTTTCATGGATAACCACGAAAATATGTTCAACAACTGGCAAGTTTTCTATAGGCTTGTATGCAGACTTTGGCAAAACCACTAAAATAAATATCCACGAAGATGGAAGTTTTCCTTAATACACGAAAATTGGTACCCACGAAAATAAATGAATCCACATAACCATGTTTATGCTATAACATTTGAAACGTTTGTAGGTGTCTAATAAGTCAGAACTAACTCAATGTACAACTTGCTGTCTACTTTTTTTTAACAGACGAGTATTAGAAATTCTTCATTTCTCCTATTCATACAAGGTCTAATCCATGTACTTTTATTACAGGATTTTCTTCAAGTGCCTTCAGGAACCTTGCTTACCAGTCTTAAGAAAGTTATAAAGTTTGCCATTAAGCATGTGTATGATTGTCGTCTGTGTAGTCAGAAAGGTTATATATGTGAACTGTGTAATCAGACAAAAGTTATCTACCCTTTTGAAGTGGAATCTACTATCAGGGTAAGATATGATAATATATCGTATTATTGCATAGCAATATAATATTTCCAACGGAAAGTACTGACTAGTTTGCTTGATGAAATATGATGTTAATGACGTAAGTACCTAACTAACAACAATACACACGGGAAATGTGCACCTCAGTCTTATGAGTAACCAAAAGTTAGTGTGCAATAAATTTCAATACTGCACTAGTGCAATAAATCTTCAATATTCATGCAATAACCCTATATTATTAATTAATAAGGTGGTACCAAACACCTTGTCTAAAACTAATATTGCTTGTTTAATATTCATAAAATTTAAACAAAATAATTGCTTTGACTCTTTGATAAAAAAATTCCAAACCATTGAACCACACATGTTATCAGAATATTTTTATTGGATACATAGCAGTTTAACAAACCCAAACATTGATCATTGAGAAGCTTAAAAATTATCTTAACATTAGAATGTGATTAAAACAGATTTAGAGTTATCTCCCTGAGTGTGTAATGTACCACCTAAATAGAAGACGAAATAATTAACCAGAAATAGACATTTTATTTTTTACCTTAAACATATGTTTTCAGATTTAGAATTTCTCTTTGTTTTGGTAAAATTCAAACAATCTACAAATATTAATCAAAAAGACATGACAATAAAAAAAACTTGTCAAAGAGTCAAGGCTTATAATTTGGTATTCCTGACACGTCTACAAAAGATCCATCAATGAAGTATGCATACAAGTATTAAAACACCAGTAATAAATATATTTATATATCATGTATATACAAGGTTGTAGAGCATTGACAACCAAAAATTCCAAAAGTTTTGAAAAATAAGGGCATCGTAATTTTTTATTTTTAAATCTCATTTAAGGTTTCAACTTATGTTGTTTTCAAAATTGAGATATTGCAAAATAAGCAATGAGTAGTTTGCAATCCATGATGTCACACTAAATGTAGTGGAATAATAGGCACTTTTATAGTTTTTATGAAGAATACTAATATTTTGAGCATTTTATAGATGGCTTTAGCACTTCTAAATATAAGGCACATGGAACTACCAACTCAAAAATTTAACACAAAGTATGAATAACATTAACTGCAAACAATTATTGCAGTACTTGCAATAATAATTGTATTTAAAGATTGGCCTACATCAGATTGGATTTTACTTTTGCAAATGGCTTTAATGTTTCTTCACTAAGCTCAGATATTTGTATCATGGTAAACTCAGTTTTCACCATTGAAATCTACATTATTACATTGGCCAAGTTTAAAATACAATACATTTATATGCTGATATACGCTTTTCATGCTACCACAACATGTTCACAGGGAAATCATGATTATACACTAATTAATATTTGATCAAGAGAGCCGTGGTGTAGTGGTTAGTGCATCGGACTACTATCACAAAGGTTCCTGGTTCGATTCCCGTCTGGGATGAAAATTTCAGGAACTCAATTTTCGGCTCTCCCTTGACACCATTTGCGAGTATGGTCTTGAGGAAACGATGATAGTCTGTCGGAAGGGGACGATAAATGGCTGACCCGTGTTAAGAGAGAGCAATATCTCTTGCACGTTAAAGACACCCTTGTAGATTTCGAAAAAGAGTAGGATAATGCCGCTACAAGGCAGCACTCGCACCCGCAAAGTGGAAAGGGATTAATATAAGTTGCAAAACTTGTTTCCCAATCCACTATAAATAAATATGTTTAATCTAATATTTGATGGCCTCATTTCTGAACTTGGATACTGTGGATTTGTTATTTTCATGAGTATCAATTTTCGTGGATTAAGGAGAATTTACACATTGGTGGATTTTTAATTTCCTGGTTTTGTAAAATTCTGCACTCAAGAAAATTCATGGATTAAAATTTTTGTGGTTCAACTGTAATTCAAGAAAATTGATCCCAACAAACAATAATGAATCTACAGTACAATAAACATGAGCAGGTCAGCATTTATCTAATTTAGATTTATTTTATATTTCAGTGTAAACAATGTAAATCAGTCTTCCATAGAACCTGTAAAACTGAAGGTAAACAGTGTCCCAAGTGCCTCAGGAAACAACAGAGACGGTCCCAGGTGGGAAGTGAACCAGAAACACCTGACAGCCAAGATTATGCTTATGTTCCCCAGTAACAACTTGCAATAGCAATTAGAAATTTGCATCTGATTTGTAAAACTTTGAGAAGTTTTTTTTAGTCAGACTCACAAATTTTACGGTTGTACCCATGTGATACACTACTTTTAGTTGGTCTTTGTATCATAAGTTATTATGGGATTCAATTCAGTTAGTTGTGTGGAACTTATTAAGACTAGAAGGTGCTAGGATATTTTACTTCAAAGTACATTTTAAATTTCCATGACAACCCATCCTTTCCCTCTGTGTTGTGGGTCAAACAATCTGCTTTTGCCTGGTACAAGCTAGATGCTTTTATTTTTGCAAAATTGTTCTTAAAACTTTACCTGTGCAATGATAATTTATATTTTAATGATACCCTGTGCTTTCCAAAAGAGAATGATTGACAATATGAGGGAAAACGGATTACAATTTAAATTTGTTATTGTAGTGCTTGATACTTTGGTACATTTCAGATAAATGTCATATTTTGATTTTTCAGGTTGATATCTATTTTAAATTAAACCCTATTGGCATAAGATAAATCTTTGCTCCCTTTAAAGGTCAAAGTATAAAAATTCTTATTTTTAATAATTTAAGCATGTTTATCAAGGGATAGTTTCATCTCCTTTCTGTGTCCATTTTAAACATTTTACAGGTGAACACTTGCAGATATAAATTGGATTATGTATATAAAGGTAGCTAATTAAGTTTTATATTGCCCCCTTTTATATACTTCAACTGATTATTGATTTTAACATTTTTTTTTAAGGAGAACTAGTCAATGGTTTGATGTTGCCCTTTTGAAGAAAAATAGCAATGTAAGATTTTAAATTGGCTTCATTATTTATATCTATATTTAGTTTTAGAGTTGGTGAATTTGTTTTTTACAACTTGATAAATATGAGATACAGGGTTTTTATCATTGAAATTTGTTTATATAATTGCTTTCTTTGTAAATAAAAATGTATTTTTTACCTATATTTATATGAGAAAACTTTGTGATCAATCAGAATAAAATGTTTTATGCTTTGAATTTGTTTAAATGAAAAGTCTTTTATTCCTACTACATTCTGTTAAAAAAAGGGGGTGGCCTGGAAAACTTAATGGTAATTGGTTTGCAGTAGTTAAAATTTGCAAACTGTATTATATATATTTTGCTCTGTCCCCAATCAGTCAATAAACATCTCATGAGACCCAACTGTGCTCCTCTTCTTGCCAACTTGTTCCTTTATCAATATAATGATGACTTCATACAGGAACTTCTAATGAAAAAATTGAATACGTTAGCATTATCCTTAAAACTCACTCTTTGCGATATAGATGATGTCAAGATTTACAAACAATTGCCCTCAAAGATGTCAGTAATTGGGATTACCTTCATTTACATTGCCATTCTCAAATGAGCACAGTTGAGGCTAACTTCATACAAAAAACTTATTAAGATGAAAGAAAATAAGTTAGCAGTATCATTAACTTTACTGTCCCCTTAAAAAAATGATGTGCTCTCACTAAATGTTAAATGGCTAAGCCAGCGAACTAGAAATAAAGGATACAACATATTCAGTTAAGTCGGCCTCAAATCTTGACTTAAATCTAGAAATTGACAATGGAGGTCGCTTGAAACAAAACTTTACAATAAAGGAGATGATTTGAGCTTCCCAATTGTGAATTGTGAATTTCCCCATTTCTATGGAGCAACAATCCAGCTGCACCTGCAAACAAAGTATGTATCTCCAAAATGAAACGACAATCAAAGGCCTGTATTTTTTATCATGATGTTTTTGATAGAGGGTTGCTTCTTAGAACTAAGCTATTTAATCAAGGTGTAATACCACCATTGATTTTTCCCTATTAGTCTTTGTTAAATTGATACTTTTAAAAACATTGTACAGTATTTACCTTTATTTCAACCAAAGAAATTCTTTGCATGTGTAAAGTTTAATCCTTTCCAGTGATACAGTGAAAATTTCACACTACATTTCATTGCATATAAGAAAATAATCATCACCAGAAGTAAACAACCCAATTTTTACACTTGTATTTACTGGTTACTTGCTTTGGTATATATGTTACCTTAACGTTCCAGAATATTTTATAAGACGATCAAATAAAAAAAGAATGATGCATTCTGACATCCAACATACATATTTACGACTCAGAAAAATTTAAGTGCATTGAAATGCAGGGTTAATTTTCTACAACTGCCAAATTCAAGGGAATATTTTTTTAGGCCTACTTTCGTATGCAACCGGATGTGGCGTACCATGATTTGGTGGTATTACACCTAAAGAACACCTAAATATCAAATAAACTTAATGTAATTTTTTTCCCTCCAGTTGCAAGTTATTTCAAGCATAACTGTCAATTTTTGTCACAGTCAGAGCTATATTTTCAGAGAAAATCACTATAATGTAAGGCCATATCCTACGGCAATTTCAGTCTAATTTGTTCGAAAAATCCTCATTTCAGTGTATCATTATAAAATGCAGTGTTGACTACTATCTGATCATAAACTCATGATCTATGCATTCAAACAATTAAATAGAATACAAAAGACAACTTTAAGATGATAAACAATTTTATTGCACCTTTTAGAGTTCATTTGAAGGTCTGTTTTGGTCTGTTTTGGTCCATTTTTCCTCCTTCCTTCCTTTTTCATCAAAACTTGATATCTTTTGTCTAAAAAATAAAACAAATGTGATTATTTACCCACACAAATTAAATAAATATAATGTTAAATCAATAATTAAAGTGTTTTAGCTGAAAGAACTGTCTCTATAAATGTCAACAGTCTACACGGAAGTTTATATAAGCCCTTATGTGTAACTCGAGTTTTTGGTCTGTTCGCCTAGTGTGACAAATAACAGTTCCCTTTCAGTCAATCATTTATTGTTACTGGTATCAAGGTCTTTTTATTTACTCATAACAGTATATTTCTAATAGATTTATACAAAGAGTCAACTTTCTTGTATTTTACATTAAAAAATGGGGAAAAAGAGTAATAAAAAAATACCTCAAAATGTTTTAAAAAGGGTTATGTCCCTTGGAATGCTGGTACAAAAAAATAATTGGTAAGAATTATAAAGTTTAAGTATGTGAGACTGGTATCTGATGTGTATAAATCCAGGGCAAATAAGTGTTTAGATGATTTATTGTCTGTGCAAAATGTAGAAGGCACAATGGCAAATTGTAAACTTTTACGGCCAAAAAAAACAACAAAAAACATGATGATAGTTGATACTTACTTTAATTCTGAAGTGTCATCTGCAAACCAATTCACATATAAGATTTTTCAACAGAATGCTCTTCAGAACATGATTAACACTGAAATAAAAAATTCACATGTTGTATAAACAAAACTGTAAGGGTAATTTAAAATTTAACACAGTAAACTAAATACAGCTTTGTCTGTCCACCCATTTGACTTAGAAAACACCCGTAAACCCCCATTTCAAGGCAATTTTACCTCAAACGTGCTTTCTGTGTCTAAATCCATTCCGAATTGTCCATGTTTACAATGTATGAACTGGTTTATTTATAACTTTTAAAAATGAAAGTACAAAAAGGTCACGAGTGCACATATGGTTTCCCTAAATAGGTGTAATACCACCATTGATTTTTCCCTATTAGTCTTTGTTAAATTGATACTTTTAAAAACATTGTACAGTATTTACCTTTATTTCAACCAAAGAAATACTTTGCATGTGTAAAGTTTAATCCTTTCCAGTGATACAGTGAAAATTTCACACTACATTTCATTGCATATAAGAAAATAATCATCACCAGAAGTAAACAACCCAATTTTTACACTTGTATTTACTGGTTACTTGCTTTGGTATATATGTTACCTTAACGTTCCAGAATATTTTATAAGACGATCAAATAAAAAAAGAATGATGCATTCTGACATCCAACATACATATTTACGACTCAGAAAAATTTAAGTGCATTGAAATGCAGGGTTAATTTTCTACAACTGCCAAATTCAAGGGAATATTTTTTTAGGCCTACTTTCGTATGCAACCGGATGTGGCGTACCATGATTTGGTGGTATTACACCTAAAGAACACCTAAATATCAAATAAACTTAATGTAATTTTTTTCCCTCCAGTTGCAAGTTATTTCAAGCATAACTGTCAATTTTTGTCACAGTCAGAGCTATATTTTCAGAGAAAATCACTATAATGTAAGGCCATATCCTACGGCAATTTCAGTCTAATTTGTTCGAAAAATCCTCATTTCAGTGTATCATTATAAAATGCAGTGTTGACTACTATCTGATCATAAACTCATGATCTATGCATTCAAACAATTAAATAGAATACAAAAGACAACTTTAAGATGATAAACAATTTTATTGCACCTTTTAGAGTTCATTTGAAGGTCTGTTTTGGTCTGTTTTGGTCCATTTTTCCTCCTTCCTTCCTTTTTCATCAAAACTTGATATCTTTTGTCTAAAAAATAAAACAAATGTGATTATTTACCCACACAAATTAAATAAATATAATGTTAAATCAATAATTAAAGTGTTTTAGCTGAAAGAACTGTCTCTATAAATGTCAACAGTCTACACGGAAGTTTATATAAGCCCTTATGTGTAACTCGAGTTTTTGGTCTGTTCGCCTAGTGTGACAAATAACAGTTCCCTTTCAGTCAATCATTTATTGTTACTGGTATCAAGGTCTTTTTATTTACTCATAACAGTATATTTCTAATAGATTTATACAAAGAGTCAACTTTCTTGTATTTTACATTAAAAAATGGGGAAAAAGAGTAATAAAAAAATACCTCAAAATGTTTTAAAAAGGGTTATGTCCCTTGGAATGCTGGTACAAAAAAATAATTGGTAAGAATTATAAAGTTTAAGTATGTGAGACTGGTATCTGATGTGTATAAATCCAGGGCAAATAAGTGTTTAGATGATTTATTGTCTGTGCAAAATGTAGAAGGCACAATGGCAAATTGTAAACTTTTACGGCCAAAAAAAACAACAAAAAACATGATGATAGTTGATACTTACTTTAATTCTGAAGTGTCATCTGCAAACCAATTCACATATAAGATTTTTCAACAGAATGCTCTTCAGAACATGATTAACACTGAAATAAAAAATTCACATGTTGTATAAACAAAACTGTAAGGGTAATTTAAAATTTAACACAGTAAACTAAATACAGCTTTGTCTGTCCACCCATTTGACTTAGAAAACACCCGTAAACCCCCATTTCAAGGCAATTTTACCTCAAACGTGCTTTCTGTGTCTAAATCCATTCCGAATTGTCCATGTTTACAATGTATGAACTGGTTTATTTATAACTTTTAAAAATGAAAGTACAAAAAGGTCACGAGTGCACATATGGTTTCCCTAAATAGGTGTAATACCACCATTGATTTTTCCCTATTAGTCTTTGTTAAATTGATACTTTTAAAAACATTGTACAGTATTTACCTTTATTTCAACCAAAGAAATACTTTGCATGTGTAAAGTTTAATCCTTTCCAGTGATACAGTGAAAATTTCACACTACATTTCATTGCATATAAGAAAATAATCATCACCAGAAGTAAACAACCCAATTTTTACACTTGTATTTACTGGTTACTTGCTTTGGTATATATGTTACCTTAACGTTCCAGAATATTTTATAAGACGATCAAATAAAAAAAGAATGATGCATTCTGACATCCAACATACATATTTACGACTCAGAAAAATTTAAGTGCATTGAAATGCAGGGTTAATTTTCTACAACTGCCAAATTCAAGGGAATATTTTTTTAGGCCTACTTTCGTATGCAACCGGATGTGGCGTACCATGATTTGGTGGTATTACACCTCAAGAGTTCAAAATTGTGATATCATCCCTTTGTAAATGTTATGGACGACATCACGAGTTGCATGACCGTTATTGAATATCTCTTTAACAGATGATAGAGGATAAGTTCCTTATGTCGTAACTACAATCCTGTTCCCGATTCACGAATGTGACCTACTGAATTAGACTTATTACCAGGTTTGTTCTAACAGGAGCTACACGTGGAACAGAATTTGTTTACTCTTCCAAAGAAATTGAAATCCCCCCAAGTTTTAGGTGGGGTTCGTTTTGCTTTGTCTTTATTTTTCTATGTTGTGATTTTTGCACTATTGTTTGTCTGTCTGTTTTTTTTCTTCCTATTTATCCATGGCGTTTGTCAGTTTAGTTTCGTTTTATGAGATATAAAGTCCCTCTGGTAACTTTCACCCCCTTTTGAATTACATAATTGAATAGACGCTTTTAACAGTGTTTAAAACACAATTTTTGACATCAAAAGCTAAAATAGAATCACTTTTGATTTACACTACATTATAACTTATCTGTGAACTATTGCCCTCCCCCCCCCCCCCAAAAAAAAAAGAATGACAAAGGATTAATAACTTGTATTTATTTTATAAAAACGGCATACATTTAATTATGTACAAGAAAATGCAAGCAGTGTCTTTTAATTATAAAATCAGCATCCAAAGCAACTGATATGAGTTAATAATTTGGATTAATTTAAGTAAAAGTCAGTATTATTTACTTAAAGCGAATAATAAAATTGCATAACTGTTATATAAACTTTTCTTATATTTTCATCAGCAGTGACCACACAAAATGAATTCTTAGTCATTAGAAAAATTCATAAAATAAATTAACCATACCGATGATTGATAAAACAAGTAACAATGCAAATCTTCATAACTGAGAAAATTGTAAAATCACAAAAATAATGAACTTCAAGGAACATTCAAAAACGGAAAGTTCATCATCAAACGGCAAAATCAAATGATTAAACACATGTTTTTCTAATGCGAAAACTGACATTTTCATTACAAGTGATATTTATATAATACTTAATTTAAAGACCTCCATACCATCCAGTCTCAATTTTTCGAAGGATGCATGCTTACCAAGAGATGGCTACCATGTCGTAACACCAAATGTCACCTCTTTTAAATTCTAGCAATTCCAAAAATGTTAGTTTGTTTGTTACCTTGATCTTTCTCTTTTAATCGGTTGATACTATTTGACCATCGGTCTACTGCTATAGCCTTTTCACATTTTCAATTAATGGCGTTGTCAGTTTATTTTCGTCCTACGAGTTTGAATGCCCCATTGGTATTTTTCTACTCTATTTCACTGACCACGGAAACAATGCTTGATTAAAACCCTAAGGATGTTATTTGAGCCGTCAGCACTAATAATATCAGAAGTTTATGAGAGAACGATTGTTAGTTTCTTCATTATATGTACTTAAAACATCATCAAGACGAAAAGATTAGTCTTCCTCTTACTTACTCCTTTAAATTGGTCCGAGACCACAATTATTTCGTAGTGCATTTCTTTTGGAACATAAATGAAAATAAAAAAAATCTCACCTGCGCTTTCTCAAAGAAATTTTTACAGTGTGTTGTACTACTTTTGGGACAAATTAAATCAAAATTATAGAAAACCTCATCGGTTCTAACTACAAATATGGACAATTTTATGTTTAGAGCGTCTTGAAATCTTTTGACAGCTTCCAAAGTGCTAATTTTGAACAATTTTCAGCTGGACCAAATCACTACTTTCCTTTAAAATTCTGGACCCAAATTTTTTTACAGTGTAATTTCACCCCTACTTACAATTTGAGGCATTACACATTACAACAATAGGGACTATAGTCGTCGACAATTGTGGGCTCGGACCAATTGGGTAAAAGGCTTACTATCTAATTATTATTATTTTAACATTTTCGGATAGTTTCCATCTGTTTGTCCAAAAGGCATATCAAATTCCAATCAACCATATTGGTGTAAAACTTTATACTTGAAATGAATAAAATAATAACAATGAAATCAGTTTTACTTTTACAATAATGACCAAAAGCAGAATATACCAATGAACAGTTATTTACAGATAAACATACATTATACAGATTCAAAGACAACATTAAATGAAAGCAAACTGCCTATAACATGAAAAGAAAGAAAATAAACAAAAGACCAAAAAACAACTTAAGGTAAACAAAACACAAGTCATTAAGTCTTAACTTTATATCCAAATATGTTAAGTTGCATATATAAACGTTCTATTTAACCTAATATATCATTTCTGTAATTTTAGATTGCAAAGTTTTATTGTATTTTTCTTCCTTTTTTGTTTTAATTCAATTCAATTATTGATTAAACCGTGTGTCTGGAATACTTTTGAAATATTAACAACGGGAGTGTAAAACAATTAAATGCATTATAAACATGAAACGAATTAAAACTTGTCCAGTAAATCCACTTGAATATTCTTTTGTTTTTATCTATAGACAATTTAAATTTATTATTATTGGTATTTGATTCATTATAATGTTTTGTAGCAAACTTTTATTGAATGCATCCTGTATAGATAAAACAAAGAAAGTTCGAAACAGTTTCCTATAAATTATGCATTTGCTAAGTAAAACATAAACAATGTATACAAAACCTTTTCATTACAATATCATCACCTTTATACAGAAACATGGCCACCTCATCTAATAAGATAACCAGAGAAGAATGAAAAATTCTTATACACCGTTTCTGAACCACTACCTGACCAGTGACGACATCTCACGACATCGCCTGTCATTAATTTCACCACTGCTTGCATTGATCCAGATCCATGTGCTCTCCCGCGAGAAATAACAACGCTGTTTTTAATCATTTCCATGTGAGCTCTACTTGAACCCTCCGGTATAAATGAGGCCACAAAGAAGTACAGTCCACTGTCAGTAGCAGTGAACATTCCAGTGTGATTGTTGTACCCATTACCAATATTTGTTATAACTCGTTCGAAGTTCAGTGTTTGTGTGGAGCTAAGAGTAATTGTGTTGGAAAGCTCAGCATGAAATCCGATTTGTTTTGATGCCTCTGCTCTTTCTCTATCTATAAAATATCAAGGAAACCCATTTAACATTTATAAGTTGTTTACTGTTATACCTATCGACATAATTAAATGAAAGTGCTGTTATTCTTATCGTTATGTTTGCCTCATTTTCCAATGAACCTCAGATCACCACCGGTTAATGATCGAGTCACTGTGATGCTTTGTATATTATTTTCTAAGTTGTGTATTATTTATACTTTTGCTTGTCTTTTGGCCTTTTTACAATCTTGTCAATGGTATCATCAGTTCATATTCGAAGGTTTAGTCTGAATATAACTTTGGCATGTTTGAAATGGTATCTTAGAGCTCTCTATTAAATACTATGATTATGCAAAAGATAAAAAAAACAAAACTGGAATACCAATTTTCCTGCACCAGATGCACATTTCGACAATACATGTCTCTTCAGTGATGCTCGTGGCCAAAATGCTTGAAATCCAAAGCTTATATAAAAAATGAAGAGCAATAATCAAAAAGGTCAAAACAGTATAGCCAAATCCGTGGAAGGAATCAGAGCTTTGTATTAGGGAGATACATTCCTTAATTTATGATAATTTCTCTTATTTTCTAACAGCAAATTTTAATAACACAAAAAATCCGTATTTTATGCAATTATCCATCAAATATCTCATTTTATCAATGTATTTTGTTTGCAAAAAATCTTCATTGGTTTTGCTCTTTTAGATTGTTGAAAGCAATCTTGTTGTTAAACGACAGAAAACAATTATGCTGAGTACAACGCCTACACTTCGGTAACTATAATGATGATATCTACCTCCTCGATTCTAGATCCTTGACGTAAAAAGTAAGAACGTTTGCATTTCGTAATATAGTCGAACTACAACACCAACATCCTCAAGCAGGATACGATTTGTTATAAGCAATACTTGACAAAATTGTTATTTTTCTATTTGTAAAACTAATAAACTAGTAGGTATTACCTTATTTCATTGACAAATTGCAATTGACCCGGATTGATATGAACGCGTGAGGATGCTATTTTGATACTTGACGGCATTGTCTATTATTTTCGACTAACAGGTTCTAACCGTAAATAGAAACAAAATATAAGGCAGTACGATCGACAGGAAAATGGACAAATTATGGATCATAAACTTTATCGGTATCGTTCCACAAATCTTTAAACTTTTATAACTGTAAATTTGTATAGGAAAAACAGTGCTTTTTTTTCTGCCATAGGTGACAATACTTACATTTTCTAAAGGAGATGGGACATTAAGGCCTAGTTTTCGCCCATGAAAATAAAATTTTTGATAAACATTTCAAATTGGCACATAATGTTTAGAAATGCATAGTGTCAAGAAATATAAATGAAAAACAGAAAGATTTTTATCTGATGACGTCACAATTACGTCATAATATGTACTGTTTTCACAAAAACGATGAAAAATACAGAATTTATGCAGTTTTCTATCTTTATTTCCGTTGAGGAAACATCCTGCGCAGCCGAGAAACAACAAAATAGTTTAACAGAAGCTATTGGCATAATATCACCAAATATAAAGTTGTTTCTTGGGTGCGCACATACTTTTTCAATCTAAAATATACTTAAAATTTGATTAAAAAAACAGGGAAAATAAGGAAAATTAACAAAATATGCAAATTAGGTCATGATTTGTTGCCATGGTAACTTGTTAGATGTCAAATTTGTTTTGTTTTACTTAGTACCTTATATCTTAGTCAAGTTTTTAGTAATTTAAAAATATGTATGATAACTTTTAAATTTGCAGTAAATTTTGGGCCAAATAATAAAAGTAATAATCTTTATTCGAAAGCAATACAGCTTATAGAATATAATTATTACAAGTATTCAATTACAACCTGGATAAAACAGTTATGTGGGGTATAAGTACTTTGTTATTCCTTTTTGGAAATTAAAACCAAATAATATCATGACCAACTTCCAACGGAGCTTGTTTATGTTATCCATGCCATGAAAAAACTATTCGACAGAAAGGATGGGGAATATAAATTAATTGGTAACATAAGAAGGAGTACTACAAATAAAGTAACGAAACGTATAAGTATCTATTTGATAAGAGCTGATATGTTTGAACAAAGCACTTGACAAGTTTTATACGTCAAATGCGCCAACCGTGATTAAACCTCAGCACCAACATTCAAATCAACACATTTCAATACCAGGGATGCATAAATTCGCCAACACTATATTAGCTTTATAATCATAATTGACATGGACAGATTCACAAAATTCAAAAACCTTAGGTTTTTAACGATATTTTGATTTATGAACGCAGAATTGTAAATAAGTATTATGCTAATCATTACCAAAGTACTGAGTACTGATCTAATTCAACCTTTGGGACGACGGTCTGTCTGAGGCGGTATAGACATAGTGTTAACTAGTACGTACATAAGGTATACACTTATTCTATCATATAGCTTCTAACGATTATCCGTCTTAACACCTCTCTGGCTTTCAAATGCTTGGGTTTCAATATGGTCTATTTTATAGATAATTACGATTATCAAAAAATGTACTTGTCTTCTTTAGTTACGTTCGGGCTAATAACTGCACATTTATATTTACCTGTTATTATCTTTGTTTCATTGACCAATTTCTCTTCCAATATTTTCAGTTTGTCGTCCACATGACTGTCCACTTTTTTTATGACATCATCAAGTTTTTCCTGTGTTATATTTGATACCAGAACCTTCACTGCAGTTTCTATTCCTTTCTTTATTTCTTCATCGATGTATATTTTTAACTGCGAAGAAAACTGTGAAAAATCAAGATTGGCTACTAACGGTGCATTAATATTATCCAGTAACGGAAAATGTACACTGTTACACAGTTTATTATCACAACTTTGTCTCATTCCTCTGTTTCGTACTAAGAAAATCATGTAATGTACCATAAAAATTAATTTTCTGTCAGCCATGTTTGAACTTATAAGAAGTTATGTTATCAATTTCCCGTCTGAAAAATCTAACCGACAGTTGTCACAGATAAAGAATTTAAAAACTGCTTACAAATAAAGTACAAGTACTTGTATAATGTGACTAAATTAACAAATTTGTATTTGAACTGATGCCAAAATGCATTACATGTGAAGTTAAACTTCTACGCACTTAAAACATTTTTTATCAAAATTATCATTAAAAATCGGGCGATATTTTATCATTTCTGATGAAAGGTCTACCGAACGGGAAATGATTGAATTATCGCTAAATAAACACATCATAGATACCCGGACTAAAATTTCACACTGACGCCAGACGCGCGTTTAGTCTACAAAAGACTCATTAGTGACGCTCGAATAAAAAAAATGTTTAAAAGACCAAATAAAGTACGAAGTTGAAGAGCATTGAAGACCAAAATTCCCATCTCTTTAAAAAATTGTTGGAATCTCTATCTTCTAGAATGTAGCAAGTACGTCATCATATCAGACGAGCATAACTCACCAATGACATTGGCAAAATTGGAGTATTCAGTTATGCTCGAGGCCAAATATTCGAAAATCCTAAACTTATTTAAAAAAGTAATTAAAAAAATACTTTAAATACAAAAGGTCACACAAGTTTGAATAAAGTAGGGCAAGAACCTTGGTGTAGTGGTTAACACATCGGATTGCAAACACAAAGGTTCCTAGTTCGATCTCTGTTCCTGGGAGAAAATTTCAAGAAAGCACTTGTCGGCTCCCCCTTGACATCATTTGCGACCATGGTCTTGAGGAACGATGATAGTCCGTCCGAAGCTTTGATGCGTGAACAAAAAAAAACAAACATGACAAATAAAAATGTTAAAAATAAGGGTAAAACATTCCAAAATGTGTTATAATCTTAATCACTATAAAAACAAACAAATATGTAACAAAGAAGCACAGAAAGACATATGAACAAAACACATTAGCAAAAAAAAAAAAGACAAGAATAATGTGTTTCTCATCTACTCAAAATGCTTAAACTAAAGTCGGCCAATGAATCACAGCTCTACATAATCAGAGTTTTCCACAATTCAAATAATTTCTTTAATTTTGTGAGAGCAAATTTTAAATATACGAAATTGGTTTTCATGCCGTAACGAAGTTGTGGCTATGCGGCTGGTGATAACTTCAGAGACTAGAGACCTCCAGCAGATGTAACCACCTACTAATAGTAATAAAATGAAAAGTCGAAATGCTTCTGCAACAGATGCGCATTTCAACCATGAACGTTTTGTTAGTGATGCACGATAAAAAAAATATAAACAAATATTTGAAACTATACTTTTCTTTAAAACAAAAATGATAAATAGATATAGTAGTAGTCCGTTGGAATTAGAACTTTGTCGTTATCGTTGTATCCCGTCAGGTAGACGTTTTTGTAAAGTTTGTTATCACAATGTATCCGTTCAGGACAAAACACATGTTTTAGTGAAATGTCCTTTATATTTGTGCGAAAGAAACAATGCCTGACTTTTAGCAACGTAACAACATAGACCTTTCCGTTCTTTCTGATGACGAAATACTCATTAATTGCTAACTATAGACTGTACACTAGTGTCAAACTATATATTCAAAAATTCAAAAATCAGAACTCATTTACTTTCTCATTGTGATTCTTAAATAATCTTGTTTTAAAATGTTCTTGAAGTATACATTTCATATTTTTATATATTAATAGTTTGATATTAGAGCATCCGTTTTTCTAAAAACTAGAACGAAAGTACTGGCTTCTGGGCTCCGATACTCTCGGGACTTACAACCCACCTGCAAAAGTCGCGATAACTAATCAAAATGTATTCTTATCACATATCTTTATAAAGCCTCATTTAAGATATCAGATTGATAATTTGGGAATTTCGTCTATACTGACTCATCAGAAACGCCTAGGACTGCTATATTATAAAACTCCCAAGTAACGCTCGAATGGAAAAAAATTAAATACTAAAAGTACAAAGTTAAGGAGCATTGTTACTTTTATTTACTTTTTGTTATGTCATTCTTAATCTTTCTTTTCCATTAAGAGGGACTGCCTTTTGAATTTGATGACATTTCTGGTGCATAATGGATAGATTTAATTGTATTCCTCGATATTTACAAAACTAGTTTGATTTAATTCCTTTCTTGCAATAGCACAATCGGGAATACTATAAGAGCTTGGATTAATATGATCTATTTTGAGACAATGTCGATACTTTTTGTACTGAATATAAATAATCGAATTACCTAACTGTATAGTCTGAGGTAATCTGTGTCTAATATCAGTTCAATCTATGTGTAATAAGGTCTCACTCTTTTGAAATTTGTATTTGAAAATTCTTGCGAGGGATAGAGAAAAAATTAGAATGATAATGTAAATGATATGCAACGTTTTTTCACGAAAGATTTATACATTGTAGGATTACTTATCATCATGTGAACCCTTTCCTCATTTCTTGATATAAAAACATGTTGTTGCTGTGGTTCTTTTTTGTTTAACATATTATCTCACATTTACACCCTGTGATAGAAATTCATCCGATATAAAAAAAAAAAAAAAAAAAAGAAGATGCGTTATGATTGCCAAGAGACAACTATCCACAAAAGACCAAAATGACACAGAAATTAACAACTATAGGTCACCGTATGGCCTTCATCCTAGATTGTTTGCAAGAAAGCTGTCGTACATGGTACCATTGTTCAACTTATGTTGCTGTCATTTTAGGCTTGTAGTCCTTATCGGCTTGGTTATTCTTTAGCTAGCGTCATCATTTTTCAGGATTTATATTGTAGCTAGTTACAAATATAGCCCATTAGTCAACACTTCTGTGTTGACATGAATATAAATAATGTGTTCATTTTTATAAATTTCCTGTTTGCAAAACTTAGAATTTTTCGAAAAACTAAGGATTTTCTTATTTGGCACAACTTTTTGGAATTTTGGATCCTCAATGCTCTTCAACTTTGTACTTGTTTGGCTTTATAAATATTTTGATTTGAAAGTCACTGGTAAGTCTTACGTAGACGAAACTTGCGTCTGGCGTAATAAATTACAATCCTGGTACTTTTGATAACGAACTATAGTCACAACATATATTCAGAGCGTTTGACCGTATACTTTATTTTGAGAGTACCTTACATTTTTGTTTCTCCGTAGCATTTGTATTTTTCTCTCGATTAAAACGTAGCTTTGACAATTTTAGAAAACTATTTGCTTTTATATTTAAAATTATGAACACATCATATATTTTTATAAATTTCATGAAAACATAAAAAGTAACATCGCAAAAATACTGAACTACGATAAAAATTCAAAAAGGAAAGTCCCTAATCAAATTGTGAAATCAAAAGCTCACAACATTTCAACGAATGGACAACATCTGTCATATTACTGAATCGGTTTAGGCATTTCCTTATATAGACAATGGTGGATAAAACCTGGTTTTATAGGTAGCAAACCTGTCACTGTCTCAACTGGATGACAGTCACATAACATTACTGATGCAAGATTGACCAGGAGCACTAGAACTTTGTTGACAAAATTTTGTATAAAACGTTTTCTGCATCTTTCTTTTTATTTGAACAAATGCAAATCAGGTAGATCAAATAAGTTTAATCTTTTAAATTTTGTTTTGAAATTGTGAGGTCATGTTGAACTAATATGAAATGCAATTGTTCCCTTTTTTATACAAAATAAGCATGTATAAGTCATTTTTTTTTACCTTAACTAAAAAGTTTCTAATTAAGAGCTTTGAAGGAAAAAGCAAATGTACTGATCTTCAGTTATTTATTTTTAGAAGAGATTCGGTTGTAGTCTTTCATTTTGATTGACTTATTCCCACATATTTTAATTTCGTTCAATAAAATCTAACAGAAAAGGAAGGTTGTAGGAGTGTCTGACGGAAACAAGAGAATGGAACTAACAGAAAACCTCATTTATATCAGTAACGCTATCAACTTTTGTTAACGCTGTCATTTCAAAAGTCAGACTTTGTACATTAATTACCCTTAACACATTGAATGCCTGTCGTGAACTTCTTAAGAGATAAAAATATAACAAAAGTACCGTCACTTCTTAACCTGAATTTCAATTGATCCTCAAGGTAAATACAAAAAGGGTAAGTCAATATGTCAAATGCAAGACACCAATAGAACGAGTAGAACTAAGTTTTATCTACTTAGTGCAGGTATAAACGTTGAATATAGAATGTAGTTAATGAAATCAGATGTGAATATGATCCAATACTTTTCTTTTTCTTATATCACATTTTAATACATAAACAATGTAAATCTCTTTTTATCTTATATAAAAAAGATGTGGTATGAGTGCCAATGAGACAACTTTCCATCCAAGTAACATTCTGTAAAAGTAAACCATTATTGGTCAAGGTTCGGCCTTCAACACAGATGGTCCTAGGCTTTGCTATTGGTGTCTCCAAATTGTGAAACACCTAAAATAGAAACTATTAATTGATTAATCATAATCTAAAATTCTCTTATGTGTCTTTTTTTCTAATCCGTTCAAAAGACAACGACAACATGTGTTGTAGACCTTCAAATTATCAGTCAATTATTAGTTTGGTTTTGGATAAACTTGACAAACGATAGAGGGGTTTTTGGAAAACATATGACGACTGACAACTGACGACATTGCCATACCTGAAATGCATAATAGATTGAGATGTGTATCAAGATTTAAAAATGCAGCACGTTCAATATGTAACACTTTTTTAGTCAACTCTGATGAAGTACATATAAAACTTATGCAATTTGGTTGCGATCTATTTTACTAACACACTGTCTTATTATTCCATTATTATATTGAAATTTCTTATTTTAAACAAGTTTATATGTTGCAATTTTCTTAATTATAGCAGCCATTTGTCACATTTTATTATGTAAAACGTTTAAAATTGAAATATATACTGAGATAATTAAGCATTCTTAAGGAGTGATGTCAATAAACAGCTTGAAACGATTTTGCATAAAAGTTATTTTTTGTAGTGGAAGTATTTCAATACTTTATCGAATCTTCATTTGAATTTCTAAACCGGTTGGAACTAAATGGGGCATATAGCTAAAAGCATTATTACAAATTATATTTGTTATTGCGACATAAGATTGAAACAGTTACCACTAAAAATTAGTTGATCTAAATCACTGTTTTAACAAAAAGCCGAATGTGCTAGTTATGTGTCTATTCATACTACATGGTTTCTGCCAAAGACTAATTAATTCTAATTTCAAATTTCTAACATCTCCTCTGTGTACTCAGTTTCTAAAATTAACTTTTCTTATAACGCAATATTGGAGCTATGGTGCTCCAACATGTTGACATTTTTTTATTTTAACGATTTGTTTTTGAAGCTATTCTTGAGACTGCTCTGATGTCTGACGGTCTTTTGAAGCATTTTTAAAAATTGCTAAGTAAGTGCACGTGTCAGAGTGCAGTCCATATAGAAAGGGTGTCTGAGCTTGTGATTTTCTGTCTCGAAAACGTAACCATTAGATAAAGGAAGATGTGATATGAGTGCCAATGAGACAACTCTCAATCCAAATAATATTTTATAAATTTAACCATTATAGGTCAATGTACGGCCTTCAACACGGAGCCTTGGCTTACACCGATGAACAAGCTACAAAGGACCCCCACTTAACTAGTGTTTAACTTTTCAAACGGGAACACCAACGGTGGAATCTATATAAAAAAATCAGAAACGAGAAACACGTATAAATTATAAAACCAAAGGACAACCAATGGTATTTCAACTGATCGGGCGGAGCTTACGTTTTAATTTGCATATGTATCGTGGGTGATAAGGATGATTGCCGTTATAATTATTACTGATTTCTAATCATCAATCAGTTTCATCAAAATAATTTATAAAATAATGACTGGACAATTCATTGATTATTTTATCCTAAAACGCCTATCTATAGAAGGACTGGTTATAATCCTGGTACCTTTGATAACTATATATAAGCGAACTGATTAAACTCCACCCAGTCAAGTGAAATAAATCGAGTAATACATCAGTAACAAATCCATTTAGTTCATTACACACGTATAATATATGTATACCTCGCAAACATATATATATCGTCGATCGTTCGTCTTTTGAAGAACGAATAAATAATTTTGAAATTTACACATGTAACGCATATTATTTAATTGAATTTCACGGACAAAATTCTGCAATGGAACGCCTAGTAATTGTCATGTAATTCAAACAACTTTTTCTTGGCTAGTCCAATTTGTTCTTTCTTTTTATAGTTTTAGTCATTAAAAAGATTGAAATGCGGAATTAAATGACACGGAATTTAATTTAAACAACATTTACATCATCGCACTTGCACCTAAATTCAATTCAAAATCTAAATACGAAACTTAAAATGGTATCAATCGATTGATAAGGGCCATTTTTAATCTGATATATGAGTAATTAGGTTCATTCCTTGTGTGTGAAAATTATAGTTGAAATATACCGAGATATATTTCTGCCATGATCACAAACATTTACTGTGAAAATTTACCACCAATAATGTTTTAACTTCGTTTGTGAATTTAACAAGTCACCGAATTGTTATATCAGTTTTTTGACTTATGAAATTCTTGTCAAGAGTAATGAAATTCATTTGTACATTTTGTAATTAGTGAGTGTTTTTTTTGCAACAAATATGTCACATTAATTTTACATGGGTATAGAAATATGGTCATATTGTTCTTTTTCCGACCTATTAGAAACTCAAAAATTCGTTTTGCAAACACATGCGATCGTTAGATCCGATTCATCATGTTAAAGGAACGCTGCTACGCTTCCTGCTTGTTAAAAAACGACTGAAATAACGTTTTTACGGTGCCATACTTCGTACCTTAACTTACATACCATTGTTTCACAGTGGCTGTTGTTCTCCATAAAAATGCACGAAATAATCGCAAACAACAGTCAAACAAGCTACATGTATAGGAAGTCGATTGCTGTTCCACAAAATACGGTTAAAGCGCAACAATTTCCTTTGTCAGATTGATCGTCACTTAGTTTAAATACGCAACTTAAAAACAGCAATAAGTGGAAATACAAAAAAAATATTATCTGATGTACTCTAAGAAATAGTAAAAGACAGAATAATACATTTCAAATCGTGTTATGGTTTAGATTTTGAAATAAATAGGATTTGTCTTCTGCAAAGCCATAAACGTTTTTTACGATCGTCTATCAGTAACAGTTTTATATGGAACTTAATGGAATTTTAATTTTCTGTATGTTTGTTACAATGTTGGAATACAGGATTTTGAAAAATACAGGTTAAAGAAAACATTTTGATAATAAGCTCAACTCACTTTCTTTTCGTACAAAATTATTAACAATTACAGAGTGAATGAAGTATTTCTGTTATTGGCATAGAATGATATAACAATACTGCTAACATATCTATCTTCAGCAAAATTTCTATTTGAAAATCCTTAAATACATGAATTATTTTGCGCATGATCTACCATCCTGGTACAACTGTAATTCCCGGCAGTTTTTACTAGGGTCTTTAATATTAAGTGAAGTGTAATGTTTTCCGTTTGTTCTATTGCCCTTTCAGTCTTTCCTCGGCTAAATAGTTTTAAACGTATTCTTTATATCTGCCGGTTCTTTTCTTTTGGTAGAAATTTTCTACATCTTTTTACCGGATTTGGGTGAGTTTTTTCATCCCCTACAATTGCCGCAGTATCTTAATCAAGATATCTTTACACTTCAGGAATACATCAGAAAGTGTTGATGGGTTTCTTTGTGCTCAGTCTTTAATTTTTCTTTTATGTTTTTTAAACTTCATTGGTCGTGTTTTGTTTCTGAAGCAATGATGTAATCAGTTGTTATCGTCTGATTGGTTATTTACTCTCTAACATATGTAATTTTTTTTTAATGGTAACCAACATACTAATTGAATTCATTAAATGCTTTTCTTAACTTATTATACTTGATGTTTTGTTGACTTTTAAATCAAATTTCAACGGCATTTCATGTATTTTGTTATTTCAGTTGTGACCACCATCCATACCTTTAAATTGAAATCATGGGTTTAAGATATATCTTAAGTTTAAGAACAATTGAACGTTTTATAACTGTCTACAGTACACAGGTAGCTTTGTCAGTGATTCAGATCGTATTATAGCATAATCTTAAAAGAATCATAACATAAAACAGGAGATGAATGATTGTCATGAGACAACTTTCTATCCGAGGAGCGATTGTCTCAGCATTTATATATTGAACATTGTTCGTCCTTTGACAATGTGAAAACTCATACAATATAATCAGCAATAAAGTCACAAGCATGAGATCAATTTAACAAAACAGTTTTTACTTTCGGATGTTTTTAATATATTGAAAGATTAATTATTGAAATGGTTACTATCGAAAATGAAATCAGCATGCAACTGAGATACGGATTTAATCATCAGTATTACGCAAGGATTCTTTCCTAATGACAAAGTAACATGGAAACAACATGTTTCAGATTATCTAATGGCAAAAATTTTAAAGACACCTTTGTTTTATAATGCTGAGTCAGTTGCAGTAAACATTTGCAATTAGATATCACTACATAAACACTTTTCAAAGATCATTAACTGCCTATTGAAAACCTAATCGATAGACTGTTTATAAGAAGCATCAAAATACTGCTTGTGAATCTTTGATTTATTTAGATAAGGGTACAGCAAGCTTAAAAACTAGATTTCCAATTATAATCACAAATTTGAACGATTTGTTTTAGATTCAACGCTACTGCAAATGTGATAGGCCGTATACATTGCAATATGTTTATCAGTTCTTACCAATACATTATACGTCCTCAGCAATAAAATTTAAAAGGTAAACCAATCCGCAATGCATTTAATCCTTGTTTAAAAATATCCCCCTAGATATACCTATCTAATAACAAAGAAAACGACTAGTACTATGCTACTAAAATTGAAAAGGTAATATTGCCTGTTTACTCAATGTATATGATACAGGCAGTCCGTAAGATTAAAATATAGTATGATACAAATTGTTGTCAGAATCCTTAATTCAGACTTAAAGGATATGCCGTATATCGTAAATTAATTGCAAACGGTTGTTTTTTTGCTTTTCCACGTGTTTTCTAAATGTAAAAGTTTCAAATGTGTGTTATCCAGTTGGTATTACATATATCTAACTAAAAAGAATGAATCTTGCACATCGATATATGAAATACTGTAAGAAAACAAAAAGCAAAATTTGAATTAAATTATTTACAACAAAAAACGAAGAACGCACACGTATATGTTTTTTATGGGATATTGTATCCTCTACTGCTTCGAAATGTACAGAAAAGTAAAAAAACTTACATGCATTAAAACATTTACATTATAAAAATACTACAACACTCACGTCCAAAACGCAGAAATAAAGCAAAACACACCGTGCATAACTTATTATTCAGTAATATGAACACTCCAAAACTCCTATACATTAGTATTTGACCCCGCCACATTATTTGTGCATGTGCCTGTCCCAAGTCAGGAGCTTGTACTTTAGTGGTTGTCGTTTGTTTATATGTTACATTTTTTTTTCGTTCATTTGTTTTATATAAATAAGGCCGTTAGTCTTCCGTTTAAATGGTTTTACATTATCATATAGGGGCCTTTTATAACTGACAATGCGGTATGGGCTTTGCTCATTGTTAAAGACCGTACAGTGACCTATAGTTGTTAATGTATGTGCAATATTGGTCTGTTGGGAACAGTTGTCTCCTTGGCAATCATACCATATCTTCTTTTTTATAAGTTAAGGACTTATTGTCAGTTTATTTTACTTTGATTCTAGAATTTAAGACTGTAATTCGGATTTGTTTTCGCTTAATAAATCATGACCAATACAGCTATTTGTTCGGACTTGATAATGACAGAGTACGTATTTGGCTAGAACACAAAAAGCTACCCACATCAATGCAATATATCAATCTGCATACGAATTCGAGAAACAAATACGTGTGTTTCGTGACTGAACTTTTAGTAAATGCAATTTCAGTTACTCATTGCAGGCAAACCAAGACTATCGCATTAATGTGAATATAATGTAATACAGGTCTTGCGTAAGAAAGTTTACGAGTTGGAAAACAAAATTTGGTTAATGTGTAACCCTTATTTTCATCTTTGAGTGGCAACACGCAACTTTGATGTAGCATTATAAAAATCATTATAATGATGTACTTCTTCAAACGGTGATAGACAACATAATATATTTCAAATCGTGTTATGGTTTAGATTTTGAAATAAATGGAATTTTTCCTTTGCAAAAGTCATTAATGTCTATTAATATCATCTGTCTTTAACAGGAACTGAGTGGTATTTGGATAAGATGGGTATATGTTATATTGTTGGAAAGCACATTTTTAAATGATAACTTTTCCAAACGATTTAACAAATAAGAGGGTAGTTCCGTCTATTTGTTGCATTAAAATGCTACAAAGACAATACTTAGAACGTTTATGAAAATTAAGCATTTATCGTTTGTTTATGTAATTAATACGTGTTTCTCGTTTCTCTTTTTTTCATATAGATTAGACCATTGGGTTTTCCCGCTTGAATGGTTAAACACTTGTAATTTTGGGGCCCTTTAAAGCTTATAGTTCGGTGTGAGCCAAGGCTCCGTGTTGAAGGCCGTTCATTGACCTATAATGGTTTACTTTTATAAATGGTCATTTGGATGGAGGCTTCTCTCATTGGCACTCATACCACATCTTCCTATATCTATAAACTACTTTTCTCAAACAAAATTCATTTCAGCCAATTCATCTAAATATTGTCATCAATAGTTTCTATGAATAACAGATTTGTGTATTTTACAATTCAAAATTCCATTAAAATTACATTTCGTTCCCGTATGTAAAATAACGGACTGTCTAAGATCTTTAACCTGTAGAAAGTTTCTATGCATTATTTATAAGAAGCTTATAATATAGGGGGAGGGTTGAGATTTCACAAACATGTTTAACCCCGCCGCATTTTTGCGCCTGTCCCAAGTCAGGAGCCTCTGGCCTTTGTTAGTCTTGTATTATTTTGATTTTAGTTTCTTGTGTACAATTTGGAAATTAGTATGGCGTTCATTATCACTGAACTAGAATATATTTGTTTAGGGCCAGCTGAAGGACGCCTCCGGGTGCGGGAATTTCTCGCTACATTGAAGACCTGTTGGTGACCTTCTGCTGTTGTTTTTTATTTGGTCGGGTTGTTGTCTCTTTGACACATTCCCCATTTCCATTCTCAATTTTATATAATGTAAAAAAGAAGATGTTGTATGATTGCCAATGAGACAACTATCAACAAAAGACCAAAATGACACAAAAATTAGAATATAACAGCACTACACCTTTTAAAGATTATTAACTGCCTATTGAAGCATATGTAGTTCATAAGAGGAAAAAAATAATGCTTGTGAAACGGAAATACAAGCGTTTGGGGGCGCAGAGATCTTATCAATTGATATTGATTATGATAACACATTCAAATGATTGTTATTAACTTGTACTTATTTCTTTCGCAATCGCAATTGTTAATCTCTCGCATTTCAGTTCTCTCTTCAAGATACGCAATAATAACTGCATTAAAATATCTTCAATACACGCCATTATTACGACCAACTACTGATATGTATTACAAACATGGTGAAATAAACAACCTCGATATTGTTTATATATTTTTATCCAGTTGGTTGTTGTCTCAAAGACGTATATGATATACACTGCATTTGTTTGTGTCATAATACATTAGGACATTTGTTTACTCTTGCTATACATGTTGCTATGCATAAGGGCAGTTCATATATTTATATTCTCGCACAATTGATGAGTAGGTTTGTTCTGTTTATTAACAAAAGTGTATGTTACACCACAACATTATCAATTATCAAAAGTAGATTTATTGAATATTGAAAGCTTCTATTCCATAGTTAATGACAATAACAAAACAACTTTATAATTATTGTTATCGTCAATGGACAGCGTAGTGATAATCTCGTGGTGTTTTTATTCTCATTTTATTACAGATCTGATGCAATATTTTCCATTTGATAGAGTCCGCTCTTGTCATCTATATATTGTTTACTTTCATTAATTACAAATCTTTGTTGTAAAATTGTTTGTGTCAAAGAACTGTTTACATTTTGCTCTGATAAGGGACGATAATGAGCAACAGGAAACGTGTTAATAAAGTCATGATTTAATAACTATTATAACTATTCTACGGAGATGTGTAAACTTATATTATATAATGGTTAACTGTAAGTGATTGGCAACTGATTACTAATCTATATAAATAACTTATTAGTATTACTCTTAACTCTTGTTACAAATAACACAACCTTAACAATTTCTTCTGCTCCTATGTGATATTAAGAGTGAACTAACTAGTGCCGAAATATAATTCGTTTTTCATATTTAAAAGAAGTGAAAGTTAGCAAGGTGTGATTAAAAACTCATAAGTCGAAAACAAACTTCGACAATTGATCAAGCAACGAACTTACATATAATTTCTTTCGTCCCTCTTTTATATATAATCCACAAAACAGCAGTTAATGTTCCACCTATGGCAGATATCAGATCAAATCTGGTAATAAGTCACATTTTTTTCTTAAGGATTTATTTAGATGATCTAAGGTAAAATTTAATAAGTCAAGAATTGAAAATTGATTCTTTCAGTCAGAGGAGTATTAGTCAAGGATGATAAAATGCTAAAAATATTGATCGGTCATGGACCTTTTTTTTTTTTCAAGATATTTGATTTATAAAATGTGGCGGGAAAAGGCTGACTCGAACTTTCACCTTATATTTGCATTGGTATTATTTGTGTCTCAAATCAAAAGAAAAATATACAATCTGCTCAAATTTTGTCAAATGACCGTTTATGAGCTATTAAATCTTTAATATGGTAAAAGACAAATAGGTGTTATGAGGCAATATGTTTTACCTTGTATCGTACAGAAAAACACCAAGGAATCCGAACATTTGACACTTATCCCAAAACCTAACCTAAGTACATCTTTGAAGTCAAGAAAAGAACAACATCAATTGAAACAAAACCGTTGTCGTCTATAACATAAATACTATTATAAGTTACCCCACAGTAAATCTTTCGAAGGGATATCTTTAACTCTACCCATACTACTATTTGTTCGATAGGGAATTTCTCGCTACATTGAAGACCTGTTGGTGACCTTCTGCTGTTGTTTTATCTATGGTCGGGTTGTTGTCTCTTTGACACATTCCCCATTTCCGTTCTCAATTTTAAAGTAAGTATCCGATTAACTGGGCAATTCTACTGTATACAACTGCTGTCGAACATATTGATGCATACAAATGACAAACCAACAATGTGGAAGTAAACTAATGAAATAATTCCAAACAGAGACAACATGAAGTTCCATGTCTTAATGGTGGTAGAAATAAAATATTTGTAATTTTAATACAAGATATTGTATGCCTTTGTTTTTTTGGCTTACATAGGTCGTATTCGACATTTATACAATTGAGATGTTTAGCTAGATATAAAATCAGGTTTTATTCAACTGTTTCTACACAAATAAGGTATGTAAACCTTCATGATCAATTTTATGACAGTTGTTATCCATTTTTTTGATGAGTTTGGGCATTTATTTTTCACATGTGAATTTTGTTAAAGTTTAGCATATTCTTTATCTTACTTTGCATGTTGTATTTAATGTAGATGCAATATTGTTGTGCAGCTGTTCCGGCTTTATTTCGAACTTCTGTCAGATGCAAGTGTATTGATGATAGAAAAGTAAGTAGTCTTCATTTTATATCAACGCAATAGCTTTTGAGTTTTTAATGTACATCGTGTTATAAATTGTTTCCTATGCATATGCGTTAAGATCCACCTAACCGATGTAACGACGTTAGGGAATATTACGCAATATATTTTTATGAATACTGTAGCAAAATTGAAAAAAACAACAAACGCATTCAACTTTAATGTATTATTATCTTCTCTAGCTAAAGTTTTGGTTCTTTTTAATGTATCCAATATTTATATCAATTTTATATTAATAAAACCTTTATCAGAATATGATAGAAATATTTGAGGAATGTTTTGTCATTTGTCATCGCAACAAATTAAAAAGATGTTTTAATGGTGTAATACAATGACTTTATTTCTTCTAATTCAATATTTTCCATGTCAGAGATCTGTCGTAATTAACAATATTTGTGATGAAGTCTCAAATGTCACCCATTAAATTCATCATATTATCACAATGCTGTGTTATTGAAATCGTTAAATAATATGAGCAACAGGAAATCAGCTGATAAAAGCACGGTTCCGTGCTTCTTATGGTAATTCCTGCTATTATTAAGACTAATATTACGGTCAGTGGCTTGATGAATGATGATTCGTGCAAGAAACACAAATGAAGTAATGAAATTAAATGCACTTCATTTTTCTAATGAACCCCTTCGCAAAACAGATTGACAATGGTGTTGCAGCTTTTAGAAAGTGATTAATTTACATGAACTGATAATAAACGCATATTTTTATTATTGCAAACAAATGTTTAACAACAGAAATATGAATTTGAATAATGATAAAAATAGCGATACATTTATAGTGATCAATTGTGCAAACGCTTTTGCAATACCAAAACACAGAACGTTGATTTAGAAACACCATCGGGTTATTCTGGTGTGCCATTGGTCGTGATTGTTGACTTTAAAGAAAATTTCTACTTAAAGAAAAGTAATCAGTGGACTTTCAAAACGTATACGATGATGGGAAGCTGACATCATAACATAAAACAGGAAAAAATAAACAAGAACTACATTGTATTGTTTTTTTTGCGTTATTATCTGTCCTGAATATTCTTGTATTCATTTGTATTGTCTTCCTGTCATGTAATGGTGTCATTTTAGTGTTATATCAATCAAGTTCATAAATGTGCGAGGTATGGCTATCCACAAAACCAGGCTCAACCCTCCATTTTTTTCTTAAAATGTACTGTAGCATGTCAGGAAAATGGCCATTGTTATAGTATAGTTCGTTTCTGTGTGTGTTATATTTTAGTGTTGTGTTTAGGTTGTGTCGTAGTTCTCCTTTTATATTTGAGGTGTTTATGTCAGTTTTAGTTAGTAACCCGGATTTTTTTTCTCAGTCGATTTAGGAATTTCAAACAGCGGTATACTGCCGTTGCCTGAATATAAAACACAACAAAAACAACTAAAGTCTTTCATGAACAACATGACCTTCAAACTGGCGGGGTGTGAGCATATGTTGTTCTAAGGCTTTGTATATATGTTATCTGATAGTGATGTGACTGAATTATATTGGTAATATAATTTGACTACGTGTATAATACTTCCATGGTTTGTATTTACAATAGTGACTTACCTCAAATGATATTTCAAACAGAGGGTGTTGTTTTTTAATTTATTTGTTTGTGTGTTTTTGTACATTTCTGTCGGTCAATTAGCTTGAAATGTTAACCAAATGCACAACCTGATTTGTTAAACCATGTTGAAGTACCTGACCAATTATACCAGATAATAAATATACGACAAGTGATTGATATATGTATGATGTGAGTGACGAATAGAAACTTCCGCTTTTGATGGACGCATTATCTGTCCGTCTAAAGTAGTGCGATTCCATCACCTTTCAATTTGTATATATTCATAGAGAATTAAAGACGATGTAAACATATATTCATCTGCCTCATATAATCATATACTATTTATTCCACCAGATAGAAAGAAGGATTTCTATTATGACATGAAATTATAAATATTAATCATGATATTAATTTAAACATTTCTTAAAACCGGAAATTCAGTGTCAACTTTACAGGGTAAATATAATGCACTTTCAAATGGATAAATATAGATTCTTACATTGATACCAGTGGATAATTGGATTTATCCAATCGAGATAATTTAACTATTGAGTTTGGAATCAGAAAATCCCCTTCGAGTGCCTTTAACATTGAACGAAGTTGTCAATTTCATTAACACCTGTTATCAAATTTTGATTCATCCAGTTAGCTGAAAAGGTCATGACCCTTAAAATCATCCAATGGTCTTTTGAGATCACCAGCAACCACACGTTGATTAATTTTTTTATATAACGGGTTCGGAAAGGGATAAATATCTATAGAATTAGAGAAATCAAATATTCGAAACCTCTTGTATTGAACCCACAATGCCTTGATATGGAACTGATGACTCATTTATCTGACAAACTTTTAAGGTTTCGTGATCATATCACCGACATTAAAATATTATAGCACCGTGAAAATTATCAATCTACTATATTATTACGGAGACTATTCCTACAAAATTTCATAATTATAAAATTCAGAATGGAAATGGGGAATGTGTCAAAGTGACAACAACCCTGCCATAGAACAGACAACAATTACTCTTGCTCACTGAAATTTTAAAAGTTACGTTCGTATCATGAATCTATATATTAGCCTCCCCGTTCTCAAATAAAAATATGTATTGTTGTACACGTTGTTCCAATTGTCGCCCAAAACCGAAAACCTACATGTTATTCCTACTATGGGATTTTTTTCTCTCTCTCCTCATAAACTTGAAAATGTTCTCTGTTTTTTTCTTTTTCCAATCACTAGTCTGAATATATACTAGATATGTTATGTTTAAAGTCGGTTACTTCGAGAATATATAATGTCATTCAAATAAATCTGTTTTCTTAGTAAATTGTTATTTGTTTTTTTGTACAGCTTAAGTACAGAAATACTTATAATGTAAACCGAATAGATTTATATCATAAGAAACGCCTTTGGGTTAATATCGTACTAACCGATATCTAAGTTTAATCGAAGACGACAATTGATGGAATCTTAGAAAGTGCCCTCGGTGATGCATGTAATTATTTATTTCAGATACAACCAATTGAGAAATCTTATTTGAAAAAGTGTGCTCGAAAATTTAGTTTTCATCGAATCATAAAATAAACCATATTTACGACCCCAGTTGAATTATTTCGACTACGTTTATTAAAATTGTGTGTTTGAGTTTGAGGGTTACTAATGATTTTTTTTCTCAATAAAAGTGTCAAGGACGCACGAATTTAAAAAAAGGCATTTTTGATTGATTACTCTTGATGTTCTTACACGCATAAAAGCGACGATTACCGTTAATTATAAAGTGTTTTGGCATGACCCACTTAAAAGGGCACTAACTACGAGATAAATAAAATAAAATGATATACGATTTTTTGTTTTTTCAATCAATTATAAAAGTGAAATAATAAAATAAGGATTTGCTTTTAGCAGCCAGTATGATTCAATTTTGTCAAAATTAGATAAGAAACGTCGATGATAAATTAATCACATTAAAGAGACTATTTTAACCTAATTAAATCCGTATTCATGTGAATTTCAATTTAACCAAAATGTAGAAATAGATACTGCAAGAATTGTGCGTGTTCAATTATTAATAGGAAAATATTATCAACTTTGGAAGTGAATCAAAGGTAATCATTTACAAAAACGATTGTCCAAAAAAGTTACAATGGAAAATACAATATAAACCTATATATATAATATGAAATTGAACAGACATAGAAAAATGTAATTGCATGAGTTCAACATCTAATTGTAACTATATTTGTTTTTTTTATCGCTTAAACGACATTTGGCATTATTCGGAGTTCAACTTGATAGTCAATTAGATGGCGTCTAGACTAAAATAGTAACGCAATGACGAGGCATATTATCGAGAACATGCCTAGTAAATTGTTTATTTTAGACTTTTATGATTTGAATTAAGGTTGTTATAAATCAAATATGAGAATTGTAATCAAATCGGTGATCATGATTATACCCCATTTGATAATGACAGGCATGCTACAGTACTATTATTAACAAGGATCGTAGTATATAAAGCACAATAAAGCAATAAAGTGAGCTGGTCAGGCTTCAGCTTACAGATCTGATAACAATGTGCTGGACTTATCATCTAAATACTAGTAATCAATTTCTGTATTAATGGAACAAAGACAAACAAATTCATATAATTCGAATCAAGTGATATAAATGTCCAATTTTTATATGTTTTCAAATCTAACTAGATCGAAAAGATTAGTTTGATAACTCAAACAATTCTACTTTGTCATGCAGATCTCGACATGCTACCATCTACATGTACATGCAATTTTTTTCTACTTTTGATTTTACGACAACTTTTTTTTGTACGTAAATTAAATTGCTAACTTCAGGCATGTTATTATCTGACTGCGAATGACACAACAATCAGAGTTACTGATTCATTCTAATTCGAGTATTTTGTTTTTCACTTTTCTGATTTCTTCCCAAGGACAAATGTTTTCATCTTCCTGGTTTATTTTGGTTTGCAGAAACGGTCTCGGGCTAATGGCATTGTCAGTTTAACTTATGAGTGTAAAGATACCTCTATAGTCATCATGCAATTACAATGCTTATATTCAAGGATATCGTCAGTTTGTTTATGCATTGTTATGGTTTTATTTCCATTTTTGTGGTACAAATTTAGATGTTTTCATTCATGTTATTTAGTTTTGTTATTTTCACTTTCCCAGCATTTGTTCTTGGAAAAAAATAAACAAACTTATATAAATATAATACAACTATAATGACATTTTTTGTTCCAACTATGTTTTCCTCACATTCAAATTTTTCACTTACTAATCTAGACAATTTATAAAATTAATGAACGCTTCACATCTTTAAATATGTGAAGAGTCAAAAACACCATAGAAAAAAAGACGTAGTTTTAGTTACAGTTCTGTTCGTATCTTTTTGAGCAGATACCATGGATAGGTTAAAGTATAAAATTAGTTAAGAAATGTAACTTTAAAGAGCAGTGGGTCGAATATTCCTTCTTGAATAATGAATCCATAGTTAGTTATGATAATTAGTATGGAAAGGAGTAGGTCCGGTAAGGGCTGATTTTGGCCTCAAATTTCAGGTTCATCTGACGAAAGATTTTGACCACTTTTTAAACACTTAAGTGTCTATTTTTATTTAAATCAATTAGTTTATGTGAAAGATTTTAACTGATTTAGTCATAAAAATGCACCGATTCAAGCTTAAATATGAAATATCTACCAAAAATGCCGAAAAATGTCACTTTTCGGATGTTTTTTTGTCAAAAATGAAAGTGGCCGCATCCGTGTTCATCCTTAACCTTTATAAATGTTATGTATTATCATAAAATACAACTTACATTTCAATATTAAGGATGAACACGAATGCGGCCACTTTCGTTTTACACGAAAACCGTCTAAAATTTAACTTACATGCTAGAATTATGAAGATTTCAGTAATTCAGCATGACTTAGTGGTGCTAGTACCCAATATATGTGCATTATATCGTCAAAAAACAGGCCATATTGATGTAGCAGAAGCATTTTACTGTCCAATAAATAACTAAAAGTTTACATTTTAACAATTTTGTAAAACTGCTATATTTTGGGGCCAAAAAGGGGTCTTCCTGCACCTACTACTTTGGTGCCCTTTATAGCTTACTGTTTGGCGTGGGCCAAGGCTCCGGGTTGATGATTGTTCTTAGACTTAAAATAATTTAATCTTACAAATTGTGACTTGGATGGAGAGTAGTTTCAAATGGCATTATAACAACATTTTCTTATATCTATTTTATGTGAAATGCCTAAAACTTTTTCTGTATTCAGCTTCTCACTCTTACACCTCATTGAGTTGCAACTGTAGATACACCGAGACGTATTAATAAAAGATGATATTTGCTTACCTTTCTGGAGTACCCTAAAACTATGGTTTGGGATCGGTTGCAACTACATATTTTTTCTCCAAGTTTGATTTGTGGCAATGCCAGTGTGTGTTTTGCATTGGCTTATGTTTTTTTGTGTGTTTTTACTGCCTTTTAAAACATATTAAATTTGTCAGACATAAATCAATTGTTGTGTTTCTTTTTCATCCTGTGATTTGCTGACAGCACATTTCGGAAGAATTTTATAAGTCCTTTTTGAACTAGAATTCCTTGTTAGCATAGATCAATGTTATTGTTCAAATGAGATTGGTTGTCACATACATAATCAAAACATTTAATCTATGTCTAATACAGATGTTGCCTGAGGGATACGTGCTTTATTGTACTATAATAAGTTGATTGAATTTGATAAAGCAAAGTTTAGCGTATGCGTTAGCATTTTTGTTTTCCACTTTATTCCTCATATAACATTTTTACTTTTCTTCATTTTCCTTTTTGGTTGATTTTGTTTGTATTCATATTTTGATTTATTTTTGTGGTTTCCCTTTTTTCATTAAACCGACCATTGTCTCACAACAACACTAGCAGAAAATTAGGAACTTAAGAAATGTTTTCAGGTCGTTCTGTTGTTATATTTTGTGGATTTTAATCATGGATTCCGATTGTTTTATAACTTCATTTGTTTTGTTATACTTGATAGGAAATCAACGTTTCCATAAACACTAACGTAAGCGTATAAAACAACAAAAGTTCAACGAATGACAAATTCGTAAAGGCTTTGTTAAAACCACGAAATTAATGTCAACGAATATGAGAGTTTTCACCAAAAATTGGTACCCACGAAAATAAATGAACCCGTAGAATTTTTTTTTTATTATGTTGCTTTCAGTAACTGTTAACCTCTGCCTTCATTTATAATAGATTTAATTCTTTATTTTACCAATCATTCGCTCTGTCTGCCATGTGGCATAAACAGCTTATTGTGTTTCCCGTACACAATGATCTAATAGGCAATGTCGGTCAAGTAGATTAACTTGTTTAAGCGCAGCAGATTCAAAAACATTTACTGTTTAGCAGATGACTAAGGTCAAAAATCAAATTATATAAAGACAAATTCGAATAATTGCATCTTGACTATTGAAAAATAAGGTAAACGAGATTCAACCAGACATTTAATGACTTTTTTTTAAATTAAAATCTTTACATCATGATATTGTTTCAAATGATAGACACTGAAAACTTATTCAAGCCTTTGGCATAGTATTACCTCGTAGGAAGATAATAAGATTGTTCCGTAGTTATAACACAGTGAAATATATTACATCCCTACTGAAATGTGATTTAGTTTCCGATCCATCTGATATATCGTTAAAAGCTGTAAACATACACCGACACACAATTCATAAATGGTGTACGATCATTTTACTTGAATCTTTTCATGTGATTATAACCATTTACATGACATAAAATGAAATCACAATTATATAAAAACAAACGTAAATGGCTTTTTGAAACAAACACAAATTGATTTCTACATAAAAAGAATTAAGGGAGATATGTTCAAGACGACAAAGAAAGAAACCTCGCCGACGATTAAACTTCTTCAAGAGCATCTAAAGGGTAACAAAAAAGGATATTAACAAAAGACCTGTGTATAGTTAGTCAAATCCTGAGTCGACTTACTGTCAAAATTTAAAAAATGTGGTATGATTGCCAATGAAACAACTCTCAATGATAGGCAATCATACGGTCTTATACCATTAGTAAAACAGGTTATGCATAGTCAGCTATAAAAGGACGCGAAACAAAGAACGTTGCAAAATTAAAACGAGCAAATTGACGACCCACGTTATGTACAAAATAATGAACTACAACCAAATATATTACACAGCAACAAACAACTACTGAAATACTGACTCTAACTTCGCACAGGGACATAAGGAATGCATTGTGGTTATTCTAGTTTGTTGGAGCTAAAGCCTACCTCTTACCTTGTACAGTGGTGTAACAGTAAAACATAAGAACAAACTGTAATAATCAGTTGAAAAACTCAACAAATTGATATAAATAGAAATACATCTTACAAAAACACAGATTTGTTTGAAGTGAATATTAATCAAAATCCGAAACCTAAATGCCAAAAAGCAGAATAAACATAAACTCCAAGGCAAATTCAAAAAGGTGGAGGCCATACAACAGAAAACATCAAACACTACCTTTCATTGCAACACCTAAAACACAACTGCAAATATGCACATACTTTGTCCGACGAATAGGTGGTTAAACTTTGTTTAATAGAAGCTTAACCTCCAACTTGTATGACAATTGTTAATTGATCTGTTATAATGGCAAAATTGGATGTATAACCTATACAGCCTATATCAAACAGCTGAGAAATACAAACTCAAATAAATTTCTTCAGCATCAGAAAGAAAAGCAATAGACTGGTGAGATTTCAACATCAGTAACCTCCTGTTTCTTTAGTTTTACCAGGAACGAAATCCATTTGCATTGACAAACAAAGTAAGTTTCCATCGGCATATAACCATTCGAAAATATTCAAGTTGCCTTCAAATATGTTTAACCTCCCCACGTTCTCTAATTCAGTAATTGTCGTTTGTTACTTGTATCTCTATTTTTACACGATCATTACTTGTATCAGATTTTAATTGGTATTATATAGATTTATGTGAAGAACATATTATTTTAAACAGTGAGAGATGATGATAAATCCACAGGACTAATGTGGAAAATTAAAACAATTTACTTGCAGACCAACTAACCGCTCTATAACTATATGAAATTCAATTACGCTTACATATCACTACTGGTTTTCATAGAAAGAGTTGAGTTGAAAAATATTTAAAGTTTTGATTCACATCATTTTGAAATGAAATTATACATCTTGAAAATATATTTCTAGTTTACGGGCGATATCTCTGATAATAAAAGACGTAAATTTCCCCGTTTTTCGATAGAAGTGTTAATTTACGTACCTCTCATCTTAATTTTCATCATTTTGTAATGAAATGGTAGATCTTCCCTTCATAGTGTTCATCTAACAAAATCAAATACTCAAGTAATTTTACCACTTGACTTGCCCTTTAGATTGCATTATCACCCATGGGAGTAGATTTAAAAAGGTCTTAATAGTATAAGAATGAAGATTATAAAACTAAAAATATCATGTACAATAACTCTTCCTATATTGATATTTATAAATACGGTGTGTAATTCTGAGTTAATCTTTCAGATCGGATCATTACGCAGTGAAAAACAAGCACAATTTTTTTCAAAGATTCTAGTTGAGGAGTTATTAAAAAAACTAGTGAGATAATCCTTATTTAGATTGAACTTTTAATCATACAGTTGTTTTAACTCAATCCAGTCAATAAATAAATACACTCACAATAATATGGTATATGTATTTGTATCTGTCTTTTCACGAATTTCTATACTGTAATTACGTATTCGTTTTTTTAAATCATAATATCTGCAAGTTTCAAAGTTGATAAATTTTTACTCAATCAAAAGGCAAACACATGTTTAATTCGACAACATGCAGAAAAATGTTAATGCGACATATGTTTTGTTTAATTATCTGATACAAAAATAAAGGCAACAGTAGTATACCGCTTTTCGAAAATCATCAAATCGATTAAGAAAAAACAAATCAGGATGACAAACTTGAACTATGGGAAACACATCAAATATAAATAGAAAAGAACGAAACAATAGAAACATTCTAAATTTCAACAAAAAACACATGGACAAAGCAACACACACAGAAAGAACTATAATTTAACAATTGCCATTTCCTGACATGGTACAGAACATTTTAAGTAAAAAATGGTTGGTTGGATCAGAATGTGTGGCTAGCCAAACCTCCTGCTTTTATGACAATGTTAAATACAATATTAAAATGACTACATTACAAGACAGGACTACAATATAAATAAATTGAAGAAGATACAGGACAGAAAAATACACAAATAAACAATACAAAAACATGTTATAATTATTCTTTTCAAAATTTAAAAAAAGACTTCATTAAATAAAAACAATTACTGATATCAGTTTTATAAATGTAACACACGTATTAGGCAACCAGTACAGAATCAGTCTTGACATAAACAAAATCGACACTTATGAAGCAAATAACAAAAAAAAGAATACGAAATCTAAAAGCCAGGACTCAAACAAATTTCAAAACTTATCATTTGGTTTTAAAAACTTGCAATATAAATTAGCATTCATACATTAAAAGGGTTTATATCAGGGTATATATGGAGTTTAAGTTGCATGAAGTCTTCTATTATAGAAAGTTAGAATAAAGGTAGCTATAGGATAATGCCATTAAAAAAGCGAACAGTAGCTTTTTATCAAAGAACAGTCATTTGTAAGAAAAGTTCAAATATATAAAATTTAGGCTAGAACAGTTTCAGATGAGTAAGGTAAAATGTAAGTTACTTTTGAATGCCCAATAGTCCAGTCAATCTAGCTAAAAAAAATGCCCAACCTCAAACTAAAATTTCTTTTGTTGCAATTAGTTTGACGTTAAACTTTATTTTGACTAGACTACAATGATTCTGAATGTATGACATTTTTATGATCTGATCATCTTATGATAGCATCCGTTAAACGTGTCAAACATGCACGAAGTATTTGCCACTGGGTGTTAGACAACTAACAATCAATCAATCTTATCCGTTGGAATTCATAAAATAAGATACAGTTTTGTGAAATGTAGAATTAGTTTTATTTTAATTCGATCTTAACAATGAGCATTTTAAAGTAAAATATCGCTTCTGACGTACAAAGTTATCAGCCTGGTATCATGTTTAGATTTTAAAAGCGTTATCAAAGATACCTACCGACTGTTTAAAGTTATATTTTAACAACTGCAAAGTTACTGATTATATAATAGATGTAAACATAATATAACGATGAACACATTAACAGTTTTATAATTCAAGATATACGCAGTCATCAATCATTAATTTTTGATTGTAACATTTTTATTCTTAAATTTTTCTTTCCTGTTTAAGAAAGTTCTGTGACCATCTGTAATTAACCGGCATCCTGCTTTTAGTTGTAACGCTTTTTTGTCTGAAACATAATATAATAATTAATTGAAAAGAAAAGGTAAATTAGATATAAATATTTAGCAGTAATTTGGCGTGACATTCTAATTTATATTTAAGTTATTTTGGTATCGTGTAAATTACCCAACGACATGATGGAATTAACAATGTCGAAGAAAACGGGATAAATATAAGTTATATTTAATTTACCAATTTCTACAAAATTATATCAATATTTAGATGTACATTGACTCTGACACTACAACTGTATGTGAAGCCAATAGATTTGAAAGGACACGACAGACTTTATTGAAATCAGCTGATTATAGGCAGTGAAATTGACTATCTGCCGGAAATCGCATTTTGTGTCGTTAGAAGCAATTTGACGACTTCACAACTTGTTTTTGGATTGTGTAAAGTAGATCATATTTTCAGAGTCTTCAACTGATAAATATTTCAGAGAGACGAAAGATTCTGAAATGGCAACAGTAATTGGTAAGTTATTTTCATATCTCTAAAAAAAATTAAAACCAATAATTTATTCTAAAATAACTATAATTGCATTTTTTTAATTTGAAATTTGATAACAATTTCACATTTAAATCCCTTTGAGAAAAAATTCAAAGATAATTTTTCATTCAATTATCCCATTATCGGCTATTATTCAGTTACAACCTAGACTAATTCTATTAATGACAGCTATTTCTTAAAACCAGGTGAATTAAAATAAAATAATGATACATGGTACAAATAAACAAAGATAAGAAAGAAAGATAAGATACGATTAGATAAGAAAAAACTTCTTTTCATTAGGCATAAGTCAAATGGACCTATTAACCGAATTTTTTTTAATTATTGCAAAATTTTAAATTTAATTAGCAAGGTGTTATGTGATATGCTAACGTTTAAATCAACGAAAGAATTTATATTATGATTAGCATGCAAAGTGTCCTCTCTATTGACTGTTTTTTTCAATGTCAATTAAAGTTTTCTTCGTGGTAGCGTTTTTCCACTTCAGTAATTTCAAAGAAAACGTTTCCCCTTTAACTTTTTAATCGAATTTTAACGAAAAGCAATGCAAGTGACAAGTTGATTTAGAAATGGAAAAAGATGAAAAAGAACAGATTTTGTTAAATGTCATCGATAAAAAAAAATAAGATATATTAATTGTTTAACCTTAAACTACTTACAAGTAAACGTCATTTAGGGACTCTCTCAAGGACATTTCATTCACTGTCGATCATATACATGTTATTGGTCAGCAGTAAATGGGAAAAGAGTTAGTTATGTAGTTTGCGTGTTAGTAGTCTATGTATTCCATTTCCTTAAATTGATATTAATGTATTTCTCTTCCTCGAAAAAATAATAAAACTCGCTTCGCTTCAAGTCTCTTCAAATACATGATTCCGTAATTTATAATTTACTTGAGTGGTAAGTTTTTAAATCCCCGTTATATCAGACAGAGATGGGTCCGATTACTTTCAATGTAATTGATTAAATTACAATTACTTTGTCACTTGTAGGATTCAATTAAATTTATGATTACATCATTTCTGAAAGTGTCTGATTAAATTAATGATTACATTGGCAAAGTAATCATGATTACATCTGATTTCAATGAATTAAAAAAAAACATTTTGCATGATGTGAATGAATATATAATATATAGCTACAGCATTTTTTAGAAAGTATTGTGTTTCCTATATTATTAAATGATAACTTCAAACTTCATCTATTTAATAAACATCAAAAGTTCACTTCATACATACATGAACATGTTTATCATCATTATAAATCTCTGAATTATTTTGACTTCAATTGAATATAGCTTTTTAAAAAGTGTTTGCTGTTTGTCTTCTGACATATTCTAAACTGTATTTTGTTTTGTTTCAAGGTGCAGTTTATGGGAGTTAAAATATGGAAGAAATAAAGTGACCAGTTTAATCAAATAGTAAACAATATACAAGTACTAAAAATCATTGCATTTTACAAGTCCAGTCTAAATACATACAAAAATTTGCTTATTTTAAACAAGATATTTGTCCTATATTTAATAAATTTTGTGCTAATTAGTATATAATCACAAGTCTGATTTTTTTACCATACATATTGTCCTACAGCTATAATAAGTTGGTAATTGCAATAAAACAAACCTTAATTGGTTTCCTACCTGTCAATTCAAAGTTGACAAAATCACAACATTAACAAAAGATTATAATTAAGTGTTAAAAGAAAAGTATTAATTGAATATAACAGTTATCATCAAATATATATGTACATCTTTAAATTGTGAATATATGTACAATATCTTTTACTAAGGCCAGACACATATAATTGTATTATATGTCTCTGTTTAGGCTATTGATGACTTTTCAATACTGTAACAGTTTATTTTTTACTGAAGTAAACACATTCATCAACATGATTTATAAAAAAAAAAAATAAACCAAACTATCTTTAGCATATAAATTGAATAAGAATAACAAAAAGTTTCATTCAACCAAGGATTTGTATAGTTAGATTCCAATCCTTCTAACTATACAAATCCTTAATTTAACATGAACACAGTTTTAAGATTTTTTTCAATGTAATCGTAATCAGAATGTAATCATAAAGTAATCAGGATTACAGGGTATTTTGAAAAGTAATTGATTAAATTAAATAACATGTAATCAGATTTTTGGCTGATTACTGATTACAATGATTACTTGAGAAATTGTAATCAATTACAGCTGATTAACGATTACAATTACAATTACCCCAACTCTGATATCAGAATTAAATTATAAAATCTAAAAGACGTACAAAATTTTGTGACGGCCAACACAAAAAAAATCTAACAATTTATACGGTAAATGTTATAAATTTTAGCTAAACTCACAATCAAATCAAGCACTTGTTTAAACTATTTGCAATGTTGTCAATGAACATTTTAGACTGAGATTCCGATTGTAAAATTTTTAAGCAAATCGCATTTGGATTTAGTTTAAACATATTTATCTAAAGTGGATTAGAAAACAAGTTTTGCAACTTATATCAGTCCCCTTCCGACGAAGTATCATCGTTTTCTCAAGGCCGTACTCGCACAAAAGTACTGTTTTGTGCCAACGGAGTAATGTACGCAAATATTTAACATTTAGTTAATAATGGCTTGTTTACCCATCAATTACTTTTTGAACTAAATGTGTTTTTAGTAATTCTTTAGTAGAAAAAAGTGTGGGTTTGCAAGTCTATAGCTTTTTCGTCATTTGTTTCTTCCTTTTGTATCGTTCGTCTTTCTCTTAATTTGTAAGTGCTTCTGACACAGTGTGCGTCATATGCAGCATTACGGATTGCAGTTTGTTTTCCAACAATCATGTGTATGCATTGATCAAGTGAGAATTTGCACATTGAAATGTTTCTTTCCGTATTACCCTGATTTTCTTTTAATATCTCATTTCACATTTTCAATTACCACCACTTATTGTGTCATGAAAACTCGTTAAATCTCAATTTAAGCAAATCAAAATTTTTTATGTTTTCCATTTGCAATTCGCATATTACAATGGAGTTTACAAAGGCCACTTTATTTCTGCATATTTCTAGGCTTAACAAAAAAAACCCAAATACAATGAAGTTACGGGACAGTTTTCCTACTAAAATGATTTGTTAAGCACTTAAAAATTCTAGCTTGTTAATTTCATTCATAGAAGTTGATCTAAGCACTTTTTATACATTAAAAGACTATGATTTGTGTATTATGCAGAAAGTGTATAATTACATATACCCACTAAGACACAGACAACATTCAATTTTTAAATCGATATACGCAAAATCAACCTCGAAGTAATAATAGTGCACTTAAATCGAGAAGATTTTATCATTGTCTCTCATAAACACCAATAAATGGCAAAGATCCAACAAAACACTTCCAGCTAGATTTTTCACCAAAACACAAGGATATTTAGCAAAAATGATTTCGTAAACGTTCCGAATTTGTCTAAAAATAAAAATCAAATTCATCCATCTTCTCTCATTTTCAATTATAACGGCGCCACACATCAGCGTTTAGCACCGACGTACGCCTGGCGTGGTGAAAAACAATGCATGCTTCCAATACGCGATAAATTTTAGACGCATGCAACTTTTCGATCATATCCGTATCGTGTGCACAAAGAGCTTTACTTATGTTTAGGGTGTAAGAGAAGCGAACATACGAGTTACTCTTGCGTTCAAGTAACGTATGTTGACGTATATTTGACGTTTGTCTTACATATGACGCATTGAAACGCGTCCTGAACGTACCAGGAACGATTATCCGTGCGTTCGACGTGTATGTGACATGTTTGCTGCATTAAAGATTCCGGGAGTGAAATCGTTTTCCAAGAGTATACCTTTGGATTTCGTATACATCAAACTTATGCAACTAGCGTCTTCTGATTGGTTATCTTTCCTTTTACGTGCACCAAACGTATACGGACTTAGTCAATATTTTCTCGTATGGTGCACGTCGGTTTATACGCCAATGGGTGACTTCGGTTTAGATAAAACATCAATCATGATTAGTGTCCCATTTTAACCTCGACATTACCTTATCTGGTATTGTTCATTTTTTTTCTCGCTAAATAGCATGTCTGCAGCTAGGTCTCGGATTTCAAGGAAACTAATATTTGTATTACTATTGAAAGTATAATGTCATATGCAGCCACTTAATACAAAATGGTATTTCGCACACAAGTTGAAGCTTAGCTTAACGTTATTGTACTGTGCTGAGGTGCATCCACAAATTGTATGAAATTGTGCTCGCAAGTAGTAATGAAAAACTGCACATAAACATCGCAAAATCTTTATATTTCATTTTTGTACTTTAAGAGATATATTTAATTAAATGTCCGAAAAATTGTAGAACAAATGCAAATACACGTAAATATTATATGACATGTCCGGCAATTTTAATTTTATGATATTGTGACTGAAATGTCCGTTTTATTGAAACGAAGTTTATGAGGTGTCACCGAATTATTTTTTAATAGAATTGTTGAATAGCCTGTACAACGTGGATAAAGAACCGAACATCCGGCGATCGTGATGTCGTGTCCCAAAAACTTATTTTTCTACTTTTTTAGAATTAGTTATTACGTTGACCCTTGTATGATCTATTCAGCAAACATTAATTTGGTGACTTTACTTTCCATCAACAAAACGGAAATATTAGTTGCTATATAATATCATTTGTAATAAGAAAGAGCGTAGGACACGTTTTTGAGAACGGCAGGCAATTTAAAATCTATTCATGTATCCTTTGTTTTGCTTTTTTTGGCGGTATTAACGTGTATCTTGTATTTCTTACAAATGAATTAAATGTATCCTCGAAAGTAAAAAAGTTACTTGTATATGTTTTAGATATATACATATACACATTCTCCTGTTGCAAAATTTCTTAAAAATCTGTGAGATTGCCATGTACTTAACTGTTATATAGATCTTGTAAATAAAAGAATAATCATCGCATAGTGTATGTCAAACCTAATGAAAACAGTATGCTATGTATACGAAAACATATACAACTACTTTATGGAAACGCAATAACAATCAATAATCATAACGAGATTTTTCATCAATATGTTTTGACTCTTCTTGGAAGCAATAATTGACAATTTGATCAACATATTGTTTTGTTTATTTAATAATAATAAAAAAAAACCTGATTTGAAAAACTAAAACTGTTATTGATTTATGTCACTTAAATATCTAATTTCAAATCGTTGACCATAATAAAAAATACACACAATCAAATGAGAATTATCTTATCAGAGAAAAATTCTTTGCACCAGAACATTTTGTCTTGAATGTTAAAGTACTTACATCTTTGTTGTCTAATTTGACGTCCTAAAACATTTAAAAAGACATAAAAAAATATTCGTTATATATAGAAAAACAACAGAGATATAGGAATATTTACGATATGACCTTGCCAAACTTAATAAAAGTTGTGTGTAGATCGTGTAACTAATTATGAAATGGGTACAAGATTTGATTTAATTATAAATTAAACAAAAAGTTAAAACAAACCACCCAAACAAGAAATCCATGTGATTTCAATTTCTAAAAAAAACCCCAGAAAATACAAAGACATTTTATGGATATAATAAATTCAAACACTTGAAAACTAAGGATGTATAAGAACCAAAACCATGCTAACAATGTGTGTATTTAAAATCCAAATTAAAGCCTACATTAGTTGAAAATTACTGAAAGAATGCACTACCTGAAAATCGCAAAAACAAAAAAAAAATATTTTGAGATCATAAAGGTCATTTAAAACTTCAAATACAAAAAAATAATGCACATGTTTTAGATAACTAAATGTTTGCTTCCAGTCAAATTTTTTTTTCCCCTTTTCGTCATTTTATTATGTATATAGATTAGTTTTAGATTTTTATTATGAGTGTTGTCTAAAATCATCTTATTGTTTTTGCTTGTACTCGAGCGTTGTTTCCGCAAACTATATAATTTTATTGTAAAGACCAACAAGGGTAACGACCTTACACTTACTGTGTATGTTTCAAAATAAATTTAGAAACAAGCTTGCATTTAATGTTGGCTGTTAGCGTAATTAAGTCTATGTTTTACTTGTCTCGGATGTCATTTAATAGTGTTGTTCTTATTTTGTTCAAACATAAATATTTATTGACAATGACAGTGGTATTTTCTTATCCCAGGTAGTCTAGATACCCTTTTCCATTTTTGGCACAACATTTTTTAATTTTGGGTCATCAATGCTCTTCATCTTTGTTTGGCCTTCTTTACTATTTTGACCTAAGGTTCACTGATAAGTCGTATGAAGACGAAACGAGATAATAGCGGATTGAGTTCTAAGCCACCATTTTGTCGTCAGATGTACTCTACCAAGTCAAGCAAATGGCTACTGTAATATTTTAGTTTGTTTCTGTGTGTATTGCATTAATATTGTTGTTTGGTTTATTTTGGCACTTGAGTGTTTCTGTTGTTTCGGTCATTTCTTCTTATATTTGATGTGTTTCCCAACGTTTTATTTGTACCCGGATTTTTTTTCTCAATCGATTTATGACTTTCGAACAGCGGTATACTACTGTTGCCTTTATTTAAATCGATAATAAACACATCAGAAGGCACGAGAACACAGTTATTTCGAAGGGCATTTCTTTTAGAGAATAAATTCAAATTAAAAAAATCGCACCTGCTTTCTCAAAAAGATTTTTACAGTGTAGTGTACTACCAGTGAGACAAATAATATCAAAATTATAGAAACTTCTACCAGCTATAACTCAAAATATTGACAATTCTGTGTTAAGGGGGTGTAAAAGTCAGTTTGACAGCTTCAGACGTGATAAAATTTGACCTTTTAGAACTGGACCAATCCACTACTTAACATAAAGATTCTGCACCCAATTTTTTTTGAAATGTAATAACATACCCTTACTTAATATTTCATGCATTTAATATCAAGAAATAAATTGGGAAAGTGTATCAAATAAAACATGCAAGTTATACACTGTTTACACTAGGGACTATATTCGTAGACAACGAACACCAAAGGACGATAACTGTGTCCTTGTACCAGAACTATTCTAATTTCCATGTGAAATGTAGGTAAAAGGTGAACTAAGAACCAACACAAGTGTTTTTGCTTAGTTTTATATGTTCACTTTTTTACCTGTAAGAATTCATTTACTTCATTTCACACGAAAAACTGGAATACTCACGATCGACTTAACGTTCCACTAAAGTCAAACTATAGGACACTTCATAAACATATAAACTTTGCCAGTATGTTTCAACCTATAATGAATAAAGTCTTAAACTATGAATTATGTTCATTTAAACATACTTATAATATACACACTGTATAAATTGTAAATAAACTTGAAATTGTTTTTGTTGACGACCGGTTCTTGGGGTGATCACTAAATATCCCAAAAAATCTGGATGCCTACGAGACGACTTAATTTGTTCAAAATTGCTATGAACGAATACCTTTAAATCTAATGCAGCACAAGCTTATTGTGATTTTTCAGAATATGTATATATTTTCCGGTTTCAGTTAATTCTAATGAATCTATGTGAACGAATATACAAGTTACAATACAGAAATTGAACAAATATTCCATAAAAACATAAGCTTGCACTGCATTACATATAACAGTATACGTTCATAGTTTAGGACTTTATTCATTATGGATTGAAAAATACAGGCAATGTTTAGATGTTTATGAAGTGTCCTATGTGTTGACGTTAGTGGAAGTCTTACATTGTACAATTAATATTTTGTGGACAATTTAAATCGGTCTTATACAATAAAAGTGCAGGTATAAACATTTGAATGAAAATACCCGAATTTAAAACAGCGTATTATAAAGTTGAATATTAAGGAAAAGAGTTATCTATGCGATGGCAATAGGGAAATACATATTACATAGTTCTAGTCACAAGGATTTAACCACGTAAAAAGATTTTGGAACCATATAAACAAGTCATTAAAAGCAGACTTTACATAGAGAATAATTTGCGAAGTAACTCTGTTTATATAATCAAATAAATCATACGGTTCTGAGATTTACAATAAATAATTCGCTTAAAATTAGTCTGGAGTTTTAGGAAATATCGACGAAACTGCTTGAAAATCCTTTTCGTTTTTATTTCAATATCCAATTATAAAGTCTGAAGACATTTCCTTTAAGCATATTCTTGAATAACCTTTACACATTTATCCGTTTTTCATTTATGTCTTTAACATTTTCGACAATATTATTTCTCTGATAATACTGATTGACAATTGGTAATTTGTTTTTGCGGCTTTAAGAAAATAAGAACAAGTCTTTATTTTTATCGTTTGGATTGTAGAACATTTTGTCTGTCCTATTCCTTTAATAAATTAAAGCTCACTTTACAGTATTAAATGTTTTCATTGTTGAAGGCCTGCGGTGACATATTTTGTGGATAGTTGTCTCATTTTACATATCAATATTTCTATGTAAAAAAATCTTGTATGTGTTGTATACGGATCAATTAGATATTTCATTCCTGTTGTTTGGTTATATCTTTGAATTTTTATGATAGTGAGGATTGGTTTTAATATAACTCTAACTCTAGGTCATTTTCTGTAGTTTTGCAATACTGATTGAAAATCTTTTTAGTAAAATCTAGGAAGTAGAGGGGTACAAGTATGTATTAAATGCACAAACTGTCATGAAAAATCAGAGTTGACAGGCTTATAATGTTGTACGCTAGATGGAAGTTAAATCTTTAGCCGTCTCAAAAGTGGAACAGTTTGAAAGGCTTGAATGCGAAGTTGTAGAGCATAGAACACCAAAAATCCATTACATTTCTACATTTGAAAATGCCTTTACCAATTCAGGAATATGAAAATTCTTGTCTATTCGTTTTTGATGTGTTTTGTCATTTGATTTTGCCGTGTGATTATGGACTTTCCGATTAGATTTTCCAGTATTTTTGTGATTATACTTTTTATTGTACCAAATACGGATTAAACAGTATATTCCTTTGCTAAAAAAATCCTTCTGTTTCTTAAAATCATTTTTTTTAACCATTAATTAAAAGAATCAATCAAATTAAACAAATCAATGATAAATTAATATATTCTTCGATTTCTAGACAATTCGATATTCGTGCAGGTTTAACTTAAAGTCATAAGAAACCTCAAATCAAAAAAAATAATGCAAATGTTTTTTATAACTCAATGGATAGTTTTCATTATAAAACTTATGTACATATACTTTTTTCGGAAGAAAATTCTTTAATTTATTCATATTTAGAAGAAGTTTACCTTATTTTAATTGCTTCCTTCCAGCAAGCAATTTCCCCGACACATTTTCCGTTTGCAAAGTGACCTCAGTGTGACCCATCTCGTAAAAATCCGGTGATCACAATACGCATGGATGTCCTTAAAATAAACTATTATCTGAATTTACATGTTTAACATGTGCTCTCTTACCATGCTTTTTTGTTTATTTTTTGTCGATTGTTGACAAACAGGTGACCATCGTTAAACTTCGGCTTTAAAACACGAACTTTAATTACCTGCCATATTTTCACAAAAACACTGACCGATTGAAAAAAAAATTGACGATTGTACGAAATTTACACGAAAAAAATGATAAATTCGTGCACAGAAGACTAAGTTTATGATGTTTGTACGCATTGGTTCACGAATTGGAAGAACGTTATTTTTCACCGGTCACTCGTTTCTTTAAAAGAAGAAGAATATACATTCGAAATTTTGTTTCCGAGTGTATATTAAAGTTATATGAAATATTGCAGTTATTTGCTGTCGAACATCGTAAAACGTTCCAAAGAGGCAATCAAAATATTGTGACTAATGACCTTGTTGGAAGTTGCATGCACTATTCCAAACTCTGAAGTCATCATTGTATGCATTAAATATAGATGATTTTTCATAGATGTATATGAAGGTATATGAAGATATATTATTTATTAGACTGTTTATGTGTGTCATTTTTCGACAAAAAGCACTTTAAAGATAATTGACAATTATTAAATAGCATATAACATGCAACCTCATTCTTTGTTCAAAAAGGGCATTGTTTTTAAATTGATAATGAATCATACACAAAATTCATTTTACAATATATTTTTACTAAAGCTTTATACCAGTTTATAAAATTTCTTTTTATTCTAAGCACCTTAGTTTGCACAAACCAATCATGTTGTGTTTTCATTTTTTTCACGCTTTTTTTCTTTCTTGCCTTTTCAATCCATTTATCAGAATAGATGAGTCCATTTGGAAGTGACTTTCCTAGTCTCGTTAAGTATATTTGTTATAGAGATATATCTACGCATATTATCTACAACCCCAACCCCTTTTCCAAAATCTGACTAACCGAAATATACTTTTTAAATGATGTGTACCAACACGAGCAACACAACGAATGTCACATATGGAACAAGATCTTTTTATCCTTCCATAGCTTGAGTTCCTAGTTTTCTTGATTTTTGATTCAATGAATTACGAATTGATTTTTTTACATATAAGGTTCTACGACGAAATCACAAACTTTAGAAATCAACGAAAAAGTTATCAATCTGAATGAATGTTTATATTAAACTCACAACCCGTTTTGTCCCAACTGAAGATTTATTCAAATGATGATATAACAATTATTCTATACAACTTTTGTACGTAACGTGAAATGCAAAAATGTTATCTATGATTAATTATTCATAAATAGTGGTATACCGCTGTTTGAAAGTCATAAATCGACTGATAGAGAAAAATACGGGTTACAAACAAAAACCGAGGGAAACACATCACCTATAAAGGAAAACAACGAAATACCTCAGAGCAACAAAAAAATCACAACGACAATGTTACAAACAACTGCCATTGTCCTGACTTGGTATATATAATTGTTATACATAATGTTTTGATAAAAATTGAGAATGGTAATGGGAAGTGTGTCAAAGAAACCACAACACGACCTTTGAGCAGAACACAGCCGAAGGCCACCATTTGGTCTTCAACATGTTCAATGCAGGCTGAAACTCCCGCACTCAGATGAGTCATTCAGCTAGAACTAGACAAATATGTATACTAGTCCAGTGATAATAATCATACACCAGCACTTAAAATTAAAATGTATACAAGACTGACAAAGGCCAGATGCTCTTGAATTGGGACAGGCGCACACATGCGATCGGTTTAATATGTGTATTTAGTTTCCAACCCTCCCCTCCACCTCTGTAAATGTCGAAATAACAAAGTCAACACACAACAATACGCACAATAAAATTCAGTTTAAAAGAAGCCCGATTCAGATGTCAGATGTCAGAACAGGTAACAAAAGAAACTAAACAAATGTGCAATACATGCATTAAATAGCCACTTGAAGTAAAGCAAACAATCATGGCGACTCCATTATTTTCATAAACGTACAACACTCACGTCATATTATAAAGTAGTTGTTAGCTACCAAATACAATATACAATATGCATAAATACAGAACCATGGCGATCCCAACTAATAGAAGAGTCATCAAATAGTTTAGACAGTTACATGTATCTCCCGTTTGTAACAATATTAAATCCATATAAAGTTTCATGCTGCAAAGGAAATTAATTTTCACAAAATGATGAGATTGAAATACGAGATAATCATGATAATCAACAGTAAAGGAGAGTCAAACAATCTAAAACGACATTTAACATCCTCAAAATAAGACCTTTTTATCTATACAAGTCACAGTGGACATAACAATCTGTGAAAGCACTAGATAATGTGATGAATTGATCAGATAATATAGTATCTTTATTCATTTCTCGTACGTGAAAATTCAAATTACGATTTCCCGTTTGATGTGATATCATTCAAAATTGACACCGATTCAGATACAATGTATACAATTATACGGTCAAATCAATTTTTTATAATGAAATATGACAATAATTATTAAACCTCTTTTTGGAATGTGAATACTTTAGTTATGAGATCACACTTTTAATAATATTGAAAATCGTTGCACAATAATTTGGTTCGATTGATGATGTGTCAGTGTTAATATGATATGAAATTAATACATAAAACATCAGCTGCAAAAAATGGTAAGTTAGCTGGTATCTATGATATAAATGGATAATTGGCCATGGAAACAGAGTAAAAAAGTACACAAATGTAGGTCAACGTCTTTTTAAATGATATTTAATCAATTTCTTTTTTTTCTTCTTGTTCAACAAGCAAATAAGAATTGACAACCATAAATAGACATACATGTATATGTGGTGCCAAAACAAAAAAGAAAACAACATTTTTAAGCCTGATAAAAAATTAGAAGCCTACCAAAAACGGGTTTAATGATTACAGCGTACAATAAAAAAATAGTGGATTAACAAATACAATAAGAATTGTTTTATAAAGGGAAATGACTTCTTTCCAAGTATGTCAAACAGTTTTCCTGTCTACAGAGAGTAAGCGTAACAATGTGTGAACGGTGTCAGTTGTTTCTGTTACGTTCGTAATTGCTTCGAGTGTTTCTTGAGTGTTTGGAATTTCTTAATTTTTATAACATTGCCTTTTATTGAAAGTAAAGTCTAAGTTCGCTCTGTATTTGATTCGCTCTTTTAACTGTGGTTTGAATGTAAATAAACATTTGTTTATGTGTTGCATATTTGTATTTTTCTTTCACTCTTTTACATAAATAAGGCTGTTAGTTTTCTCGTTTGAATTGTTTTACATTGTCTTATCGGGGCCTTTTATAGCTGATTATGCGGTATGGGTTTTACTCATTGTTGAAGACCGTACGGTTACCTATAGATGTTAAGAGGCAATGCCAGAGAAAACCAGGCAGGACTGTTCAACTAAAAAAAATTAATTTGGTCAAACTTATATTTTTCCCTTTCAGTATAACATACTGACTGGGAATATATATATTTTTTTCAATTTTTTGTGAATTTGACATTTTTTTTAATGAAATTCAATATAAGGGCTCAAACCGCTATTTTCCATTGAAATGTATGGGGAAAAGGCCAGTTTCTTACTGTTTTCAATTATCCGTCGTCAGAGAAAAACAATACTTATGACAAAACTACCTATATGGAAGTCTAGTACTATGTTGGTGTAAAAAATAATGAAAATAAAATTTTTGGTATCCTTTTGATTTTTTTCAAAAAATAAGGTAAAAAAATGCTAAAATAAGGAAAATTGAGAAAATTGAGAAATGCCTGATTCTATCCGTTTTCAATGAACCATCATTGGAGAAAAACAGCCCTTATGACTAAACTACCTATATCGAAGTTTAGATCTATGTTGGTGTAAAAAATAATGGAAATAAAATTTTTGGTATCTTTTTGATTTTTTTCAAAAAATAAGGTAAAAACATGCTAAAATAAGGAAAATTGAGAAATGCCAGTTTCTAACCGTTTTCAATGATCAATCATTGGAGAAAAACAGCCTAAATGACTTAACTACCTGTATGGAAGTCTTGTACTATGTTGGTGTAAAAAATAATAAGAATAAAATTTTTGGTATCTTTTTTATTTTTTTCAAGAAATAAGGTTAAAAAATGCTAAAATAGGGAAAATTGAGAAAATTTGAGAAAAGCCGTTTTTTTACCGTTTTCATTTATCCATCACCAGAGGAAAACAACACTAATGAATAAACTACCTATATGCAAGTCTAGTACTATTTTGGTGTGAAAAATGATGAAAATGAAATTTTTGGTATCTTTTTGATTTAGAAAAAAAAAAATAAGGTAAAAAAATGCTAAAATAAGAAAAATTGAGAAAATTTAAGAAAAGCCAGTTTCTAACCGTTTTCAATTATCTATCACCAGAGGAAAACAACATTTATGACTTACTACTGATATGGAAGTCTAGTACTATGTTGGTTTAAAACAAGAATGTGTCCACAGTACACGGATGCCCCACTCGCACTATCATTTTCTATGTTTAGTGGACCGTGAAATTGGAATAAATTCTCTAATTCGGCATTCAAATTATAATGATGTTATCAAAGGGAACATGTACACTAAGTTTCAAGTTGATTAAATTTCTACTTTATCAATAACTACCTTGACCAAAAACTTTAACCTGAAATTTGCACTATCATTTTCTATGTTCAGTGAACCGTAAAATTGGGGTCAAAACTCTAATTTGGCATTTAAATTAGAAAAAAACATATCATAGGGCACATGTAACTAAGTTTCAAGTTGATTGGACTTCATCTTCATCAAAAACTACCTTGACCAAAAATTTTAACCTAAAGCGGGACAGATGGACGGACGGACAGACGAACGGAGGCACTATCGTAGGTGGGGCATAAAAATAATGAAAGTACAATTTTTGGTATCTTTTTTACTCTTTTTAAAACAATTCAGTAAAAAAATGCAAAAAATAAGGAAAATTGTAATATTGAGAAAATTATGCTTTGGCAAACCAAAATGGTATTACATGGATTAAGTGGCAAAATACCATACACTTTTGCATCTTTATTGTATTTATCATGTTTAAGTGAGTTTTTGATGAAAAAAAATAAAGAAAAAAGTTGTAGTCTTGTCGTCACTTTGTTCCTTTGGTTACCATAGCAAGCATAAAATGTACACTATTCATTTCCTGTAGGCCTTTTTTGTATAAATTTTCACCATGAAAGTACTTAGTTGGAAGATGCAAGAAAATTCTCACTGAATGGGCATCTAGATCATAAGTCAATGCCACAGATACCTATAATACAATTTTTTTGCTTTGACCTTTGACCTCAAAGTTAAAAGATGACTTTTGTTTACAATTTTGTGTCGGGAGCATTATCTGTTTGCCCTTTGACAAAATCTTTCGATATTTGGCACATGTGTGCAGCACCTCAAGACAATCTGTTGTGTTCCAAGGACCATCATCCCCAAATTTATCAAAACCTTCCTTTAAGGGAATTGAACCTTATAACAAAATTTCATAGATATCCATTAATTTAAACTGAAGGTATTGTCCGGAAACCAATGTGACTTCAGACAACAACAATGACGACATCATACCATTATACATTTCCAAAAATTGTTTGCGGTCGAATAATAAATAATTAGATCCTCATTTCTGAACCTTATATATTCTGAACTCCCAACTGGCATGACCATCATGACCATGGATCTTTTCCATTTATATTTTTTTTTGGGGGGGGGGGATTTTAAATCAAGGACAGACACCACATGAATACATGAGTACATGCACGTATATAATTGATAGTGACAAAATCTATAAATAAGCATGCTATTTGTTTTTGCAAAATCAAATATGATTATGCAGAGGGGTTTAATTCTTTATTGAAGGCTGTACCTATTACTATAAACTTTTACATTGTATGGTCTCTTAATGGAGATTTGTCTGATTACAATTATGCAGAGGCGGATTTAGGGGGGGCAGGGGGGTCATATAGGGAATCACTGAAGCGTGACTGGAGGGGGCCCCCTTAGGTCAGTCAGTGGGCCCCCCTTATGAAAATTTCTGGACCCGCCACTGTTATACTACATCTTCCCGATTTTTATTGTGTTCCATAGCAGTTTCTTCAAAACCTTTGGAAATAGAAGCACCCTTTATCTTCATCACTTGGTTTGTATAAAAGTCAGAATATGACAACAGAGAATTATTTCCATACATCACAATGATTATGGCCTAAAGAGAACTGTGATAGGTACATGTAGCCTTGAAATTGGCAATCATATCAAACCTCCTTTGTTAATAAGACGGATAACTTGGCCTGATTAAATGTGACATATACTTAGCAACAGTGTTAACATAACAATTAGTTTATTCTGTTTAGTAATTCAATCCATAAATTTTGATAAAGATTCAAATGCATGTACTGCACAAAACAAAAAATAACAAGGGCATACTACATTGATACTTATATTAAAGTTTTTTTTTTTTGTGTAAATATTTCTAAAAAGCACAACAATGTTAACACAATTATTTTAAAAAATACAATTTTTGACTTTTCATTCCCTTATAACAGATTTGTTTTAATATAAATTGATCCCATTTTCTGTTACTCTGTAATAATTTGGAACTTATTTTATCAACACATATATATACATCTTTTTAGAAATTCATATAAACCCTTGCATAACATAAATGACATGTATAAATATTTGCCTATATAAACACATGAAACATGATAAATATCTAAATAGTTTCAGAAAATTTTGAAATATTCTTTCAGACACCCAGTAATATTTTAAAAGATAAAGATTCATAAACAACTAAGTTGATATTCTGAAAATTGTCCTCTATCAAAATTGTCATTTTCAACATTGAGGTCTCTCAATTACTAAAGTAACTTCCAAAATATTACCAAAAGTCAAACATATACATAAAAAACTTAATAGGTATTGAAATGTTCTGTTGTATGAGTCTCCCAATCTGGTTACAGTTTCATGTGTGATTTTCTTAAAGCTCAGTCACCTGAAAACAAATGAAGGAATAGTCAAGCTATACATTTATACATCAGTTTTTTGCTTGAAAATGTTTTAAATTAATTATATTAAATAAGATGAATTTTAATATTATATACATATATTCAAGTACATATATTTGAAGTTTAGTATAATTTTTTAGAAGATTTCACATTCAGGACTTCAAATACATTTGTATTGAGAGATTAAAACCCTTCTTGCATATCTGGAAAATACACACTTGGTCTCATTAATTTTTATGTGTGTGTCATCTGTGTTTTTATTTTCCTAAATTAAGCTGACACTGGTCATATTAAAATGTTTAACAATTCATTTGTTATGCATTCTTATTCTGATTTACATTAATATGTACTGATGTAATGTCTAGTTTATTTACAGGATTTAAGATTTCACATACTTTATCTCAAATGGTACTTTATCAAAATATAGATAAACACGTAAAAAATGTACTTTAAGAGATACCGGTACTCACTTATGAATTTTCATATTAATGCAGTAGGTTAATTTCAAAATCAATTTGATCCATTTCTCTAATTATAGGCTCCTCTATATGTAAGTCTGTCATCTGATATATCTTTTATCTGTTTAAAGAAATAGCAGATTATAAGGTGATCAATTATTCTTTGAATTGAATTTGGAAAATTGTATTTAAAATCAAATTAGTTATTTTCTTATCTTAAGAACCAGTGGAAAATATATAATGAGCTGTTAGCATCTTACTACATTAAAACATTCAAAGTTACAAGACTTTTTTGTATGATTAATTCTATTTTTAAATGGACAGGTTAATGTATAAAATGATCTAAATGAACACTTTAAAGCAGAAAGGTAAATTGTGATTAACTTATTACTAAACAACTTTACTTGATATATTTGAGTCAAATTAACCTTATATGTTATGCGTTTCAGGATCACACATGTACATGTACATATGTATCTAAATTCTAATGACAAGATCTCAAAATGTGCTAATTTTAATATTTTTTTTCAGTTTTGAACTAAATGTTAAAAGTTTGAAATCCTTGCAATTGTATCATGTATATATCACATGTCTAATTTAGTTTCTAAGGACACGAAGGACAATACACAACAATTTTATGATACAAAGGTATTGCTGTCCCAAAAGTTCCCATCTAAATAGTGGATTAAGAATCTAATTATCTTAAGATTTGATATACAAGTTTTATTTTTATAAATAAATATATGTAATCATGATACACTGTATATGTAGCAATCAAAATTACAGAAAATTTAAATTTGACGTTCCTGATTTTTAACAAATTAAGCTTACTGTTTACATGTATATCTGACATAAACATACATATGACTATCCTGATAACTGAGGATTGTCTTTACTTTTATAAATTGTGACTTGGATGGAGAGTTGTATCATGATCTATCATTGACACTCATGCCACATCTTTTTATACATTTATCTATTCTACATGTACATGTACATGCAAATGTATTCAGTTGTACATGAAGTCGCATTTTGCCTACATGTACATTCATTTTGGCACATGAACATACCTTACTGACATGTACATATTAATGATAAGCATAATAAATAAGGTGACAGACATGTATGGTCTGTTTTGTATATGGAGGATAGTTGTACATGTGATTTTCTCATTGGCAATCATCATGATCATAACCAAATCTTCTTTTTTTACGTAACTTTTGAGTCTGATACATGTAGTTTTTTTTGTTTTTTTTTATTTTAAATTATTATCCTATTCAAATAATGTTTAAACATGATGAATAAAATTGTATAAAATTGCTTTCAGCACAGATCATACATTTGCAGAGAATAATTTCACATTGTAACTAAAAATATGAGGGAAAGGGGGGATGTATTAAAATTATTGAACGGGCCACATGATTTATCCGAGAAGTAATTATTACCTGATCCAACTGGTATAACTGTCGCAAAGAATTCTTTTAAACACTATCACTATCATCTGCTTCAAAGTGATCCGCCTTTCCAGTTTTCAAGATGCACAAAATTATGGCATTTAGATCTTTATAGTTTGCTTTTGGTGTCCATGATATACCATGTACTGAGTCTGTTTTAAGGTGGGAGAAAACTGTATAATTTCCAGCATTTGTCCAGCTGAATCATCAAAAGCTACTCACGAATGGCTTTAAATTCCTCATATTCCACATTTCCAGCAAATAATACAATAATTTCAGTCTTATAAATAATCTTCATTCCCGTACAGATATTGTAACTACCTCTGTCTGGAAGTGATCACCCGTACATGTATGCAAAAATCTCCTGGTGAGGGAAATAAGTTTCCCAACACCACAAAGTTATGTACTTTTCTTAAATCTTATCAAAATGTTCAATTATGTATACAAATATACAACAGAAGTTCATTTTTCTGTCAAAACATTCCCAGCTGGTTACAACATTTATCGGTTTTTTAAATTGAAGAGCATCACTTTTGGTATGTCTAAACACCAAAACGAAAGACGAAAATAAACTGCTGTTTCCTGACAGTTTACTGCATTAGAACATTTACATATCAACAGGCTGTTTTTGTTGAGAAATTAATACCCCTATTTCCCTATATAAGCAGTCAAATTTACTGAAAAATCAAATTCATTTTTTTATACATAATAACCCAATATGACTTTTTAAAATGTCATTTCCCAACAAAACAAGGTGGATACATTACAAAAACACATTTATCTCAAAAAGGCTGTTGAACAAAATTTCCGAGTTCTGCCTGGTTTTCTCTGGCATTGCCTCTTGATGTCTGTGTCATTTTGGTCTTTTGTGGATAGTTGTCTCATTGGCAATCATACCACATCTTCTTTTTTTTATATTTAATGTTTTATTGTAGAACCAGCAAGTGACGCTTTGTTTTTAATAAGTTCTGTTCTTTGAGTTTTTTTTATGTAAATGGACAGTTTGTTGGTAAAGGAAGATGTGGTATGAGTGCCAATGAGACAACTCTTAATCCAAATAATAACTTATAAAAGTAAACCATTAAAGGTCAAGGTACGGCCATCAACACAGAGCCTTGGCTCACACCGATTAGCATGTTATAAAGGGCCCCAAAAATTAGTTATTTAAAACCATTCAAACGGATTTATTGTTTGTATTTGAGAACCATAGAGTGAGAGAGGACATTGACCTTTAAACAATGATGCGAAGCTATTTAATAAGATCTAACGTAATTACGTTAGGAATCTTGAAAGCTCTATTCTTATCTATTTGTCCACCTCGTTAACTGAAAGAAATCATATAAATGCATGTGTTGAATGAAGCTAACTGTATTAAATAAACCAGTCTAATTATTTGTACGGAGAAAAGGAAAAACAAACCGTTTTTCAAAACAAGCTTCACAGTGCAGAAAGATTTGTTTTGGTTTGATCACTCAGACACATTATAAAATAATATTTGTTTCGATTAGTTAAAGCATATTTTAGTGCAGTAAGGTTTGGTTTTGGTTGGTTTACTCGCATTTAAGTGCTATACGATTTGTGTTGGTGGTTTAATTTTGTTAACTTAATAAGTCCATTAGTACATACCAAAACATAGTACACAGCATTGGTAAACCTGTTATTAGACAGAATACAACTGAAGGTTTAATGAAGGTACTATATGTTGTCTATGTATAATGCAATTGTAATCATCAGACAACTATAATGCTACCCTTTGAGGAAAAAGTCTCGCATATCCAACTGAGAAAAATAAATTTAGCAACTCATGTTTCCTGATGATTATTTTCCATATAGTAACCATATCTTAATGATTTGCTTTCACGTTACAGTGCTTGAAAATGCCTACTATCAATATTTTTTGTTATCATTTATCTAATTCCATTCAAATAATTTCTCTCCTTGGGTTTAGATGCTATTGATTAGTTACCATAACAAATAAACGCATGTATATTTGCAAATGACGTAATATGTATGATGGATTAACACAAAAAGAGTAATCACTTATCATCAATTGTAAATTATATTAAACTCGCCGAGACATTATATCAAGTATCGAACGCTTGTTGTTTCTTTATTAGTTTTCATCTGATATATCAGTTAGTCAATAAAAGGTTAATATCAGACCCTGGACGTTCCGAGTAACATGTTCAAGTGACATTATTTCAATATGCAGAAGATGGATCACTGCGACGGGTAATTTATTTTGTTCAATAATATATATCTTAATAGCAATATTCTTTTTCTTATTTCTGTAAGAGGTTTTGTAAAAGAATCTTTAATAGACATCCATAAGGAAAAGGCCTTCCAAACTCAGGATAATTTGTAAAGAAATAATTCATCTGTGAACAATTGTGAGAAATGACGCGAATAAGGTGAAATCCTTGACAAGAATGTCTAAAATTCATGGAATCAAGTATCCTATCAATACAATGTCATTGAATTATTTGACTTCTCTGGCTTTTCTCCGACTGGTAATCTAAAGATACAATCTGTGTTAATACTTCCCGTTTACTTGTTAGCTGATTATTTACATAGTCCAACAAAGGAGAGGGATTTTCATGGTTCACTAAAAACTCTTACGTGGAGACAAAATGACAATATCAGTGCCAAACAGCAATGAAATCGAAAAGCTAAGGCAATCCAGGACTCACATCACTACATACAGTACTAACGAATAGACAACAGGAACATCATCAGACTATACCACTCTTTTAAAGGCACTCGTCGTGTTAGACATTGATAATTTTGAGTATTTGATCGGTGGTGAATTATATCTAGTAATATTTAGAACGAGGCAAATGGGACGGAATTGTGGTTACGATACTTTGAATATGTCCGTAGTCATCTGAAACACACACACACACACACATCCTATAAAAGTCAAACAAATCATGATGTCGTATCTCAACTTCGAATAGGAAAACAGTTGTGTGGGGTACAAAATCCAATGCACAGTGTCAATGTCATGTGTCGAGCTAGAATCGGTTTAGATAATCATAACTTATATTTTTGTAAATGCAAAATAAGGATTTGAAACCTTATAGTGTTCATATTTTCTTATTATTCTTTAAAAATAGTATCAATATCATACTACATGTACCCTGCAAGCCTTAAAAGAAAAAGAATAACAATTCACAAAGAATATCATTTTGTTTTAACAATTTTCAGCAAGTAAACTCATCATAAATACCAGGATTAAAATTTAGTATTTGCGTCAGAAAGACTCACAATAGATGCTTGCACACAAACAGTTAATCAGCCAAATAAAGAATGAAGTTTAAGACCATTTCAGGATTTCAGGATTTCATTCAATGTATTATTAAATGCCAACATAATAAAACCAATATAGCCTTAATGGCTGTTCATTTCATGGTATACTAACAAACATATTGAATATCTATACGAATTAATATGACAGACAATAATATAATTCCCGGAAATGTGTTTATTAATTTCTAATTTCTCTGTCGTAACTCTTTATAAATGACTTTATCAATGATAGATTTGTAGATTATTGTAGGAAATGTTTTATCCGTCTGAATATATAATATGACAAAGATAAAGTGTTAGAAAATTTGTTTGCACAATTCTTTAACGTTATGTGTGGTAACAATAGAAGTAACGTGCTACTATTCAGTTTTAACTAAAACACGTGCAAAGCCAGTCGTGGGAACATCATTTAATGTAGGTATGATTAATGACGATGTTTTATTGTCACCAAAACGAGGTGATGGAGCATTACAAAATGTTGTTTTTTCTCATATCTATTGGACAATTTATCCTTTTGTATACTATATCAGGTTGCTCTTGTTGCACACAATGTGTGCCTGAGTGTATTAATTAACTTGTCTAAACTTAGAAATACAAGAAACTGCAGGATTTGCAATGCAGTCTCTATAGTTTCGACTTGGTTGATTTTAGCCTTAGTAACGGTGACAGTTTTGGCGGTGTCGCCGATTTGTTTTGACGATGACATTGTTGATGTTCAAACACACGTTTAACATGTTGTTTAAAATCACTTGATGCAGTGTAGTTGATATATTTTAATATCAAAAGATTCACATAATCCAGTCTATAATAATGAATGGAAAAAAGCCAATGTATTCCGTTTGATTGTTTATCAGCATAGATAATATTTACCGATGTCCATGAGGCATTTTTTCCCCCGCTTTATTTCAGAAAAATTAATCATTCAAACCAACAAAAAAAATATCTGATTATAAAAAAATAGATATCAAAAGCCAGAAAACATTTTAAAGACATTGCAATTGTCATTATTCTCAATGCTACATTTGTTTGAATTTGGCAGGTTTTTTATTCACTGACATCGCGTGTTATGGACTATTTATGCCTTTTAATACTTTATCTAACAAATGTAAAACAGGCTTAAAATGCAGAGCAGGGTTTATGTGATCGCAGAACCTGCTATTTCCTTAGATTTAATTTAATATCTGATTCAGTAAATCTAACGTGTATAACGTTATGGCCTGACATTCAGAGTATATCGTTTTTTGTTCTAATCAAAATTTAAAAAAATAGACTGTTCATAATCTTGCATAAACTCAATGTGTAAGCAAACGTTTCGCAAGTATATACACGCATATATTCCCCGACATTTGTCTGCCCTGGCTTAGTATAACAAATTCTTGGTTAAGGTTTAAACATCAATATTATTGTTCCACGTTTTAATCTTCCAAAAGCGCATTTTTCATTTACTATGAAACTAATTTTGTTTTCAAATATAAGTAAATATAACCATAAGTATAACAGCAATCATTCTTTGAATACTTATAAGTTTCGTAAGGTCGAATCCATCATATCAATTAAATTCAATCACAAACTAAATTGTCTTTATACTTTGGAATACAAATTCAAACAAAGAGGATAAAATAAAACGAAATTACTTTAACGCGTATATTGCTAATTGAACATATAACTATAAATTAATATTAAATAATGAGTCTCAATAACTCTTTAATCTGAACGAAGGACAGTGTTTCAATATGATTGTCTTGTGTAGGGATAAGATTGATTTAGTCAATTTGTTTATTCTATCTGTTAAAAAACTTTGGCTATAGAGAAAGAAATGTTTTTCGTCTTAAAAAATATAGACATATTTGAAAAATAATATAGCAGAACAAAAATAATCTTCTCAAGACACAAACAACTTCGAACTTTTGATGACTTACAAATGTAACAACATTTATTTTATTGTCATATTAAGATTGATTTATAAGCATTTGACAACTGTATTTACATTCAGTAAATGTTCCTATTCGAATAAATGGCAATCTACATTCAATCTAATTTGGTTGGAATATTGTATCAATAACTTAGTTTTATTATCCGTTTACTCAAACTAAATCTCTATTTGTTTTGTCATGATATTTTCTCCTTAGATCTGTTCGTTTGTTTGGTGTTATATCCCAAGTCTGTTATGTGCATATGACAGCTATTGTTTACTTGAACTAATGGAGACAGGGACAGAACTGGTTTGGAAAAGAGTGTTGGATGTCCAACGCTTCGAAAGTCTCACATCTTAAAATTTTGAGAAAGTCAATAGCGTAAAAATTACAAACTGTTAACCCAGGGGTTTGGTGGTTATTTTTTTTTGGCTCCTTTTATTTTGGTTTTCTCGATTGTGCTTTGTAAATTGTTGTTTCTTTTTTCGGTTTTCGCTATGGAATTCTCATTTAATATTTTATTAGTGAGTTTGATTAGTCCTTCAGTATCTTTTTTAGTGAATTGGTCGATTGCAGAATAAAAAAAGTGAAAGAAACACATTACAATGACTTCATTAATATCAAAAGTCTATTATTATACATCGGCGTACTTTTAATCAAGGTTGCTTCTGTTATGTCGGCTGTGATTGAAGTCTTTTGTTCGGTTAAAATTGAATTTTCAAAGAAAATTAATTGAGGTTTGCCAAATTTTGTGACATAATTATATATTTTGAGGAAATGTGTTTTTCGTTTATCTGGAGAAAAGCGTGACAATTGTTACTAAACTACCGCAAGCAGACGACAATCGTGTTATAATACCATAACTGGACTTCTGATTGGTTACTAAACAACCGCTATCAGACTACTCGATTGACGTGTTATAATGCCGTTACTAGACATGTAGTTGGCATTTTAGATTTTCGAGATATAAAATAAAGTTTTTGATGAAAATTATATAAATTCCTTTCTTCAGAGAAATGTTTAAAAGTACAAGTATTTCATGTTTGAGTTGTGTCTGTAACAGAATAGAAGCTAGCATTTTGTAGCAAAACGTAAAAGATTTTAACTATCAATCGAGGACTGAATATTTATTTGGAAACACTAACGCTAAATAAATTGTAGAACTGCTAACAAATATTATTATCTATTGCACTTAATTAATGTAAAGAAAACCAAAGAAATCTTTAAGTCCAACGTTGCAATCAGTAAAATGACAAAAATGCTATAAGAAAAATTCAAAACAGAAAGTCCTTTATCAAATGTCAATTTCAATAGCTTAAACACACCAAAACGAACGGAAAAAAACCTGTTATATTCACCTGACATCACCCCTAGTTTCTGGTGGGGTTTGTGTTGTTTATTCTTTAGTTTCCACGTTGTGTCTTGTGTACTATTGTTTGTCTGTTTGTCTTTTTCAATTTTAGCCAGGGCATTGTCAGTTTATTTTCAATTCAGGAATTTGACTGTCCCTCTAATATCATTCGTCCCTCTTTTATATTCCTGATTTGGAACATACATTTTCATGAATATTTTTATCTGACTTGATATATCTAACCAAACATCTCACTTGTATTCCATTATATTAACAACATGGTGTGAGCAAATTTAAAACATGTATACACTGATTTCTACAATTAAAAAGGTAAATTGTCACGATTCGGGTTATGTACGGCAGTCTATATTGTATTATAATCTTAATCAATATAAAAGCATCATGTCTAAATCTAAATTTGATGGTATATTATGGGATGCAATTGACAACATAGTAATTTTATGTGAGTGTCATACAGTTGAGAGATTTAGCTAGATATGAAACCACGTTTAATCCACCATTTTCAATACGAGAAAATGCTTGAACCAAGTCAGGAATATAACGCTTGTTTTTCATTTGTTTGATGTGTGAGCTTTTGCATTGCCTTAAATAAGGGGCCTTCCTTGGAGTTCATTTTTTTGTTATTTTACTATTGATTTTGTTTATCTACATACTATACTTCACGTTAGTATCCACGCTCTTTCTTAATTCCAAGGCATGATCCATCATCGATGTAAGATTACTTCACCTAATCTTTTTCCATTTATCATTGGATGGTTACTTATATGGTGAAAAGGAAAGGTGTCACATATGGTGCTGTATTTAACCCCTTCATGAGCACTTCATATCACCAGAGCTTTTCGTTGGGTTCGTATCGTCCTGTTTTCAGTTTGCTTTGTTGTCTTTTGTGTAATGTTATTAGTGTGTTTTTTGTTTCTTTTTTGTTTGTTCTGTTTTATTTTTTGCAATGACGCTGTAAGTTTATTTTCTACCAATACATTTAAATGTCCCTATGGTATTTTGGACTCCCTGGTATAGTTTCATACAAGTTATGGGTCAGCTAGCTATAAACCAGATTTGATCAACAATTTTCTGTACAATAAAATGAAATTACCAATTCAGGAATATGACAGTAACTATCCATTCGTTTGTTGTGTTTGAGCTTTTGGTTTAGTTATGTGACTTGGGGCTTTCCGTTTATTATATTAATCAGAGTTCGGTATGTTTGTTATTTTACGTTCTTTATAATAATTTCAAAACGTTTCATCGGTATTTGAAGATTGATAACGTATCAATAGTACAAATCAAATTATTTTTGACGCATGTTCACGTCATCTACACGATTAACTACAGGGATGAATGTACATACAAAAAGACTTTTAATATCGTAACTAATTGACTCACCGACCCTACTCATACTCATACTCATAGACACATTTTAAACTCTAAAGATCAGATATTATTGAAACAATTAAAACGATGAAAATATTTCAGTGGTTTTGTTGTATTAATTTTTGTATCAATAAAAGTTTGGTATTTGTACAATAAAACAAGAAAATGTTGCCATGTGTATGTGAACCCAAATTAAAACAATGAGCAAATTCATATTTCTGACAATGTAATATGTGTTAGCTAATCATAATTATTCACTAATCCTTTTTCTGTCAGATTACTTGTAAAGACGTAAGCTGGAACTCATTATCATACCATCAATCAACACCGTGCACGTTGTCAGCATTTTAATCACCGTTTTCAGCTAAAGAAATGATATTAAATTGATTCAAACTTTGTCATTGTCATTTTTTGAGAGGGAAAATGCATTGTTTTATGTTTCAGGCAGAATACAGATGCTGTTTAACTACCGTTTCATCTTAGTTGACACCATAGTGCAGTATATTATCAATTTGCTAATTACAATAGACATTAAACAAAATGTTCAATTGATGTTTTTCGCTGTACTTTTGGTGCCTATTATTTTAACAAAATATTACTCGTTACTCGTTTGATCTGTTTTTCTTTTTATTTTGTCATTTGCCTAGGGACTTTCTGTATTTTTCTTTATTTCGGAGTTGGCGATTGGCAATTTTGTTATTTTACTTTGTACTAAAATGATTTGCTTTTGCATATATTTTTTATATTATTCAGCTGAATTATGTTATGGTTAAACTTGGTATGACATTGACCTCGTCATATCTTCTCAATATGTGGTACATAAAAGTACCTCCTCTTCTTCTGAATCCATTGTCATAGTCAATCACGATGTAAAGTATCTTTTACGGAATCTTTACCAAATAATGCCCTTTGTTATGTACATTTTTTATTTAGGTTCCCTTACATAAGTATGACTCGTGACTTTGCCATTGTTATATTAACAATGATTAAGTGTGAATCAGAACTTGTGTTTTAGGTTTAGTTTTCCGTTTTATTTTTGCAGATTTTCATAATTGGCGATTTTCATATGCAAAACAAGATTTTTTATGTTAATTGACAATTTTGTTTCAATCGCTTAATGAACTCGAAAATAAATATCTCTAGAAAATATTACTGGTTAGAGTACCATGATATTTGACTTTCTTTATTTCCTTTGTTACCATCTACATGATCGCTATCGTCGGCTATTTCCATAAACTATGGTTTCCTGTGCATTTTCCCTAAACACACTTTCCTTCATAACATATTAGTTCAGCATATGACCGACCCCCTTTATATATGTCATTCGTTACGCTTTTTAAAACATCAAGTATTATTTTAAAAAGCAATAAAAGTGAGTACGTTAAAACTGAAATCTAAATTTAGTACAAATTTCCAATTTTAATTACAATGCAATTTTTTTGGAAACTCATGATTTAAACTGAAATTGAAATTAATCACTTGTATTTCAAGATGCAGTTATGCGTTCATTAATTTCCTAAAAAAAGTGTTAATTCCTTATTTACGGTTTGCGCAAACAAATACATGAATACTGCATGATAAGAAAAAGTATAAACGAATGGAAATAGTAAAAGATATGGTAATAAAACATGACTTAATTCTCTCTCATCTTAATTGTAATACTGAGCTAAAAGCAAAAATATATGCAGTTTTGGTTAAAATCAAACAATATTTTGATATATTTTACTATCTTTCGTCTTTTGACGATACACCAGTTTATAACTTTGTAGATAACTGACATTTTAGATTCGAATGTTCAATAATAATTTGTTTACATATAAAAGCGATTTCTTAATTTGTGTAAAACATATGCAAAACAAAAAGCAGTGTTCCCCTCACAGCCTCTATTAAAGCCCAACCTGAATTCGCCACCAGGGTCGTAATGTTACAAACATGCAATGTGGTATACTGGTATACTGTTCTACACATTGATGGTGTGGGGTAGACGAACATGCTTCACATACATTGGTGAAATGAACTCTTATAATGTAAGATTGTTTGTATACCTTTTAGACAGGTCTTAACCAAACATTGTTTCTTAAACTGTACAGAATTTTTCTTAATATAAATGTATGAGGATACTTGTTTGCTACAGAAGTTCCATTAAATATATAATAGACTCTCTAAACAAATTGAAAAGAAATGATAAATATATAGTAAAACGTCTGGCTAGAAATTCATTGAGTTAAAGTGGTGGACGAGCTCCATTCAGGAAAGAATTGAAAAAAGGTATAAAAGGTGTTAAACATATATATATCGATGGCGGTTTGTGAGTCGTATATTACAGATAATGTTTTTGCAACGGAATAGCTGCAAGTTGTATTGCCCTGACTATGGATTTACTGTTATCCTGTATGCATGTGTTTCTATATTTTATTGTTTCAAATTGAAATTCAACATGTTTTCGTAATAAACTTTATTTAATTTGACCTAACTCTTTAAAAGGTGACATAACATTTAGTTTCCTACTTTGAGGAGTTTATTATCTGTTTCAATTATAGTACAGAATTTCAGCTTGTTCGTTCTCTAACGTAATTATAACTGTTCATAGAAATTATATTGAATATGGAAATTGAGATTTAACCTAAGAAAAACCAAACGTTAATCACTGTTGATCATGTCTAATGATTATTTATTGGCACTGTGAAATAAAGTCATGTAACTTTCAGTAATAAATTTTTTTTACATTAAAATAACACTTTGTTTTATGCCTTTGACTTCGTATTATTAAAACAGGTGTTTAGTGCTGGCATATTTTCAATGAACCCAAATGTAACGTGCACAGAGCACGCAGTTTTAAATCATCGCTATATCAGTAGGAGTTGTAACTAGATTTTTTGTGTTTTTTGTTTTGTTTTATACTAGAACTTTGTTTTCATTTGGAAAATAAAACATTTTGGAGAAGTCCCTCTATTTAAAAGACATAACTAACACTATCTATTTGTTTAAAATATGTCTCATTGAAGGCTCTGTTCTATGTTGTGTCATATGTACTATTGTTTGTCTGGTTTTTTTCCATTTTTAGTCATAGAGTTGTCAGTTTGTTTTAGATGTATACGTTTGACTCACCCTTTGGTATCTTTCGTTCCTCTTTTATAGCATCCTTCATACGTGTTTTGATTTCTGTTATGGCCTTGAAGGACACTTTTCAACTCTTTCAGTAAATATTACTTATCGGGAAATTGGAAAAAGAAATAGGGTCTTAAGTGAAAACAAAGACCGAAGTTTGGAAATTGTCTCTAAGGATATTTACAAGTATTGGTTTTGTTCCGATGTGTAATTGAAAAGTTTATTTCCAATCACAATTTATGGTTTTGACCTTATCCGGTCATAACAGAAGTGTAGTCTATCATCATCTTTACAATATGTTCGTTAGAAATGGAATCATGAAATATTATACAAGAAATTGACAATCGTAATCTTGAATATTATACATTAAATTGACAATCGATCTTGAACTCTCTTGACAGTATTCACTTTATCTTATTAGTGCCTATACTGAATCAATACAATCAAAACAATTATGTACGACTCAATATGACTTGATAAGATTTACTAAACTTTCCAGAAGGCTTAACACTTTGATTTCAAATATTCTTATAATAAGGAGACTTTTTTCATATCATATGAAGCGGAAGTAATTTAATTCGTTTTTCAATATGTAATAAGTTTACATATTTTCTTATCTTCTTATAATATACTGATCAATTTTGGAACAAGTATATTTTATGTAGAATACTACACTTTCTAGCTACGATTTCGCTCCTTTGTAAATTTTACAGACTTCAGATACTGTGTTTCCATTTTTTACAAATACATTCTTATTAAGTTGATAAAGTATGTTGCCGTAAACAATAGCAAATACGATTGGTGCTCAAATAATAGAATAATAAAATCTGTTCCACGTAGAAGATAACTGAATAACAAACCCATAAAACGGCAATAAAGAGCAAATTACTTACTGTGAACTGAGGAAACCAGATAAATAATAGATAGTGATTCGACTGGTCACCTTTTTATTGTTTTCTTTTAATGATCAACTCCATTTAGATTGTGACAGTTATGAGATATCTATCGTCTCAGCAGTGTTCTGTCAAAGAAATAGATATTGTAACGATAAACTAAGAAATAAATATGGACATGAGTTATTCATGTTATTAGAATTCTTGACTCAAACATTTTGACAGTTGTCTTTCAGTTCATTAATTAAAACAAATGAGTGATCCGGATATCCGTGTGCACGACATGTGTCCCTGGAACAATCTCCTTCTGTGATACATCAATAGGTTTCTCTGGACATATTGAGCGTCCTCGCACTACACGTATTTCTACAAAGCCTCACACATCAAGTGTCTCTGGAATATATCTCCACCTATCCTCGAACAACCTGTGTTTTAAGGGTAATTCCGACTATCCCCGCACGACATATTTCTCTGAAGCAATCTTCATCGTTCGTCTCTCGTCAGGTGTCAATGTTTATCTCTTACACTTCAATCGTCTCTCGTCAGGGGTCAATGTTTATCTCTTACACTTCAATCGTCTCTCGTGAGGTGTCAATGTTTATCTCTTACACTTCAATCGTCTCTCGTCAGGTGTCAATGTTTATCTCTTACACTTCAATCGTCTCTGGTGAGGTGTCAATGTTTATCTCTTACACTTCAATCGTCTCTGGAATTAAATCTTTACCTTTCAAGCAACACAAGTGTCCTTCAATGAACATAAACCCGTATGACAAAGCCGGAAAATGTTAGATATTTTGAATGTTAGAACACATTCATTGACACATACGCATCTGTAACATGCAAACAGGTAAACTACTACTATATTTAGATTTGAATGATAGTTTTCTTATGTCTGCATCCCACCACACTAAAGTTCGGACAATCTCAAATTTTGAACACAGCATCTTAGGTTTATTTGACCAGTCTTCCTATTCGATGCCATCGTTAGAATGTATAACATATTGTATTTAAGCACACATTTTTCAAAGAGCAGTCTTTCAAATTTGAACACTTGAGTGTCCCAATTGGTTTTGAAAAATGTAAGGTTAATATAATAGATAATGTTACACGTTCCAGAAGTGTTACAAAAGGACGTCCAAGACGTGTTCAGGTCATTCACCCTTCTACAGTGTATACAGATTTTGTGTCGTTTTTTTGTATATATAAATAAACTCATCATAGAAACCCGGATTGCAATAATCTACATGTTTTAAACGGGTTGTTTATCATCAAGTTAATTTATCTGACAAACTTCTTTTAAGGGACTAAGTAAATGCCTATAAAACGCTGTGTATTTAAAGTAGCAATATTTAGACTGATGATGTTCTTTTTGTTTCTAATCATATTAGTTAAATTCAACCATAATATTAAAAAATCAGGGTTTTATGTAACTAATGAAGTTGAAACGGTTGTGTTGTAGAACTAGGTGAATAATCTAAGCAGTTTTCTTATTAGCTTGTCGTTGTATTTTATACACTAAATATACTTAATATAATTTCAGAGTAAGTCATCAATAATGGAGTTTTTAAACAACACTACGTTTTCTTATGAGATCTGGACTGGATCCCAATTGCCTGATCACGATGCTCTCACCACGTTCAGTCTCGCATATGGAAAAGTTCATGGGTATGTTAGTCTTCTCGTTTGTTTCTTTGGAATTCCAACTAATATTATAAATATAACAGTGTTGACCCGGAAGCACATGCAGACTTCAATTAACCTCATTCTAACATGGATGGCTGTTTCGGATATGTTAACTATGGTGACTTACGTACCTTTTGTCGTCCATTTCTATATTCAGTACGGAACGTATGAGTTGTCAGCCGAGAAAAATACGAAAATATGGATGGAATATCTTTTATTTCATATAAACTTCTCGGCATTGACTCACACTATTTCTATATGGTTAGGTGTATCACTTGCAATATTTCGATACATGCATTTGAAATCATCAGAGACGGGAAATCTTGTGCATGTTCGTCGGATCATTCGGGCTCGTATAGGCATATTTGTTATTATTGCTTGTTCAGTGTTGTTGATGATACCAAACTTCATGTCAACGAGCCTCGAACTGAAAGCAAACACATCTGAAATCGTTTATATAATCGAGGATACAAACATAGGAACCCCAAATATTACGCTGATTAATTTTGTGAACATGTGCATCTACAGTGCGCTTGCCAAGTTTGTACCATGTTTGTTAATGATTGTATTTGGAGGACTTTTGCTGCGAACTCTTGACATGCAGGTGAGAGTTAGACGTAAAAGGATGAAAAAACTAGGAGTCATTATGACACGACCATTAAATACGTCAAGGACGACAGTGTTACTGCTGATTGTTATGATCCTGTTTTTAATTACTGAACTTCCTCAAGGAATCCTTATTGTACTGAGCTTATTTAAAAGTGGGTTTTTCTTGGATGTTTACATCCCCCTTGGAGATGTTATGGATATTCTGGCATTAGTAAACAATGCCATCAATTTTGTGCTTTATTGTTCGATGAACAGAGAGTTTAGAAGAACGCTTGTTCGAATCTTGTGCACACGAGGACTAAAGCATTATCGCACGCATGCTAACACAATTGCCACAGGTACTGAACTTGTGACAGAAGCGGCACAGAAATTGTCCATGATGGTTGACAATCAAGCTTGCGATGACACCATATCAAAAGATCCGCTGGACACATCAAATGTAATGACAATGGTATCAGCAACTGAATTATCTACCCTGATTGACCCTAAACATACTGTCGAAAAAATACAAGATAACAATCTGAATTTTAAATGATTCACTCTCTACAGTTGATATTTATCAGATAAGTTACCACATGAGTGTTAACTGAATTAAGTTGTCAGAGGCTAATCAGTTTTGTTATTCAACGCCAATGTCTGATTCGGTATTACAATAAAAACAGACCTTCTTGTCAGGAGATACATCCAGTCTTGTATGCAGTTCACAAGAGATCCATACCCGCGTATTTGGTGGTATTACAACGAAAGCCTTCAACACAATAAAACTACTTAACATAGCGAGTTGCATTGCTAGAAATGTCGTCACAAATATTACATTGGAAACTGCATATATTTATGAAACAGGTAATGCCATCTAATAGAAGCGTTCTGTATTAATATGAGTAACCAATATTAACGTCATTAAATCTTCCCAAAATTAGCGTTACAAAATTAAAACATCAATTTGCAGAGGTTAAACAAATTGTCTTTCTTACAACCTTCACTTTTACCAGTATTACATGTACACTCTAAATAATTCAAAACTAGATGTTTATTACTTTATGCGAGTCAGGGTTTCCGCTGGCGAAAAAATAATAATTGTGGCGATTAAAATTCGTCATTGGCGAAAGAATTTGGCGAAAGAAATATATGTAACGATTTATTTTCAGCCATCTTGTTAATTTACTTTTTTCGGGTTTCTCTGACTTTACCGATCAGACAATACTCGGAATTCACCTTGAACTCGTTAAGATTTTGACAGAAAATCAATAATCAAATGATTGCATTCCTAGCTATCGACTCTAATTAATAAAGGTGTTGATTGTATGATATGACAAAAGGATATGGTCAAATTGCTTCTGTCACATGTCACAAAAGGGATTAATTAACCACTTTGCGACGCACGTGTTGAAGCTAAATTTTTACGCTTCCTCTCCTTCTTTTAATGATAGTCCAGAAAAGAACATTGTTGTTATGACTCGAAAAATGTTTAAAAGCAAGAAAGGACTCTGATTTAAAACTTTTCATTTAACTTTCATATAGAGAACTGATTTGATTGGGTACTTGAAAGTCGTTTCAGTGGCACACGTGTTTCAATCATATAGTTTTACTTATTTACGATGGTCTAGAAAAGAAAACTGTCGTTATGAAGAAATCTATTCAAAAGGGTGGCATGAGAGTAACCTTTTAATGTAATGACTACATCTTACACGAGGGATCCATTCCAAGTGATAAGATGCTTCGTTTTATTGTAAAAACCACTTTTTTCAGGGGGGGGGGGGGGCGCTGGAAAAAAGGAAAATTTTAAAAGAAAAATATGTGTATGTTACTTGGCGAAAAAAATAATAAAGTGGCGAAAAATATATTGTTTTGGCGAAAGAGGTGGCGAAAAAAATAATTGCCACAGGGGAAACCCTGATGCTTGTATAATAGCAATATATTTAACGTACATGATTTTAAGTTTTAACCGTTTGAAGATTGCACACAATACTCTGTTGAAGTAAGGCCAATAGTTTAAAATAAAAGTAGCCAAAAAATAATTAAATTTTGATCCGAATCCTTTCGAATAGTTTTCGTACACAGCGATATAGTTATACGGCTTTGAACTGATGCGTTGTCACAATGCGTACTAACGAATACCTGGTAATTATTTAAAACAAATACTAGTCATTGAATATGCCAGGTGGATTGCTATAAAGTCATGAATTTGAAAGTTACTTTTCCGGTCTATAAATTGAAACTAAAAACTGATAATTGTAACAGAGAATCATAAGAATTCTTATGGTATTACGCCTGAGACTTTTTGAGCAAATTTTGATTCTTATTGCCGGTAATGCTTATTTGACCCAGTCTCAATCCTTTTCCCTTATTTTTTGTTTGTTAATTTAATTCTATATTTTTGATAGGCTTGTGATATTCCAAAATCGGTTACATTGTTACTACTACCTGATACGTTTAAAAGCATCTATATAAATGAATGAAACTGGGTTTGCAAAGTGTATTGTGCTATCCTTTGTTGCTGATGACATTAAAAAATATAAACTTAAATGAAGATTGATTTTGAAATTAGTATGTTGGTCAAATAGTTCCATATGCATTCAATAATTCAATAACAAAGAAGGTGTGGTATGATTGACAATGAATCAATTCTCAATAAGAGACCAAATGACACAGAAATTAACAACTGTAGATCACGTTACGGCCTTCAACAATGAGGAACCACATACCGCATAGTTAGCCTTAAACGCTCTGAAATGAAAATGTAAAACAATTCAAACTAGAAAACTAGCGGACTAATGTATGTACAAAAAATGAACAAAATACAAATAGGTTACACATAAACAAACTACAACATAAACATGCTTAGTTTTAAATGTTTGAAATTGCGAAACCTCGATGTTTTTAAGATCAAAGGAACTCTTCGGACGCACCAAATGTACGACTTGTTATATTGTAGTTAAGAGGTAAATCATTTTTGTTTTCTTCAAACCCCAATCTTTCATCTGTGTGAACAATTCACAAAAGCTGTATGTATTGGAATGTTAATGTTGGGTATGTGATAAACTCAAACTTAACAGTTGAGATTTTAATTCCCTGAGATATGCTACATCTGTTATTGGGTGTTTTGTTTGGTAAAAAGAACGCAGAGTTTCTTCAAAGTACTAAACACTGCGCAAATAATTTAATAATCCAGAACAGACGTTCATGTAACATTGTCCGTATATTAAGATGCAACATGCATTGTCATAGTTTTTAATAAACAATTAAAAAAAAATCTTTTTTTTCAGGCCTTTGTTACCAAGTATGCAGACGGCTTAACAGAATCCAGTTTTTGAATTCCAGTGAAATGAATGTCAGTATGAAAAAACTGTACATCTGAATTATTCAATATGTTTATATTTCTTATTAGTAACATTCAGAACTGTCTATATGTCATGAATAATAGTGAAATTATGTCAAACTTTTGAAGTATGAAATTTGAATGAGGAGGAACCAATCTAAAAAAAAATACACAGTTATCATTAAAGAGTTCCCCGAATAAGAAAGATTTGATAAAATGATAATGACAACACCACTAATAATTTTTTGTTATATTGGACCAATTTGTCCATTTGTATATCGTTTATGCTTAATCAAGTAGAAACACATATTTGCACAAAATTAACATATCTTTGTAAACAATATCGCTAATATTTGAGGATGAATTCTGGAATAGCATTCTTCGTTTACATACAGATAAAGTACTTTAGTGTGCCTTGTCATACATTATCTGTTTCATAAATCTATGAAACAATGACTTGAAAGACTTATAACTACTATTCATTTATGAACGACAGACAAATATGTTTCAATGCTTTTAACCTTTGTTTTTTTGTGTGTATCAAAATGTTATCTTGATAATAAATAATGATAATTAATGTATCCAAGTAATTTTAATGGTAAAAATTTATAGACAGATTTTGAATATAGTAATCGCATATTCGTAACTATTGGATATGTTCTCGTATCTCTTATAGAAGACATGGTAGAACTAACAGTAATTCATCAAATATTCCATCTGTTCGAACCACATTTTAACCCAGAGATCTTTTTTTTTACCGAAATTCGGGGAAGTTTTCGCTTTTTATTGAGAATACAAATTCAAGTTCTACGCGACGTATATGAGGAAAGTCTTTTTACCCTCTGAGATTGTTTTGTCATCATCAAAGAATTACAGTAGATGTATGTTTCATTATAATACGTTATTCTGATTGGCTAACTGCAAATCACGTGTAATTCCTAAAGCAATTGCATTACCTAATAAAACTTATCATTACTGATAACACGAGTTCCCATAATAAAGTGCACATGTACAGGTGAATTAAATAAAACAATGATAAAATTCGTGTTTTCATGATCCTAGCCAAAAAAAAATGTATTTATAAGTACTGATAAACTCATCATAGATACCAGGACTAAAATTTGTATAAATCCCAGACGCGCGTTTCGTCTACAAAAGACTCATCAGTGACGCTCATCCCACATCCAGAGGCGGGCTTCCGCTGTTCCCAATTCAAAAAATGTAAACTAGTCCAGCGACATATCTGACGGATATTATTATCCTTGCAATGAAAAGGTATTTTTATTTTTTTTCTGTTAAAAAGGAGATAATACAATTTGAATGTTATGCATATTCCATCACCAATATGAGACTCTATTTGTCCCATACCTTATAAGTTAAATATAAATTTCGTAAATTTCGTAAAATTGACGTTGCCTCTCGGGAGTTTCTAATATTCAACAAGTGATTATACAATTTGATATGTCCCGTGAATAGATAGTTATAAATTAGCTTAATAGATTAATGTAGGACTACAGGCAACAACCGACCAGGATCCAAACTTCGGAAAAGTCATAAATATCTTACAGAATTATACAGGTTTTATAAACACTCAAACTCAATCCCCTTATTTTTTTTATCAGTGATAAACTACGCAATGAGTTAATGTTACCACAAAAGCGTATATATGTAATACCGTTGATAAAACATGTAAAATATTGAAAACACATAAACTCTCTCTTACGAAGAGTAATTTTAAAGTATATAAGACATGTATCTCATTATCTACATCTGATCTACACATCCTCTAATATAGACTGTTACAAAATATTTCTGAAGCCCGGCTTCAAGAACTGAACAACTGATGGTGTCAATTTAAAAGATGGAACACGGTGCACTTGACATATCAAGAATTGTTCATAAGTATTCATAGACCCATTCAGTTTTTAAAATTCTGATTTGTTATCAAATAGTCCGTTTCTATGTATGTATGCGTTTATTTGTGTTGCACTTCAGTGTTTCTGCTGTTTTCTTTATACAGTTGATGCGTTTCCCTCGACTTTTGAACAGCGGTATACTACTTGTGCGTTTATTTTGTATCAACGACCTTACTTCTTTAACCCATTTGGAAAGATTTTCAACTTCTACTGTATCTCATCTGACCCACTGGCTGGCGTAGCAGACTAAAAAATAACTAAATGTGTAATGCTATATCGATATAAATATCTATGGTCGCATATGTTGTGAAATATATTTTGTATATGCTGACTTGCTACACGACCAGGAATTTCCCATACTGTTTATTGAGTCTCAAAATCACCAAGTCTGTTAGCTGCATGTTCAATGCTTTATGTTTAGGACTGGGTAACATGATTGACCTGGAACTAGTTTTCTGTAACTGTAACTCAAAGGTCGTAACTGTTTTGTCATTTATTCTTTTGTAAGTGCATTGTGCTTCGTGATGGTTTGATGAGCCAAGGCTTTCCCGACTTATTTTTGCAGTTCATACGTATGATTTACTGTTAAATCACAGTTCCTGATTGAGGAAGGCTCAAATGCTTCCATTAAACATTCTTTATGTAAATTTTGTATTTGTCGCATGACAGAAGCATGTATATTAGTGGCATTTGGTTGTTGTTGTTTTTTTCATACCTGGTTTTCAGGCAGTTTGTTTTCGCAATTGGATTGCTTCACACTTTGTAAGGTCGATGCCCGTTATACCTAACTAAATAAGGTATATGTGTTACTTATCCTCACAAAGCGTACGGTGACCAATATATATAATCACGTTATTTGCCAATCATACCAAATCTCCTTATTTGTATTTGATATCAAAGATTTTAATCATACAGTTTTAGTACCACATTTTACTGCAATAAGGGTTTCAGAGCAGACACATGATAAGTTGTGTCATCGGTTTTATATTTCAGATTGTTTACGAAAAAGAGAGAAACTTTGTTTCGATATTTAGCGGCTGTATTGTCCTTGTTATCAAAGATTCAATTTTACAGTTACCGGCTTATCTGTATTTTAGCAACCGCATGTCTACTTAAAAAGAAAATATAAAAAAAATCGAAACCATGGTAATTTTTTTTATGAACGATACCATGAAACTATTGTTTTTCAAGGTTTAGGTAAAGTTTTCTCGTTAATACTTCAATCGGACGGTAACAAATATTTTACAATAATGTGACACAATTTCATCTTTCATCGTGGGTTTTTTGTAACCACGGATTTATATAAACAACACGACATGTGACATTGAAAACCGTATAGGTCATTTTCAAGTTGGATCGTTTACCTTAACTAAATAGTTTTTAATATAGAGCTTTGTAGGAAATAGCAAATGTACTGATCTTCAGTTATTTATTTCAAGAAGGAATTCGGTTGTAGTCTATCATTTTCAGATTGACTTATTCCCACATATTTTCATTTCGTTCAATGAAATCTAACAGAAATGGAAGGTCGTGGGAGTGTCTGACGGAAACAAGAACATGGAACTGACAGAAAACCTCATTTATATCAGTAACGCTATCAACTCTTGTTAACGCTGTAATTTCTAAAGTCAGACTTTGTACATTAATTACCATTAACACATTAGATGCTTGTCGTTAACCTCATAAGAGAAAAAAGTATAACAAAAATATTGACACTTCTTAACCTGAATTCAAATTGAACTTGAAGGTATATCAAATAAATCAGCCAGAAGAACGAATGAATAACAATGGTCTTGTTCTCGACTTTTTACAGGCATAGATATATTCATAATGACCATAGAATGTAATAAATGAAATCAGATGTGACTATGATCCAATACCTTTTTTTTTCTTATATCACATATTTATACATAAGCATTGAAAAAATCTCTTTTTATCTAATAGAATATTACAAATGTATTTATACGAACAAACAAACACATATTTTATTTGCCAATCACGGCGCCCAAAATGAGCAGAATAATTACAATATAATTTTCAAACATAATGTAAAGTAAATTAAAAATAGGTTAAACAAAGTACATAATATCATTGATTTTGACTTAATTGATTGATATAAAATATTAAAGCAAATGAAGTAGGCAATTTGTAATAATAAAAATATATAATATAATATGACCAATTGTCTGTTACTCTGGTCCCTTTATTGAACAGCACACTTCATAGTATGCTAATAATTTATTGAATGTAAAATAAGTTACTAAATGCATATTTGATCATTCTATATCTTTATATAGAGAAATCTAATTTAATATTGTATTTCTGTTTAGATTTAAAACCTCTAATAATTGACAAATTATTATCAAAATGTTTTTATCTTCATTTCCCATTTGCCAAATAAAAAGAGATTTGTTATCAACTTTTGAAATATTTTTATATTTACTATACGAGCGACTACCTATACTGGACAGCACACCAGACGAACCAAATGACCAATTGATACTCTTTTGCTCTTTTGAGAGAACAAAACATATTGATAGAAATTCGTCTGGGTACAGGAAAACTATGTTGTTTGTTAATTCTTTTTCCGTAACCGTATTTTGTTCATGCTTACTAACAATTATCAAAATTACTGCATTTGAGAAGCATGCAATGCTCCTTAAGTTTGCTATTGGTGTCTACACATTTTGGATCACTTTAAATGAAATTCGTTTGTAGAGAGTCTTCAAAGTATTCACAAAGTTTTAAAATATTTTACATTGATGTTTTTGCAAAGGATATTTTAAATAAAAAGTAAAATCACAAAAATACTGAACTCAGAGGAAAATCAATTTGGAAAGTCCATAATCACATGGCAAAATCAAAAAACAAAACGCATCAAAAACGAATGGACAAGAACTGTCATATTCCTCACTTGGTACAGGCATTTTCAGATGTAGAAAATGGTGGATTAAACCTGGTTCTATAGCGCTAACCCTCTCACTTTAATAACAGTCACATCAAATTCCGTTACATCAACTATTATCTTCGATTATCTTTTGTGTTTTTTTTAATCCGTTCAACAGACAACGAGGGACATGTGTTGCAGACCTTCAAATTATCAGTCATCAAAGCAACATTATCATAGTTTGTTTAAAAATATTGTACGATTTTAGCTTCATTGTGTCAATTTTCTTAAACTGTTCGCGGATGCTAATATGTGCGAATAAATCTAAAAAAATGGCATATAAACTAATTCTTGATTTTGATTGGTACATTATATTTCACATTTATCTAGACACTGTATTTATACTACCTTTGTAACCTAAACATGAATTCTGCCAAATCTGATATTTGTGTTCGTCAGACACAGGTTCTGTATCTTAAGACTTACGAGAGGTGCGCGAAAAAAACCCACCCTGCAAGACCTATTCGAAACCAAAGTCAAAGAACATTCAAACCAAGTTTTGCAAAACGTTGTTCTGAATACGTTTATAGCAAAATATACATAGGGGTAGGAAAACACTAGTCATTTTTTACGTAATTCAAATTTTGATTAACAGTACATTTACAAATTTATATAAATATTAATGATATTTAATGTCAAGATATAAGGGCTGCAGCTGGCTTCTGTGCTGGTGTTAACATCGAAGCTGGATTTATTACTGTGATCAAGTAACTTTTAAAATCTCATTAAACAAACCATGGTTATGAGTTTTGCTATAAAGATCTTATACATGTTTGTAACACTGTGTCGATTACCCCTGTTATTTATTCAATTATGTGCGTTACACACCAATATAATCCAGACGTTGCAAACAATTGTAATTGAATACTGTTTCGTCTTTTTTATACCCTCTAGTATATTTCTTCTTTCCTTTTATTAGTGAAACGCTGCAAAAACAGCGTGCGTCATCTGCAAAAAGTGCATCAATCATTCGTAAGCTTTGATCAAGTGAGAAATTGCACATTGCAATGCTTCGCTCTGTTTTACTCTTATTTTTCTTTAACTATCTCATTCCACATTTTCAATTACCACAACTTATTGTGTCATGAACACTCGCTAAATCTCAATTATAACATATCGAAGGTGTCCTTTTTTTTTTTATTTCAAGTCGAATATTACAATGGAGCTTGCGAAGACCACTTTATTCCTACATATTTCTAGGCCAAAAACAAAAAGACAGAATAGTTAAGAGACAATTTTCCTACTTAAATAATTGGTAAAGCACTTAGAATTGTGGCATATGAATTTGATTTATGGAGGAAGTTGATCTAGGCAATTTTTATTCATTGAAGACTATGATTTCTGTAATATGCATGAAGTATATAATAGAAATAGTCATCTATACCATCACTTGATTTCTGAATCGATTAACGCAAAATCTTAGAAGTGGCGTGATACAGCACTTAAACAAAGCAGATTTAATTATTTTATGACTCACTTCAACTAAAGACAAAGCTTCATAAAAACTTTGCATATTTAACAGGTTCGTTACAAAAATCCATATAAAGTCATATTATACAATGTATGATAAATAAAGGTAACAGTAGTATACGGCTGTTCAATACTCATAAATCAAAAGAAAAAAAAATCCGCGTAGAACAACGACACAACATGAAAATGTAACACACACAGAAACGAAACAACAAGAAAGAGTACCCTTGCAGATTGTTAATTTTATTATTTTTAATATCAATAATTGAATTTTCTGTACAACATGGAAAAAGCGAAAAAAACACATTTCTCTTGATGTCGTGCCCAAAAAAATTAATTTTCGATGTTTTTATAATGACATATCAATGTAAGATGTGTATAATGATTACAGCTAAAACTAATTTGGTAACCCCCAATAGTTTTCATTTCAAAAACATGGAAATATTAGTAGCAACAAGATATCAATTTGAAAGAAATTCGCAGGTCTCATTTTTTAGAACGGCAGGCAATACTAAATCCAATCAGTTAATGTTGCTTTTTGTACAGAATTTGCTGTATCTTTAAAAGTATGAAAATGACGTGTATATTTCGTTCGATATCTATAAGAATATCACCATCTTCCAGTTGCTTGCAAAATATCATAAAGATCCGTAATATTGCTAATATACGTACATATACCATGGTACCTTAATACCATATGGATTTAACAGGTGCACATTTCAAAAACTAATGTTTTAGCTGTTTTCGAGGCGACGACGTTCCCAAAAATATTACAAATATTGATGAGCGAATCGAATTAAAAAAGGATGTTCCTAAAAATCAAAGAAAAATCGTCTAAAATGTTATGTCAAACATAATATGAAACAAAATATTATAACATAACCATATTTAACTACTTTATTAAAACAAAACAACAATTATATTTCGACTGGTCCTGGAAGGAAACACAACACACAAGTCATTGTTAATAAGATAAACATAAAATTGAACTGCATTTTCATGGATTTTTTTTTTCTTATTTTCTATTTAAAAAAATTGAATACTTATTTTTAGGTTTCCTGTAAAACATGGTAAAATAATAAGACGATAATATAACACTGTTTTCTTTGTTACTTTGAGGTTATAATCTTCCCATCCATTGTTTACCGTCTTGATTACGATAAGTTACTGGACACATATGAGTTGTAAATGGTTCATTGGCAATCATGCCATATTTCTTTATTATTATCTTATTGCTTGCAAATCTTAAGCTAGACTATCGTTAGTGTCGGTTGTTGTTCCTCATATGTGACTCGGTATTACTTTCTGAGCTTGTGGAAGTATAACGCCAATTTGAGAAAAAAGTTTACTTTCAAGAATATGAAACTTGCTACCTGTTCGTTCGATAAGTTTGACCTTTTAATTTTGCCATTTAATTAGAGACTTTGCTTTTTAAATTTCCCTCGCAGTTTAGTTTATTGGTGATTTTACTTTTTCAAGGTAAAGTGTAAATCGAGTGTGAATACTTCGGTAAAATATTAAATGCAGGGATAGCTAGAACTTATACATCAGTTGTATTTATATGTGAGTAATATTTTTTTTTATCACATACATGACATGTTCTCTGATATACAAAACACAATATTGATCGCGTATCATATAAAGGGTATTTAAACTGGTTTAGAATAACAATTAATATTCACGTTGATTAAGGCAGATTTTTTCTTAAAGATTTTATAAACTAAAAGCACAATACAATTCCTCACAATATATTGTTCTTACTGGTAAACGGTTGAGCGTTTATCAATAACTGTTTAAGAAGTATTAAAGAAGTGCATCTAAATTCACCGGATTATTATAATTGATTAAACAATTATTGCATATGGTTGTGCTTCATTTTAGTGTTGTGTGTCTGTTGTGTCGTTGTTCTCCTATTATATGTTATGTGTTTCCGTGGGTGTTAGTTTGTAACCCAGATTTGTTTTTTCCTCAATCGATTTCTGAATTTCGAACAGCGGTATACTTCTGATGCTTTTATATATCATGTAGCTACACCGACTTTTTAATAATTATCTAAACTAATCTCAATACGAACAATTGTTTCAGTTTGGTGTGTTTTGAACAAATCTGTAAAAAGTTGTAGTATACATGCATGTGTTTTACAATTCTGATAGATCATCTAGTAAGTAGATAATGCATAATGAAATATCATTGTGTATAGTTCAATACATTTCCATTTAACTGATTTATGTATATATGATAAAATATAATATACAGCATTATATGTCACTTTTATATTAAAACCATTTATGTCAATGAAAGATGCACACATTTAAAACGACAAAAATTGGAATAATTTAAAATTATGACATCATTGGTACATTGTATCTAATAAATGTTAATATGAATATACGATACCATTGTAAATGGTAAAAGAGTGGACCTATTTATAAATGATATATTTGATGGCCTATGCGAAAAGGTGAAAAAGGAATACAACGAAATAGAACTCCTCAACCAAAGTATTGAATCTTATCTCTCTCAGATGAATAACTACACTTCTAAAGTGATACAGAAGTCCATAACCAACAAGGAAATTCATCCAGAAAATGATCAGGCTGACCAATATAAAGATATGACCAATAGCAAAACCAAGAACTATAATAGACAAATTCTAGATACTCAATATATAGAATCTGATAAAAACATCTGTCCAGGCTGTCGAAAATATGTAGACGATGAAATTGGCTGCGATCGTTTTTGGTACCATTATGAATGCGAAAACATAGCAAGTAACATTTGAAATGAAGCATTGAAACATATTGAATATATATGCCGTTTTTGCAACGATGATATGTTACATGAAAATAGGAACCATCTGGAATGTGATGCTAATGAAGAATCCAACATTATTACGGCTCACCAAACAGAAAATGATCTTAATTCCAATAGAGAAAAGGATCATCCACAAAATACAGATAACTCAAAGAAAATTAAAGATACAAACAAAGTCAGTTGCGATACAGTACAATGTACTAGAAAACTGATAATTGTAGAAGAAAACACTCTTGATGAGTGTAGTCAAAATGCATTTCAACCTGATCCTGAAGATGAAACCATTTTTAAATCAGTCGAGTCACCAAAGACAAAAAAAAACGGGTAAAAAATTCAATGATGACCACACAGCAGGCCAACCAAATGATAAAAAAAATGGAGAGAAAACACCTGCACAAACAGGTGAAAAGAAAAAAATGTTCCAAATCCAATCCAGCAATAAAAACATCGGAGAAGGATGAAATAATAGTGACGCACAAAACTAGGATACTGAACCTAGAAAATGAAATAAGACACATGAAATCTCGGAAAGAAACTTCAAATCAAAATCATGCGTCGAATCAAAATGCGCATGCAAGATATTATTGCCAACAAGAACCTATGGCACAAAATTATATCAAAGACATGCTCCTTGACCAAAGGCTACGAGCAATCGAAACCCAAATGATGCAAAACATGTGTATACAAACAGCCATAACAACTCAAATTGCAATACAAGCAAAACAGCATCCACCTGTTTTACCACATACATGAACAGGACAAGTGCCATTACAACCAGGCATTGCTCAAAGGGGAACACCAAGTAATATGCATACAGCATACATGAATCAATATGCCTCAATGCCAAATATACATCCAGGAATGGATAGAGCATATGATCCACAAACCTATTTGAATCCACATTATGGAACACCAATACATATGAATCACCATAATGGTGCATTATCATATATAAATCAACTTAATGGAACACCAAACTATGTGAATCATTATAATGGAACACCAGCATATATGAATCAACAGTACAATCAACCGTAGGGAACACCTACATACGTGAATCAGCACCATACAATGCCTACATATATAAATACGCATTATAGAGCACCAACAAATGTGAATCAACAGCAGATGCCAGGGATTAATACCCACTCTACACCAGTATTTAATCAACATATACGTCAAGGAACCCATCCTCATGGTCTATCAAACAACTTAAAATATAAAGTTCATACAAATCAGCCAAATGCTCAAAGACGTAATGATTCAACCCAGATGTTGAATCCCCAGACTATCCAACATCATACAAAACCAGGGCTGCTACCTTATCCAAAGAATAACTGTCAAAATTTCAAGGCGAAAATAAATCATGCAGATGACATTCCAATAGTAACAAGTCAATCTCACCACAGTTTCGCAAATTCAGAAATACAGAACTTAAAGGATCAACAAAGTAGAGGTATTCAAAGGACTAGTCAGGGGAGTAAAGAATACTCTAGTATAGAAGGTGTAACATCTAGGAGATCTGATTCCTAATATATTGAAAATGTAGAAAGAAACACAGGTAGACAGAAGGAGAATATAGCTGAGAATACAAATACAGCATGTAAAGAGAGCATTTCAAAAATACAAACAAATGGAAGCAACAAAGAAAACAACTGTGAAATGCAAAATTTTCGGATGCTAGCCCAAGAAAACCGCCCACCAGATCAATCACAAACAATAATAAACGAAAGGGAGATAATTCATCAATAGAAATTGTTACAAGCAATATTGAAGGATTGAAAACAAACATTGCATTCTTACATTCATTAGATCTAGCAAAAACACTCATCTGTCTTCAGGAAAACTTTTTATGGGACTTCCAAATTCGAGAAATAAAAAAACCTGGTACCTTCAATGGAAAATCATACGAGATGTTCAGACACTAATGATCCAAGAGATAGCTTTAAACTTCCAAAAGGAAAAGGAGGGTTTCCATATTATGGCCAAATTCATGGACTAATAATGTTAAAAAGCTAAAGGATGGAAATGAAAGAGTAATTGCATTTCTGATAACAACGTCTCAAGATATTTGTATTATAAATACATATATGGCAACATGTAACACTGACTCTCAATAGGAATAAAGAGAATGTTTAGACATAATATTCGATATTATACAAAAATATCAAGAATCTCATAAAATTATACTCTGTGGAGATATAAACGGAACATTACTGGATTCAAGGAACAATAAGCATGATAAGATGGTCAAAAGCTTTGTGTCTTTCTACAGGCGTAGATAACGATGAAAGACCTACCTTTTTTCACCATGCTTGGCTAACTTCATCACAGATTGATTATATATTGGTAAATGATAAAAAACTTATCTCAAAATATAACATAGATGAAAAATCAAGTATCAATCTTTCAGCACATACTTCAGTGACAGTGAAAACTACAATTGAGATACCAACAAATACAAAACCTGCAAATAAGAACACAAAAGCAAAGTTCAAACTCCAATGGGATAAAATGGATAAGAGCCAATACAATAACCTCATTCAGCAGGATTCTACATCAATTATGGTAGAAAACAATGTAAACACTCAGATGGATGTAGTCACAAACAGCCTTATAAGAGCAGGGAATATTACAATTCCAAAAAAACTACTGCAATTGAAGGGACCAAAATGGAAAGCATCTCCAGAGGTACAAATACTGCTAAGATCATGCAGAGACTTATATAAGCAATGGCAAGAAGTTGGTAAACAGAAAGATCATCCTAAGGCTACAATGCTAAGAAATGAGAAAAGAAAACTGCGTAGTAAAGTAAGAATGGAACAAGCTCTTAGTCGGCAAAATCTCTACCAGCAGATTATGGACAATCCAAATTCTCAACTTTTCTACAGACTCATAAATAGGAATCGCAGCAATCAACAAACCTCAACAAATTGCTTAAAAATTGATGAAACCTATAATTTTGTCCATGAAGAACAAAGGAAAAGTTTTGCCAAATACTGTGAAGATCTTAGTGTACCAAAAGAGAATGTATATGAAAATGGCTATCTTAATCTCTGCAAAATAAGGCAGCAACTGTACGAACAGGCATAGACGAAGAAGCCGAACACCCAGAACAGTTTACAGCATCTGAAGTCATGAAGGCAATTGGCAAGCTCAATACTAAAAAAAATGCAGATGAATCTGGAATATCAGCTGAGCATCTACAAAAAAACTCAAAATCAACCATCTCTCCTGTGCTAACCTCAATATGTAACAATATAATATTGAAAAGAACAGTACCAGTATCCTTTAAATTTGGCATACTTACACCAGTACTGAAAAAAACAAAAAGATCCAACAGTTATGGGCAATTATCGGGGTATAACAGTAACACCTACTATTGGAAAAAACTTTTGAATATGCCTTTCTAGAAAAGCTTAATTTAAAATCAAAAACACTCCTACAATTTGGATTTACAGAAGGATTGTCACCAATCATGTCAAGCCTGCTCATATCAGAAGCTCGGTATGAAATTAAAAAAATCAACTGAAAACTCCTTTATATCTGTTCTTGACGTACAATCAGCATTTGATGTCGTACAGCATATCATCTTAATGGATAAGGCGCTTGACAAAAATATACATCCAACTTATTGGAAAATACTAACAGAACTATATGAAGGGCTTAGTTCCAAAGTAAAATGGATGGATGGACTTAGTGAACTATTTAAAATCAAACAAGGAGTAAGGCAAGGCGGTATACTTTCAACACACTTATACAACATACTTGTGCAAGAACTATTAGTAGAGCTAGAACAGAACTCATTGGGTTACCATTTGGGAGACATATATGTAGGTGCACCAACTTGTGCAGATGATATAGCCTTTATCTCAAACAACAAGTATGAGCTACAAATAATGCTTAATGTAATAGACATATATGCTAAAGAGCATCATTATAAAATACATCCTACAAAAACAGAAATAATCGACTGTTCAAAGCGTAAATCTAGCTATAGCTGGACAATGGGAGGCAAAGTTGTAAAAACAAGTGATTGTAGTGAACATCTAGGAAGAAAGAGAACAGATGAAAAAGAACATAACTTCAATATTGATGAAAGAATACAAACAGCTAGAAGAACAAAGTATGCACTTATGGGTTCTGGTGTACACGGTACACATGGACTTAACCCTGCAATCTCATACCAAATATATAAAACCTATGTAATACCAAAATTAACATATGGTCTAAAAGTACTACCGTTAACAAAATCAAATATAGAGGAACTAGAGATATTCCATAGGAAAAACTTGAGGCACCTACAGTCGCTACCAGAAAGAACATCATATGCTGTGGTACTGCTACTACTTGGAGCATTGCCTATCGAAGCTGAAATACATAAAAGACATTTATCACTTTTATACTCCATAGTATCATGTGATAATAGCAAAATTAAAGATGTTATGCTTAGACAAATTGCCACTAACTATGACAACAAGAAAAGTTTTTTCAGCAGGATACTGAATATACTTGAGATGTATGACCTTCCTTCCATCAACTATTTACAGAAAAACCTTCCTAAAAGAGATATATGGAAAGAAATCAAGAAAAAAGTAAACCAATATTGGAATGCTCAATTAAAATATGAAGCTCATAATAAAACCAGTCTTAAAAATATGAATATAGAAAATTTAGAAATTGGAAAAACAGCTCAAGTATGGAATCTACAAAATCAACCAAGACTTGAATTAAGAAAAGCAATAATAAAAGCCAGAATGATGACGGGAGCATATATCTTACAGTCAGACAAACACAGGTTCACATACTTTGTAGCAGAACCGCAATGTCAACTGTGCAACACAGAAAATGAAGATATTGTTCATATGATTACCTCTTGTCCAGTATTAAGCACTGTAAGAGAGAAATAGTATGTAGAGATGAAAAAGGAAATACTGGATAGTATTGATCCAATTAAATGGAACGCTTTCCGCGGCAATAAGATGGAAATAACACAATTGATACTGGATTGTAATAATTTCAAAGAAACGCTGAGCATAGGTAGTGAACCCATGGCCAAGATAGAGGAAAAGGGTAAAAATCTGTTATTCCAACTTCACGGAAAGAGAATAGAATTACTGGATGCATTAAACAACAAATAATATGTGCCTATGAATATATACATAGTACATGTAATGACAGTTATACTAGTGTAGAAATGTGAAACTAAAACCAATACTCAAAGTGAAAAGGACATTGAAGTATATATTATGATAATAATATCAACATGAAGGTGAAAATCACCCGTCTACAAGCACAACAACAATATATAATGATCATGACATTGTGAAAGTAATTTTAAAACAACAAGTGAATCAGATAAAGTCTGAACTTTTAATATCATTATCACTACTTTTAATTTATTTAATTTTTGATTTTTTTTAAAATAATTCTGTTGTTTTAATTTCCTACAGTCAATCTTATCTGGTAAATCCTTTTATCCATTTTAATTCCCCATTTTTTAATTGTAAACTGAATAGGATTTTGTTTTTACATTGTAATACATTGTAATTTCAAATGGTACTGTTACAAATATCTTAAAATATGGCATAAAATAACTATATTAAAATCAATGTGTATTTTTTATATGAATTTTGTTTTATTATACTGTGCAAAGTTGGATATATCATATCTAGGAAAAATGAAAGATATGTTTTAAATATTGGCTACTATATTCATATTTTAACAAGTTCTTTTTTATTTATTTTTTAACATTATAAACTCCCTATGTAAATTACACCCTTTTCCTTTTTTTTTACTTTTTTTACATTTTCGTATATAGGTAATGTTATTGTCACTTGCATGAATAAAATACACACGCCCTTGTCACATGTAAATAAGATAAACATATGATAATAAACAAGTTAAAAAGCAATATCTGTATATATAATTTTAAAAGACACAATAACAACAACAAACAAAAAAGTACATATAAAAACAACCATACACTTAATGTGCTGTACATAGTTATAAAGAAAAAACAAATAATATCCACAAAATTCTAGTATATACTCTTATATCATTAGAGGTGTTCCTGTCTATAGGAAGCTAATACAAAGAAGAAGAAGTAAAACATTTTGTACCAATGAAAGAATTCGAAAGACGCTATAATATAACCGTTTTTGATACTGTAAAAAAACTAAAATTTCCCTCATTGCGAAGTAGTACTGACTCGCAGCAATGAAGTTCATTGAAGAGTTAGCGATAAGAGGGTTGTAATCCCTGTTGATTTAAAGATAATCTGTGGTTGATGTTAATGCAAAAATAAGTTATGGTCTTCTGACTTTCCATATACTTGTAATCAATCTAAAAAATGCTGGATTGCTTAAAAACAACAGTTACAGTCATTGTTTTCCCGTCTGCTTTTATCTTTGCTCTCTTCAGCAACGATCCAGTATTCATACAAGCAAACCTCCAAACAAGAAAAATAATTCGTTTGAATATCAGACTCGGGCTTTTAGTAGTGAGTTTCTACCTTTTAGTTTGAACTCTGGTTCACATTATAATTTTTTTTTTTGCCAGAGACAATGACTTGTCTGATTAGAGCAAGCATCGAGGGTATAATGCATGTTTCATACTATTTGACCGCAAAATGGCGTACCGTCAATTCGCATTTGTTGTACTTTTCAGATGTTTACACACAAAAGATCCAAAACCATAAAATATGTTTGACAAAGCCCATTTGAAAATATAAATATCCAATATAAGATACATATCTTTCAAATGATTTTTTTATACCAGACAACAATTCTTTGCATCTGAACATTATGTCTTGAATTTTCCCATTATATATAGTACTTACATCTTTTTTGTCTAATCTAACGCCCTATAACATTAAAAAAATATTTCATATTTAATCATTATCTATATTTAAACAATAGATATAGAGATCTAATATGTTCACGATTTGACCTTGCTGTACTTAATTAAAGTTGTATGTGGTACGTGTAACGAATTATGAAATATTTACGAGATCTAATATAATATATTAAAAACTAAAAGTTAAAGCAGACAATAGTTATAAAACAAAACAAGTACAAAGTTGACAAACATTGAGGACCCAAAGGTAATTTATTCCTGGGATAAGAAAATCCTAAGTTGTTCGACAAGTTCAAGTTTTGTAACAGGAAATTTATAAAAATGACCATATAATTGATATTCATGTCAACACTGAAGTGCTGACTTCTGGGCTGGTGATACCCTCGGGGACGAAACGTCCACCAGCAGTGGCATCGACCCAGTGGTGTAAATAGTTATCAAAGGTACAAGGATTTTAATTTAATACGCCAGACGCGCATGTCCTCTACATAAGTCGACTCAACAGTGACGCTCAGATCAAAATAGAAGTTCTGACTACTTGGCTGGCCATACCCTGTCATTAACATTGTCAGTAGTTTAATTTATATTAAAGTTTGGTCAAACACGATCATATTAATTTTAGTATGTCAGGGAAAACACATTCAAACGACAATGTAAGTCCGAAATACAGCGTTATATGGAGCTGAATATCACAGGAAAGAGATATGAGATTCAGACAGACTACTTAAAGTTACAATGACCTTGTCACAAAAATATATGAAGTTTTAAAGGTTTTTAAACCATATACATACGTCATCAAAAGCAGGCTTTACATAGAGAATAATTTGCGAAGTAACTCTGTTTGTATATTCAAATAAATCATACGGTTCGGAGATTTACAATGAATAATTTGCTTAAAATTAGTCTGAAGATTAGAAAATGTCGCCGAAACTCCTTCCCCATTTCTTTTTGGTTTTATTTCAAGATCCAATTATAAAGTCTGTGGAGATTTTTTCTTAGCCTATTTCTGAACAACATCTACTCTTTTATGCGTTTTACAATTTGTCTTTAACCTTTTCGACTTCATTCTTACTTTGTAATTTAGTAATTTTGATTGGCAGTTGGTATTTTTTTTTTTTTTAGTTTTGTTTTTAAATAAGAACAAGTCTTTATTTCCCTCCATTGAATTGTAACTCTTTTGTCTGTCCTGTGCAATTTATCATACGGCATGACTTGTTTTCATTCTTTATCGAAATCTATATCTGTTCGTATATCTTAGGTTGATGGTTGTCTCATTTTACATATCAATCTTTCTATGTAAACAAATCTTGTATTTGAGGTACACGGATCATGTTTATATTGCATTCCTGTTGTTTGCTTGTATTACAATATTTGTTTTAGTGAGGTTTTAATATAACTTCAGGTCATTTACTTTTGTCTTGCAATTAGGATTAAATCGGGTCGGTAACATCTAGGAAGTCGAAGATTTCAAATATTTACTAAGTTTACAAACTGTCTGGAAAAAGCACTAATCAGCAATGACAGGCTTATATTTTTGTACATCAGATGCACGTTAAATGTCCATAAGACTGATTAGAGGAACTGTCAAAAGCCAAACCAAATACGAGGTTTGGGAGCTTCAAACATCGAAAATTCCGGTATATTGTACCCAATATGAATACGGCAATCTAGTCCTTTGGTTTAAAAAAAACCTGCTGTGTCGAATGATCCAACAATATAAAACCGTAAATTAAAAGAATTAACAAATCAATGAAAAAAAAATGATATTTTCATCGTTCTGTACGCGTGCAGGGTTTACTTAAAAGAAAAGGAATGTATATTTGGAATTTTATTTCCCACTATATCTCAAAGTTCTATACAATCCTGCTGTTAATTGTTGTCGAATATCGTAAAAGGTTCCAGAGCAGCAATCAACATATTGTGACTAATGACCTTCTGGAAAGTTGCGTGCACTATTTCAAATTCTGACGTCATCATTTTATGCAATAAACATAGACAATTGCTCATAGATGTTTATGAAGAAATATCATTTACTAGACTGTTTATTCATGTCACTGTTTGACAAAAGGCACTTAAACAATAATTGACAATAAAAAATAGCATATCACATACAATTTTTTTTTTCATAATGTGTATTGTATTTAGATGAATATAGAATTACACACTCATACAAAGGCTTTTCATTATAGTTTGAACTCGTACTATAGACTAGACTTAAGCACACTTAGTTTCCATTTAAAAATCCTGTTGTGTTTTAATTGTTTCACGCTTCAACTTTTCTTTTCTTTTCGATTTTTCATTTCTTGTCATTTTAAATGACAATGTCCATTGCTCTAAACAATCTTTTCTTTATAGTCTAGACCATATGACATTTCTTGTCGCGTTGAGTATGCCTATCCTTTTAATGGCAGTATATCTATACAATTAATCTACAAATTACTTAACCTCCCGGATCACCTTAAAGCGCCCTTATTTTTTAATGGGGTTTAAGTTGCTCAGATTTGTGTTTTACATGTTATGTTTAGTGTGCTATTGTTTGTTTGTTGGTTGTTTTAATTTTTAGCCATGCATTGTCAGTAGAATTTCGACTCATGAGTTTGAATGTCCATGTAATATCTTTTGCCACGTTTTTATATTTGTATAGGCTCAACTAATGTTTTGTGGTATGAACTACAAACTGAATGTTTAACCAAAACATATCAGATTCTATGGAGAACGACCGAAATCCAGTATCAACCTCAATACTATTAGCTGTATCAATGTATGCATCATAATGTATTTATCCTAACCAAAACAATAGATGAATAACCATATAAAATTGAGAATGGAAATGGGGAATGTGTCAAAGAGACAATGACATGACCAAAGAAAAAAAAAACAACAGCAGAAGGTCACCAACAGGTCTTCAATGTAGCGAGAAATTCCCGCACCCGGAGGCATCCTTCAGCCGGCCCCTCAACAAATATATACTAGTTCAGTGATAATGAACGCCATACTAATTTCCAAATTGTACACAAGATACTAAATTTAAAATAATACAAGACTAACAAAGGCCAGAGGCTCCTGACTTGGGACAAGCGGAAAAGTGCGGCGGGGTTAAACATGTTTGTGAGATCTCAACCCCCCTTTACTTGTAGCCAATGTAGAAAAGTAAACGCATAACAATACGCACATTAAAATTCAGTTCAAGAGAAGTCCGAGTCTGATGTCAGAAGATGTAACCAAAGAGAATAAACAAAATGACAATAATACATGAATAACAAAAAGTAAAAACACAAAAATACTGAACTCCGAGGAAAATTCAAAAATGCAAATACAAAATCAAAAGGCAAAATCAAAAGTCCAAACACATCAAACGAATGGATAACAACTGTCATATTCCTGACTTGGTACAGGCATTTTCTAATTTAGAAAATGGTTGATTGAACCTGGTTTTATAGCTAGCTAAACCTCTCACTTGTATGACAGTCGCATCAAATTCCATTACATTGTCAACGATGTATGAACAAAACAAACATACTCAAAGAGTAAAAATGTCAAAAATAGGGGTACAACAGTCAATATTGTGTTATCATCTTAATATCACTTCATAAACAACAAATGTAACAAAGAAGCACAAAAAGGCATACATCAATTTAACATTCTCATTTTGCTTTTCTTATACGGCTGAATTTATCTATGTAAAGTCTATCCATAAATGGTAGAAGGTTTTCCACTGGTTTAAAATTGCGCGTTTGAAATTCGTACAGGTAGACATATAAATAATTTTGTTGTAGACTCACGTAAAGTAGATATAACAAAAACAGACTTAACAGTAAAAGTAATAATAATAAATAAAATAATGGTGTGGTTCAAAGTATGACGGGATACATAAGTACAGTTTCACGTCAAATACGGCTGAATGTATCTATGTAAAGTCTACCCATAAATGATAGAAGGTTTTCATTACTGGTGTAAAATTGCGCGTTTGAAATTCGCAGATTAATAGCAGTTAACTGACATGCCAGCTCCAGACTTCAATTAAACTGACTAAAGATTATGATTTCATCATATGAACATCAGGCAAAATCCTTCCCGTTAGGGGTTAAGTATCATACCATCATAACATATATGAGAAGAACATAACACGTGTCATGCCAACAACTGTTTTTTGAATAAATGTTTTTAGTTCCGATGCAAAGACCCTATAAGTGAATCAATATTAACGCCAAAATATGCAATCTTTAATGACCTGACAACAGTATCGTAACTATATCCCTTCTTAATAAGTCCATTCAAAGGTTTTGTTAGTTTCTGAGGTGAATACTGACTCCTTTGTGCTTTATAAAGAATATTTCCATTAAAAATTGGATGTGAAACGTTTAAGAAGTTTGCATGTTGAGCTATATTTACGAATGATGTCCTAATACCGATGATAAAATTTAGTAAATGTTTTGACTAGTTTGTGATATCGAAAACCCTGGTGTAATCATTTTTCAGTAATACATAAATTTCTCTCGTTAAAATCTAAAACATTGTTACATACACGAGCGAATCGTACAAGTTGAGACATATAAACACCGTTTGTTTGACGAATCGACTTATACAAAGCCTTGAAAGACAGATTAATAAAAGTTTTACCAAACAAACCTGTTTCCAAATCCCATATCAGATTTTTGTTCAAATTGTACTACTGCATTGTTATAATTTTCAGCCTTGGTAATATTAATTAAAACAAAAACTTGAAGCAACATATGTCTACCACTCCCTATTTGCAATATGTTTATTTAAATGATTAAAATATGTTTCTTATGCCTTCTATTATACTGGATTTGATGACAGAATCGTCACTGAACATTTTATCATTTTAATTCGTTATCAGCACTCATGTCATGTTTTAAAGGGGCATCAGCTGCCAGTCACATGTACATCGATTTATAACGTGGTGAAAACAGGAATTGCAAGAGACCCTACAATGTATAACATCTTAAACTTTTAGGACTGGAGGACAACTTACTAACTATCAACACGGCCTCTTGCGACAGCCGATATACAAGTGATTCAGATATAGTTACTTATCGGACCACAGATGAATTATCACGTTGTGATTGGTTAAACGCGGTCACGTGTTGACACCCTATGAGACCGTATGGGGTTAGTCAGTTTCATATGGGGTTCATGACGCGTTAATGGCGACGTCATCTTTTAATGTTGTTGTGTTTCATTGATTATTTTTCAACAAAACGCCGCAGAAAAAGTCCAGCGTCCGATAAATTCGTTTAATATACGGTTAACTACTGACCCCCTCCGGATCCATAGAGGGTGAATCAAATTCATAGGGGACTCGGCCTCCGGCCTTGCCCCCTATGGATTTTACTTACCCTCTATGGATCCGTATGGGGTCAGTAGGGAACCATATAACTTATAATGTATCTCCTGTGTATTACAACATAATTATACAGTTTATAATCCATATTAAGTTTTAATCCTGCAAAAATAAATTAATTTACACAAAATGATAAGATTGACAAAAGCTTACAAAATACAAGATGCTCAACAGTTAAAGATAATCAAACAATTTAAAACTATGTTTTTAAACATCTTTCATATAAGACCATTTATCTATACAAGTATTAGTGCACCAAAAAATCGTTGAAAGAGCTTTTTCATGTGATGAAAGAATGAGTTAACAAAATTACTAAACTCCGAGGAAAATTCGAAACGGAATGTCTCCAATAAAATCTCAAACACACCATACGAATGGATTACAACTGTCATTTTATGGACTTGGTACGGCGTTCATTATTGACACCGATATAGATACAAAATATACAATTATAAGATCACATGTATTTTTTTATAATTAAATATGACAATATTAATTGAAACTCCTTTTTTGGATCTAGATAATTTCGTTATGAGAGTATACTATCAATATTATTGAAAATCGTTGCACAATAATTTGTTTCGATTGATGATGTGTCAGTGTTAATATGATATGGAATTAATACATAAAGCATCATCTGAAAAAAATGATAAATAGGCCGTTATCTATGATATCAATTTATAAATTGAAACAGATAAAAAAAAAAAGCACCACACAAATGTAGGTTAAGGTCTTTTCAAATGATGTTTATTCCATTATTCTTTTCTGGTTGTTCAACAATGAAGTAAGAGTTAACAACCTAAAATTGACAAATGTTCGGTGAAAAAAGAACAAAAAACAATTTGTAATTTTTTCTTCTAAATTAAAGGAATTCATTGCTAAGATAAATCATGATAAAGAATATTATCAGAATAAAACAACTAGTACGAAGAGGAGTACGTTTTGCAATACAATGCGACATAAAACGTTTACAGAGAAGGCTATTGTTGGAAGAAAACAACAGATATTAGTTGATAAAACGAATCTAAAGATCTGCTTATGAAACTCTATCAAAAACGGTTAAATGTCAACAGTGTACAATCACAAATAATAGATTAAGAAATACAATGAAAAATGTTTAATAAAGGGACATGATTTCTAGCCAAGATATGACAAACTGTTTCCTTGTCTACAGAAAGTAAGCGTAAAAATATGTGAACGTTGTCAGTTGTTTTAATACGTTTAATGCTCAGTAAGTTGTTCGTTTTTTTCGCTATTGCTTCGAGTGTTACTTGAGCGTTTGAAATTTCTAAGTGTTAGAATTTATTTTACGTGGTGTTTTTAAAACTTGCTTTGACATTTTTATAACATTGCCTTTTATTGAAAGTATCGTCTACGGTTCAATATGTATTCGATAAGCTCAGTTCACTGAGTGTTTAACGTAAATGATTTTTTTCCCGTTTTATTGTAGAACCGTCTGTTGACGCTCTGTATTTGTTAATTTCGGTTCATTGAGTTTTGAATCTAAATGAACAGTTTTTTGTTTGTATTTGAGAACCACACAGCGAGGGAGGACAACGATTTTTCAACAATGATACGAAGCTATGTAATAACATCTAACGTAATAACGTTAGGAATCTTGTAAGCTCTTTGCTTATCTGTTTGTCCTTCTCGTTAATTGAAAAAAGAATTTAAAAATCATAGAAATGCAAGTGTTAAATGCAGCTCAATGTTTTATATAAACCAGTAAAACTATTTTTACTGACATAATGAAAAACAAACCGTCATTTAAAACTAAAAACATAATGCAGTACGTTTTGTTTTGGTTTGTTTACTCAGACACATTATAATATAGTATTTGGTTCGATAAAATAACTCATATTTTAGTACACTAAGGTTGTTTTTGGTTGGTTAAATCGCATTATGGTTCTATACGATTTGTGTTGGTGGTTTAAAAATCTTGTAAATGTTATAAGGCCATTAGTACAGAACGAAAAATAAAACATAGCATTGATAAATATTTCTTAAACAGAATTCAAGGTTCCATTGATAAATGCATATAGGATTTGCCCATGTGTAATGTAATCATATTCATCAGTTGATTTCAAGGCCAACATTGAGGGGACGACTCTTGATTATCCAAACGAAAAACACAATTTCAGCGACTCATGTTTCTTGATGACTATTTTCAAAAGAGTTACCATCCTTTAACGGTTTCCTTTTACATTACAGTGCTTGACAATAAGTACCTTATTATCCTTGTTATTATAAATCTTATTCCATTCTAATAACTTCTCTCTGCTATTTGTTACACTACAATATATAAAAAAAATATGTATATTTGCAATTGACATAATATATATAATGGATTAACACAAACAAAACCAAACAAGTTTCCGTGCAAAAAGTCTTATCACTAATCAACAGTTGTAAACTATATTAAACTAGTTTAGACATTAAATCAAGTTTCGAACATTTGTTGTTTCTTTATTAGTTTTTGTCTGATATATCAATTTGTCATTAAAAGGTTCATATCAGACCCTAGAATTTCTTAGTAACATGTTCCATTTACAATGATTTCGATATGCATAAGATTGATCACTGCGACGAGTAATTCATTTTTTCATAATATATATTTTATAAGCATTACTTTTATTTCTGTGAGACATTTTGTATACGAAAGTGTGAAAGAAAACCAAAGGGGAAGAGACCTTCTAAACACAGGGTCATTTGTAAAGAAATAATTGATCTTAGATCAATTGTGAGAAATGGCGCGAATAAGGTGAAATCCTTGACAAGAATGTCTAAAGGTCATGGAATCAAGTATCGTATCAATACAATGTCATTGACATATTTGACTTCTCTGGCTTTTCTCCGACTGTTAATTTCTATAAAGACACAATCTGTGTATATTGTTCACGACGACTATTTACTGATTATTTATATACGCTTACGTTTATAAGCGCATACGGATATGATTCATATAATGAATTTTTGCAAACCGAAAGGAAACTTTTTTAACCATGAATTACATTTTACCGTTTAATAAACAAAATAAGTAATGATTTTCTAAACTTGTAGATACTTACAGCAAACAATAATAGGACAAAAAGAGGACATCGCTCCAATAACAAGAATAAGCGACAACAAACTGTGTTGACAGGGTTCATGTTTTTTTTCTAAACATCAATATATTTCATTATTCATTTTTTGAAATCACTATACACTTGAACTTTCTGGAACCCGTAGTGTGGTTGTACCAATTTGCTGATGTGTTCATACCGTTATGACAGAACGCAAGACAAGAGGATGGGATTGTGGTTCCGTTATGTTGTCTACTCAACACTTTATTGTTGACCTTTTTACATATGATGTCTGTTTGTTTTGTTAAACCATCGTTCAATCACAATGGAATTTGATGCGGTTGTCATATAAGTGAAAGGTTTAGCTAGCTATAAAACCAGGTTCAATTTACTATTTTATACATAAGAAAATGCCTGTACCAAATCAGGAATATGACAGTTGTTTTCCTTTCATTTGATGTGTTTGGGCTTTGATTTTGCCATTTGATTAGAAACTTTCCGTTTTGAATTTTCGTAGGAGTTCAGTAAAAAAAAAACAGATTTAAAACCATAAACGATAATACATAAAACATATACAACCAAACCACAACAGAAACAACATAAATACATCGGTTAATATTGAATGAATAATACCAAGACACGTCTTATAGCAGTGCAAATTAACACTGGGTAACAGTGATATTTTGTGATAGGTCAAGTTATAAGGTATAGGTATAGGTTGCAAAACAATGTAGCAGAACCAAAGTAGGCTTCTCAATACCCAAACAACTTCGATGACTTACAAATGTAATAACATTTATTTTTATTGTCATATTACGATTGATTTATAAGCATTTGACAACTGTATTTACATTCAGTAAATGTACCAATGTGAATGAATGACAATCTACATTCAATCTATATTGGTTGGAATATGGTTACAATTACTTAGTTTTATTGAACGTTTACTCAAACTACATCTGTATTTGTTTTGTCATGCTATTTTCTTTGTTGATCTGTTCGTTTGTTTGTGTTCATATCCAGATTATGTTATGTTCCTACTACATCAAATAATATTGTTTACTTGGGCTATTTGATCGAAGATAAATAATTTACAAAATGTTAAAAAGTCATATGATACCAAGCAATTTCCATATGTGATCATGCAATCCACTTTCTGTAAACGCAAATATTAACGAGGATTATGGTGTAAACTTTGTTGAACTCTATTAGACACAAACAGAACTTTTTGGAAACTATTGTGTTGGATGTCCAACACTCCGAAAGTCTAAAATCATAAACATTTAAAAGGGTCATTAGCGTGAATAACCCAAATTTACAACCAACGTTTTTGGTGGTGTTTTGTTTTTTTAATTTTGGCTCACTTTTTTGTTTTCTCAGTTGGGTGTTGTCTAATGTTATTTCTGTTTCGGTTTTTGATATGGAGTTCTCAGTTCATATTTATTTATAAAATTTATTATTTCTTTAGTATATTTTACCTCCCTTATATAGCAAATTGGTCGATCGCAGAATATAAAAAAATGATGAAAGAAACACATAACAATGTCTTCATTAATATCATAAGTCTATTATTATACATCGTTGTACTTTAAATCAAGATTGCTAATGTCATGTCGGCTGTGATTGAAGTCTTTAGTTCGGTTGAAACTGAACTTTCAAAGAACATTTGTTGAGGTTTGCCAAATTATGTGACATAATTATATATTTTGAGGAAATACGTTTTAACTTTATTTTGATGAAATTGTGACAATTGTTACTAAACCACCGCCAGCAGACGATTCGATTGCCGTGTTATAATACCGTTACTGGACAAATGATTGGCATTTTATCTTATTCGAGATCTAGAAAAAAGTTTTTAATGAAAATTATATATATTCCTTCCTTCAGGGAAAAATTCAAAAGTACAAGTATTCTATGTTTAAGGTGCGTCTATAAAATGAATGAATGCTAGCATTTTGTAGCAAAACGTAAACAAAGATCAAGTATCAATAAAGTACTAAATTTTTATTGAGGAACACTTTGGCTTAATACATGGTATGTTTGAATATAATTGATAACAAAACTAGATATTTCTGGCACTTAGTTAATGTATAGAAACCACAGGAGTCTCTAATTCCAACATTGCAAAAAGTAAAATGGCAAAAATGCCAAACTCTAGGAAATATATCAATAGAACAGATCAAATTGTTTTCACGCCTTGAAACGTCATCTATATGATTCACTACGAGATGAATGTGCATAAGAAAACACTCCATATATCGTAACTTATTGACCCATCGACATTTCCATTTAATGGTTTATATATATGATTTTACTGACGATGCGACCCAGATTAGGACTATGTAAATACTAGATGAAAATAAATTGTCTTCTTACAGATACAAAGTCTATATTACTTTTGATTCTGACTTGTTGGTATTTGTTTTGTGATAATCCTGCATGATTTGACTGTTGATCCAGTAATATGAACTTTGTTATGTAAGTTGATAACTGCACTTTACATGTCATAGGCTTATATTAATATTAACGGATATAGTCAAGACAATGTTATCCGAAAACATGTATCTTGTTGGGTGGTTATTCGAAATTAATTTGTTAACATTATTCAATTAGATAGTTTTTTTTTTGTTTTTTTTTGTGTTTTTTTTTCTGTATAAGAAAACTAACAATACAAAGGACAAATATACCACTTAAAAGTACCCATTATATAATAGCATTGCTCACAGTTTTTACTGTAGAAAAAAAATGATAACGTTTTAATGAAATGGACTATGCCATACAAGCAAATATAAAAAATATGCAACCTCATATGTGTTTACTTAAACACAAAGAGTCACTGGTGTCCTAGTGGTCTAAATGTCTTACTAGTATCTACAGTAACCGTATCACGCACCTGTCGAGTTTGAAACACGCACGTGACAGTTGTCTTCGACTCAAATTGTTAATAATTAAAATTGTCTTTTTCAAGACGCTAGTTGTTGATTCTCATCTGGCACTCCAACCTCGTATTTATTAACTAAAACAAAATAAAGTAGATAAACATACAGAAATATGACCATCCAAAAAAAAAATTAAAATATCGAAATGTTTTTTCAAATCATCAACATATTCTGTCATCATGAGACCCATTTTACCTGTTTTACTAGTAAAGATAAGATATGTGGACGGTTGGTTTACTCAGAGAAACATTTTAAACACTAAATACAATCAAATATAATTGTGACATGATAAAAAAATCAGTTTTTTTATTATTATACATGTCAAGAAGTAATGTAGTACTTTATACAAATATATCATGCTTACAAGGGGTATTTGCCAAAAATACCGGTTGAGAGGTACAAATTTCCAGAGCCATTAATTGTTTAATTCCACCGAATGTTCCACCACAGAAAGTTGATGATAATCAGGTATCTTATGAAACTTCGACTTGAATGTATAATTTTTGTATACATTGCAGCTGTGCTATTTGCAAGGTCAAGTTGCATTAACCGTATATTCATTTCTTATCATTTTTTAATGTACAGTCACTGACTGTATATATATCTCCCTTTTTATGTTCATAAGCTGGTTCTCGACTGACTACTACACTTTGTTCATCAGTTTCAGTGAAGCGTAATACAAGTGGATTTCAGTTTTATGTGACCGGTTGACAATACGTTACCTTTGAGTTTTATTTATGACGTCATTCACGGATTTTTTTTACGTCATTAGGTTCAAATTCAATAATGATGCTTTTTATCCTAAATTTTTCATCTGGAACCATATATTTGGAATGACCATGAATTTGTCATATTAGAATAGAAATAATTCATTGAGTTATTTTAAGACATGGTATTCCCCATCTGCCATGGTATTTGCTTGGATATTTCCCATCTGCCATGGTATTTGCTTGGATATTTCCCATCTGCCATGGTATTTGCTTGGATATTTCCCATCTGCCATGGTATTTGCTATCCAATACCCCGGCAGATGGAATTCCCTAATGGCAAATACCCCGGCCGAAAAAAGAAAATCTCAATATATATAAATTGGTGAAAGATACCATGTTTCTCATCCAATCAAAATACAGCATTATTACATAAGGTGGAATTAAACATGGAAATGTTGCAATGTGTTTGTGAACCTAATTATAACAATGAGCAAATCCATATTCTTATCAATGTAATACGTTTAAGTTATTCATAATTATCCACTAATCCTTTTTGTTCTGTCAGATTCCAAGTAAAGACGTAAGCTGGAACTTTATTATTATACTATCAATCAACATGGTTCATGTTGTCACCAGAAGGCAATGTATTATTAATTTGCCAATAACTACAGAAATTAAACAAAATGTTCAAATGATGTTTTGTCGTGACACTTAGAATTATTGGTGCTTAGTATTTTAACAAAATATTACCCGTTACTCGTTTGATGTGTAGGTACTTTTGATTTTGCCATTTTCCTAAGGACTTTTTGTTTTGGCTTTTCCTCGAAGTTCAAAATTTAACTTTTAAAAATGTTTTTATTTTTTTTTAAATTTTGGTATGATATTGACCTCGTCATGTCTTTTTCAATTTGTAGATCATAAATGTATCCCCGCTTCTTCTTGATTCCTTGTCATGATCGATCACAAGTCAACGTATCTTTTATAGAATAGTTACCAAATAATGCCCTTTAGTATGTCCAATTCTGTCTGGATTCAATTACATTAGCATGACTCATGAGTTTGTCATTGTGATATTTCGTGAGAAACAGAACTTGTGTTTTATTTTTTTTCATTGTTTTTTGCAGATTTTTATTTTCTGCGATTTTCACCTGTTTCTTGTTTGTTAAGTTTTTTTCTCGATTTTTCTAATTCCTCAATCCTAAAGTCCTGAAAGATGTTACTGTAAATTGACAATTTTGTTTGGATCGCTGAATTAGCTCGAGAATAAATTCTTCTAGAAAACATCACACGTAAGAGTATCATGATATCTGACTTTCTTTTATTACCATATAATTGGTTTTGGTCGGTTATTTCCATAAGTTCAATTTTCCTGTGCGTTCTCCCCGTACACACTTTATGAAATATCAGTTCAACATATCGACGACCTTCTTTATATAGGTCATTCGTTACTTTTGAAAGAAATAAAAGTGAGTTCGTTTTACTTACAACTAAATTTAGTATAAATTTTTAATTTTCATTACACTGCCATTGGTTTTTGGAAACTCGTGATTGAAACTGAAATTAAAATTAATCACTTGTATGTCAAGATTCAGTTATGCGTTCATTAATTTCCTGCAAAAAGTGTTCATTTCTTATTTAAGGTGTAGACAAATGAATACAGAAATACTGCATGAAAAGAATCAAGGTTAACAAAAGGTAAACTGTAAAGGATATGATAATAAACATTGCTCGTGTTATTCTCAACTTAATTGTAATAATGAGCTCTACACGAAAAGCTATGCAGTATTTTTTACACAAACAAATGTTCGGTATATTTAATTATCTTTCATCTTTTCCCGGAGCATCAATTTATAACTTTATTACAGTTGATCAAAATGTCTTAAATCGGTGACATTTTAGATTTGGATATTTTATTATGATTTGTTTAATTTTCGCCTAACATATCAGCATGCACATATTTCATGATTTGTGTAACAAAAGTCAAAAACAAGAGCAATGTTCCGAAAACATCCTCTACGCCCCACCTGAATCCGCCACTTGTGTCACTTTGTTCCAAAAAATGTAAAGCAGAATCAGCAAAATTTAACATTTATTGATCAAGTGGCACAGGTCATTACTTATCCTGTCCGGAATTCAACATTGTTTAGTTTACATATTTTTAATTTCAATGACTCCTTATTAAAAAAGGTATTATTCAATTAATGTAATTCAATTCATATTTCTTTTTATATGTGCACGCTCCTCGTCCATAATTGACGTTGTTTGTTACTAATGATAAGTTGTGGTACCTCTCTACGTCCGGATCCAAGACCCACCTTATAATTTTCTAGGGTTCAATTTATTCTGTGGTAGCTCTCCTCGTTCTAGACCGCTTTCGTAAGTAACTTGGAATTAGTTCGGGGCACCTCTACTGGTCCATGACCAACTTTGTTGTGCTACCTCCTTCGTCCTGATCCATAACCTAATTTGTAAGTGACTAGAGATCAGTTTAGTTTTTGTAACCTCTCCTCCTTGAAGACCGACTTCGTAAGACACTTGGGGTCAATTTGGGGGGTACCACTTTTCGTTCATGACCGACTTCATAAGTTACTTAGGACCAATTTTGAATACTTCTCCGAGTTCATGACCGACTTGGTACCTCTCCACGTTCATGGTAAACTTTCATAGTCACTGGGGATCAGTTTGTATAACCTCTATTTGTCAATGACCAGCTTCGTGAGTCACTGAGGATTATTTTGGGATACCTCTCCTCGATCATGACCGACTTCGTAAGTTAATAGTAATCAGTTTATAGCAATGTACCTCTCTTCGTCCATGACTGAGTTCATTAGTTAATAGGGATCGGTTTATGGTACCTCTCTTTGACCATGACCGACTTCATAAGTTACTATGGATCCGTGACCGTGACCGACTTGGTACCTCTCCTTGTGCATGGCAAACTTCATAAGTCACTAGGTTTCAGTCTATGGTGGCTCTTCTCGTTTATGTCATACCTCGTAGGACACAAGGGATCAGTCTGTTGTACCTCTTCTTGATCATGGCAGACTTAATAAGACACTTGGTATAAGCTTTGGGTAACTCTCTTCGTTTATGACCACTACCTTTTGGGCCCTTTAAAGCTTGCTGTTTGGTGTTAGGCAGGGCTCCGTGCTGAAGGCCGTACTTTGACTTAAATTGGTTTACTATTATAAATTGTGACTAAGATGGAGATTTGTGTCATTGGCACTCTTACCATATCTTCTTATATCTATGTAAACTAGAATTAACTAAACTATTATACTATAATACAAATTGAAAGTGTTGGATATTCAAAATATTTGACAAACTTGTTGACATGACTTTGTATAAAGTACATGTTCGTTATACGCTATATGCATGAGGATAAGTAATTACACAAGTGGTTCGATTAGATAGATAAGATACTCTCTAAACAAGTTGACTGGTAATGATCAACAGATAGAACATCATCTGTCTAGAGAGTCACAACGTTAAAGTTGTGGGCGAGCTTCATTAGAGCAGGAATTGAGAATATATATAAAAGGTTATAAAAGTGAATAGCTGCAAGTTTTATCGTCAGTAATATGGATTTTCTGTTATCCTGCATGCATGTTTTCCTAAATTTTATTGTTTCAAATTGAAATTTAAATTGTTTTTCGCAATACATTTTATTTCATTTAGCCTAACTCTTTAAAAGGTGACATAACATTTAGTTTCCTACTTTAAGGAGTTTATTATCATTTATATCAGCTACGATTCCCTCGAAATGGCATCTGTTCTTAAGAAATATGTTTAAAGTGGAAATTAGAAATTTAACCAGGGTAAAACCAGAGGTTAATCAATGTTGATCATTTTGAAATGATGTTATGTAAATTGTCGTAACAAGATAATTTGAACATTAAAATAGCACTTTGTGTAACGACTTTGGCTTCGTATCATTAAAACAGATCTTTTTTTCAATGACCCTTAATATAACATGAACACTGTGATTTTTAATTATTTTTATTTCAGTAAGAGTTATATCTAGACGTTTGCTTTTTTATTCAAGAATCTTTTTACATTTGGAAAATAAAACATTGAAAAGTGGTCTCGATCTCTATTGAGACGACATAACTAACACTACCTATTTATTTTATATATATATCACATTGAAGACTCTTAAAGCAACCTTTACATATATATATATATATATATATATACATATTATTATGGTTGTAAAGGACACTATTCATTTCTTGCAATAAATATTATCTATGGGGAAATAGGAAAAGAAATAACGTCTTAAGTGAAAACAAAGATTAGAAGTATGGACATTCGCTCTAAGCAATTTTATAAGTATTGGTTTTGGTCCGATATCTAATTCAAAAGTTTATTTCCAATAAAAAATATGGTTTTTGACCTTATCCGGTTTTACCAGAACTATAATCTTTCATCACCTTTACAATATGTTCAACAACAATGAAATCTTGAAATATTATTCAAAAAATTGACATTCGTAATCTTGAATATTATACATTAAATTGACAATCGATCTTGACCTCTCTTGACAGTTTTCACTTTATCTTATTAGTGCCTGTACTGAATGAATGCATCAATACACTTATGTACGACACAAAATGGCTTGATTAGATATTAAAAAAGTGTTCAGAAGGCTAAAAACTATGATGTTTAATATTCTTATATTAAGTTGACTTTTCCGTTATCATATGAAACGGAAGTAATAATAAAAATGAATTTAAATATATATGAAATTTATGTATGTGTTCAACCTTTTAATACACGAATCAAGTTTGGAACCAGTATATTTTTATGAAGAATATCTATTTTTTCGTCAAATTATTATTCAAAAATGCATTCTTCTTAAGTTGATGGCTGTAAACAATAGCAAGTGCGATTGTCGCTCATATAATAGAATAATAAAATCTGTTCCACGTAGAAGATAACTGAATAACAAACCCATAAAGCGACGATAAAGAGCTAATTACTTACCATTGACTGATCAGGAAAAAAGAAAGATATAATATTGTGATTCGACTGGTCACTTTTTATTTTTTTCTTGTAATGTTCAACTCCATTTCGGTTGTTGCAGGTTTCTATCGTCTCAACAGTGAAGTGTCAAGCAGATGAATAGAACCGATAGAATTAGAAATACTATGATTATGTATTTTCCGAATCCTTGATGTTGGCGTCATGATAGTGTAGTTATTATAACATAAGTGTGACCAGGATATCTGCATCTCCACACTTTAAAGTATTGCGGACACCTGACGCATCAGGGCACGTTCCAGTTTGAAAACACTATGTTCATTTATAACACTAGTGTTCCAACTTCAGCGCTAGCGTCAGCATGTAGAACTCATTTTGATCAGTCATTTAACTTATATACAAGAAGAGTGTTCTCAAATTTAAATTTTATGTGTCCATTTGTTATTGGAACACCAATTTTGATATTCAGAATACTGTTACGAGATCGAGAAGTGTCTCAATAGGAGGTTTCAAAAATGTTCAGATTCTTCACACCTTTATTTACAGTGTATGTTGTAGTTTGGTAAATAATATACTTTTATTACATGGTTTCAATCGGTTTGTTTATCAACAAATAAATTGGTGTGGCAAGCCTCTTTCAAGAGGCAAATATGTTATGCAATAATCTTTCGCAATGTACGGTAAACCCAGTTTATCCTGTTTTCCGACTATTCATAAAATTTTACTTATGAAATTGAAATAGGTATCAAAATAGCACACGCGGGACAATTAAGCACATTACTTTTTTTTACAAATTTGTCGTTGCATTTGATACACTTAATATATTGTATTTAATTGAATTTCAGATTGATGCATCAATAATGGAGTTTTTAAACAACAGTACGTTTTCTTATGAGATTTGGCCTGGATCCCAATTGAATGATCATGAGGCTTTCACCACGTTCAGTCTCGCATATGGAAAATTTCATAGGTATGTTAGTCTTCTCGTTTGCTCTTTGGAATTGCAACTACAATGTAACATTATAAATATGACGGTTGATCCAAAAGCACATGCGGAGAAAAATACAAAAATATTGATTGAATATCTTTTATTTCAGATAAACTTATCGGCATTGACTCACACTATTTCTATATGGTTAGATGTATCGCTTGCCATTAGTCAATACATGCATTTGCATTCTTTGGACAGGGGAAATTTTGTTTATATTCGTCGGATCAATAGCGCTCGTATAGCCATATTTGTTAATATTGCATCTTCAGTGCTGTTGATGATACCGAATTTTATGTCCACGAGCCTCGAACTAAAATCAAACACGTCCAAAGCCATTTATAAAATAGAGGACACTAACATAGGAGCCCAAATATGACGTTGATTAATTTTGTGAACATGTGCATCTACAGTGAGTTTGCCAGGTTTGTGCCATGTTTGTTAATGATTGTATTTGGAGGACCTTTGCTTCGAACACTTGATATGTAAGAGTTAGACGTAAAAGGATGGCAAAACTAGGAGTCGTTATGACCTGACCATTACATACGCATACGTCAAGGACGACAGTGTTACTGTTGATTGTTATGATACTATTTCTAATTACGGAACTTTTTCAAGGTATCCTTATTATACTGAGCTTTTTCAAAATTCGTTTTTTCTTGGATGTGTACATTCCCCCCTCCTTCGAGATGTTATGGATATTCTGGCTTTAGTAAACAATGCAATTTATTTTTTGCTTTATTGTTCTATAAACAGAGAGTTTAGGATGAACGCTTGTTCGAATATTGCGCAAACGAGGACTGAAGCATTATCGCATGCATGATCGCAAAAATGCCACGGGTACAGAGCTTGTGACAGAAACGGCACAGTAACTTTCCGTCATAGTTGACTATCAAGCAGCAATAAAACCATCCCAAAAGATCCCATGTGGGTTTCAAATTTAATGACATATTTTGTTTCAACAACTGAATTATCTACCATGATTGGCACTTAACATACTGAGGAAAACATACACGAAAACAATCTGAATTGTGAATGATTCACTGTCTACAGTGAATAATTATCAGATTACAAGACACCGTTACTTTAATTTGATTAAGTTATCAGACGTGCTTTTGTTTTGTTCGCCACCTCCAACGTTTGATTCGGTATGAGAAAACCAGACTTTTTTGTCCAGAGGTATATTCAAACTTGTCTGAATGTCACGGGAGTTCCATATCCGTGTATTTGGTGGTATTGCAACGACAACCTTCTTCACGATGAAACTTATAAAGAACTTAAATACTTCGGATCAACGCCTACGCATAACGGTTTCTACAGTTGCATTGCTGAAAATATTGTCATAAATATACCATCGAAAACTGCATACATTTAGGAAACAGGTAAATGCTATATTTACACACAAATATAGTTATAACATACTAGCTCTCGATATTGTTAACAAAGCGGTAATTTGACATTTAATGTTTATTGCAACAATATTCACCTGCCTACTGCCAATTGAAAACTTGAATATTATTTTCATCTACACATTTTTCAACGCTATCAATGTAATCCTGCTTTGTTCTTATTCGAAGTCTTCTAGTTAGGACCTTGCAGTATTTTGCAAAATATTGTCAATAGCATATTTTGCCATTTGAGCACGAACTTCTTTTGAATATTTATTGCAATTTTCCCGTTTACTTTTTGTACCATCTTTACCAACATGTAAATTGTCTACTAAGATATTTTCAAATTCTGTATTAGAACTTTCAAATGCCGTCTTGTCCGTTTTCAGAAGTAAAGGAGGGCTCAGCGATAAAGTTTTAATCCGAAAGTTATACAGCTTTCCACTACGATAGCAAAAGAAACAATTAATGAATTAATATTCTATTTTCATTAACAATGAAAACTATTCACTCGTCCAAACAAATTATTGATCAATATCAGATAACGTTACTACAGACGGACATGAAAACAAATGTTCAATAACTAACGGTACAAAAACAAGTATACAGTTTTAAAATCAACGATCAGAAAATCTCAAAATAAAGACGGCGCAAAAATTTCCAGGTTTGCAGTAATCAAGACAAGATGTTCACAGAATATCGTCGTTATATTGTACAACATCATGGATCGTCCTAGCAGATATTTAACAATTTGATATTTTTTTTCCGGGAATTTACCCAGAATGCAGAAAGCTCAACAGAATCCTGTTTTCGAATTCCAGTGAAATTAATTTCTGTTAATTTACATTAGGGCAACAGCTACATTATACTGTAGGTCTCAATAATTTAAGGGAATACAACACAGTAACAGTGTCAGATATTAACGTTTACAAAACTTTTCGTGTTGTTTCGCGACGTTGGTAACCAGAAAGTTGAAATGTCGCGATGTTTCTAATAATAATGTTTACATTTTACGACCTCGCTTTAAATGAAAACATATTTTCGCTGAATATTCACTGAAATCTGGTTGCGCGAATTTCAAAAAACGTTCAAGCTAAAGAACAAGAAATACTTGAGATGAATACATATAAATTAAATACGAAGAATTTTACGTTTTGCCGAATTCAAATTAGTTGTAAAGGGTTTTTCGATACCTTGCCTTTGTTTAAAAAAAAATCTCCAGATTTTCGAAACTAGGATAGTTTGGTGCTCACAACGCAATAGGAAATGTTTCTGCATAGAACTGTATACACAAAAAATCAGAAATTGGTGGGAAAGAACTCCTTTTACATTCTTGCAGTATTGAATACCTAATTAGTCCAGTCGATTTGTGCAGATTTTTGGCAAAATTACGCAGATTGTGGTAAACGAATATAATTTAGAACAGTGGTAGTATAAATCGAGGAAAATTTGTTCAGCTATTGATCAACAAAAATTTGACACAGAAAGTAAAATAAATTAAAAAAAACCTATTCTAAACAAATGTGTGCAATCAAAAAATGGGGTGTCTCTTTGCATCAGCTAGTGTATTACACAAAAGCTTAAAACTGTATATAAAGTCAAATCACATAACCAATTGAAGTTCTTTGACTACAGTTATTCTCTGTCAGAAACCTGTCTTGAATATTTAATAACAATCAAAATTCTGACCGGTTTCGAGTGCGAGTAGTGTGTAAATTTTTGCCCCAACTGCTCAGGATTGGACCTCTGCGGTTATATTTAGCAGCTGCGCTCGGCGAAGGAATTTATTACATATCAATCTCAAATTTCTTCCTATAGACGCCCAGGAATACTAAAAGAGAATGAAAAGATTTCAACAGTACTCTTTAACTGTACTTTTCGCTATAAAGATGACGTTCTCTTGCTAAATTATTCAAAATTTGATGACCATATTGAACGCATCTATCCCACTATCTAGAGATAATGGATACAACAGATACAGTTAAATCGGTCTAATTTCCAAACTTATATATATAAGTTGTCAATGAGGGTCCGTTGAAAACAAAACTTTACGCCAAAATATATGATTTCAGCTTCCGAACCAAACTTCCCGTTTATATGTAGCGCCTGCATCTGGAGTATATATCTACCCATTGATACTATAATCCCGTTATTGTATGCTCTATAAATGATTTCCTTGATAGAGGGTTATTACTCACAATGAAGCTATCAAACCACGAGTTCCAAAAGTTAACCCTCGTCTTATCAGTTTGAATGTACCCCTGGTAGCTTTCGCCCCCTTTTTGTGAAATTTAAATAGACACTTTTTGAATGGTTCCAAACACAATTTCTGAAATCAAAAATTGACACATAATTACATTGAATCTTCATTTCATGAAATTGTTATATGAACTTTTTGTCAAAACGATAAATGATTAAGGATTTATAGAAGGGACATACATTTCATTATGTACAAGAAAATGCAAGTAGTGTCTATTTCAATTATAAAATCTGTGTTTAAACCATCTAATATTGGTTTATAGTTTGGATTACTTTGAGTGAAAGTCATTAACAATTTATTTGAAACGAATAACAAAACTGCATAACTCTTACATAATCTTTTTAAAAATTTTCATCTGTGAAAAAACAAATCCAAATTAATTTATCGTCATTGTACTTGTTTGGCTTTATAAATATTTTGATATGAGCGTCACTGATGAGTCTTATGTAGACGAAACGCGCGTCTGACGTACTAAATTAAAATCCTGGTACCTATGATAACTTATTAGACCTATGCGTAGATAAAGCAAACCACCGAGATGCTTGATAAAACAAATGACAAGGCAAAACTTAGAAATGTTATCGCAACTGGGATTAAAAAAAATTCATAACACGTGTTATTAAAACAATTCCTATATCTATTCTAAAGACCTCCATACATTCAACTCTCAATGTTTAAAGTATGCATGCTTGTCAAGAGATGGTTACCCTGTTGTGTCACACGGTTTCACCTCTTTTTAATTATAGCACTTCCCCAATTTTCTGTTTGATTGTTACCTTGATCTTTTTCTCCTTAACTGGTTAATGATATTAAACTATTTGTTAGCTGCTGTCGCCTTTACACATTTTCAATCAATGGCGTTGTCAATTTATTTTCGACTTACGAGTTTGAATGACCCTTTGGTATATGTCGGCTCTATTTCACTGACCACGACAACAATGTTCAATTTAAACCATAAGGAGGTCAGTTTGGCCGTTAGCACTAATTCTAATAGAAGTTTTTAAGATAATGATTGTTCTTTTCTTCATTATATATTGTTACACTTTTATATGTACTTAGAAACTTAATCGTGATGAAACAAAAGATCATCCGCTTACTTTACCTTTGAATTGGTACCTGGCTTATCTACATTCTAATTAGTGTCATTTCAAATTTTTGAAAGTCCCCTTCCTGTTTGTCGAAAAGATATAACAAATTCACATCAATCATATTCAATTTGATGAACTTTTATATCTTGAAATAAATTAGATACTTACAATGAAATCAGTTGCTCGTGTACAATTATAGCCAACAGCAGAGTATTCTACCAGACAAGATTTTTTTATAAACTAAAGTATAAACACTAAACATTTACATTCTTAGACAAACTTAAATGAAATATACATACATATTTTTGAAAAATTCGGTAATAACTCGTCAAAAAAAGATTAACGGTAACAATTTTCTTGCACCAGATGCGCATTTCGACAATACATGTCTCTTCAGTGATGCTCGTTGCCAAAATATTTGAAATCCAAAGCTAATATAAAAGATGAAGAACTATAATCCAAAAGGTCCAAAAAGTATAGCCAAATCCGTGAAAGGAGTCAATATGACAATTGTTTTCTATGTGTTGCGATTGTTCATAACTTCTAAAGTTTGATGTTGTATGTGGTTATGGACGTGTTGAACCTACTACTCCTTTTATTGATCCTCTTGTGAATAATAAAATTGATATTAAAGTTTGCTTTTTTTTCTTTTCTATTGGAATTTCTATTTTCAATATAAACATATGTTGAGAAATCAACAATTGCATAAAAAAGGGAAATTCGGTAACAGAGAGGCAAACGATTCGGAAGAGACATACAAACTCACCTTTTATTGAATTTCAGAAATAACATTATGTTCTTACGGAAAGAGCCCACAACCGGAGCAAGATAGCCAATTTAACGTAAGTAAGAATGTAAAATACTTTAATTGATGCTCATCCTTAATTCTGGAGTACTCATGAGTATAATGATACTGCGCCAATTGTTTTGCATAATCAAATACATGTGGTAGAAATAGATGTGCCGTTCTGTTCCCTAACCTAAGACATCCCGCTTCATCTTCTTTTCTAATCAATATTTTTATATATATTCACTAATTCAATTCAGAAATTTCCTATCTTTCAAGCATTGTTGGATAGTCTATCTTCTCGAATGCAACTAGCACGCGATCACATCTGATGGACTAAATTCACCGATGACATTGGAAAACTTAAACTATCCAGTGATGCTCGAGGCAAACATATTCGAAAATCCTAAACCAAAGTCAGACAAGAGCAGTGTTGTAGTGGTTAGGACATCGAACTACTAATACAATGTTTTTGGTGTCGATCTCCCCGTTCCTGGGAAAAAAATTAAGGCAACCATTTTTCGGCTATCCATTGACACCATATGCGAGTATGGTCTTGAGGAACGATGGTTCTCTATCGGAAGCTTAAATGGGCGATAAATGGCCTGTTTTAGAGAAAGCAGTATCTCTTGCACTGAAAAGGCACCCTCGTATATTTCGAAAAAGAGCAGGCTAATGGCGCTACAATGTAGCACTCGCACATGAAAAATGGAGAGGAATAAATATGAGTTGCAATAAAAAATACTGAAATACGAGGGAAATTCAAGTGGAAAGTCCTTCATGTCGAAATCAAAAGCACAAACACATCAAACAAATGGATAAGAACTGTCATATTCTCGACTTATTAAAAAATGGTGAATAAAACCTAGTTTTATAGTTAGCTAAACCACTCACTTGTATGACAGTCGCATTAAAATCCCATGATATATACAGCGATGTGTGAAAAAAACCCCAGACATGATAGGTAAAAATGTAAAAAATAGGGGTACAACATTCTACACAGTGTTATAATCTTAATCACTAAAAAAAAAACCAAATATGTAACAAAAAAGCACAGACAGACATAAGGACAAAAACCCAGTAGTAAAAACTAAAGACAAGAATAATCCACAATTATATTACACTAAAGTCGGGCATTGAATCAGACCATAACACGAGTCAGGGTTTTATCTTATTCAAATTATTTCCTCAATTTTGTGACAGCAAACTTTGATATGCTATGATAGCCTCACAGATTGGAGTTCCCTAGCAGATGTATCCAACTTGACGTAAAAATAAAATTGATAGTCACAATAACTCTGCAACAGATGCGCATTTCGACAATGAATGTTTTTTTATTGATGCACGAGTGAAATATTTGAAACAAATATCTAAAATATGAAAAGCTTTTATTTTTAAACAAAGATGACAAATAGGTATAGTTATAGGCCTTCATAAAATCAGAGCTTTGCGTTAGGGAGATATATTCCTGAAGACTATTCTTTGAAGACGTACTATTTTTACAAGTACTTCCATCAGCATGTAAAAGTTAAATTTCAATAAGACAAAATTCTTTTGAATAATTATATAAAAGCCTACTTTGATATATACAATAAAAAACAAACAAAAAGATACACATGGTTTACAAAGTTAATCAATATTAAAGAGCCAAGAGGAGGACACTTTTATCCTTGTATTTATTTGTTTGTAACGGTTTGATATCTATTCCAGCGAACAAACTTACGGGTGCTACATGTGAAGCAGGATCTGCACATCCTTTCGGAGCACATGATATCACTCTAGGATTTTGGTTTACTTTTATAAATTGTGACTTGGATTGAGAATTGTTTCCTAGGCACTAATACCAAATCTTTCTATATCTATTTCGTTATCATTTTATCAAACAAATACTGTCGATACCAGCTCACACAACACATACGGTTGATATCAGTTCACACAACACACACGGTTGATATCAGCTCACACGATACATTCTTTTCTTTTGATATCATAGACAAGAGTTAATCATGGGAAAGAAAAGGGAGATAATATTTAGAGGGTCAATAAAAACTAAACAATAAGTCAAAAGTGACCGACAATATTGTGACCGAAGAAATAACCCATAAAAACTACTTGTTAAATTTCTGTGCTCCAGATATCTTCAAATGTTTAATAAAACACCCTTTCTAAACCAGACATTAAAAAATTGTTATACATGTAACAACATCATTCTTTGTTTTCGGCAATTAGATTTAAACAATACCAATATTTAATACCAGAAAACAAATTTACAACACAACTTCAACAACAACCATAATATCCCAAAAACGAGCACATGAAAAGCAACACGATGCCCGGGTGGACCATAGTGCTCCATAGTGGTTAGCAGATCCTGGTTGACATTCATGGTACCCATCATGTTGCTGATGTACGTACACTGTACAGGTACGGTGATGTCAACTTCACCATTTGGAGCATAAGTTCCAATGACTTCCTCGAAATGAGCAACCCTCTATCCAAGGAATCAGGATTAGAAACACAAGCTTTAGATTATCGTATCAATTGGAAGATCCATACTTAATTTACATGTTCTGTTGTGAGTAGGGACCAAATCTGCTGACGTATATATATTGAATTTTATTCGGATTCTCTTAAGAAATGGGGACTCTATTTCCTAATACTTATTTTGTTCACATTTAGATTTAACCTTTATTTACATGGTTCTCTCAGTATAAAATATTGACGGTGGTTGATTGATGGAATGATAAAAACAAGGTAATATTTTTTCAAAAATACGGCAGCTGCATTTGCCTTTGGAAAGATGAAGAAATTTGTTAAAATGTATCAGATTAATGACCTTCAGAAATCTTTGTAACGAAGAAATGTTTTATTACTATTGCAATTATTAATATATTATATAATTGATAATATACAATAATAATATATTATATTAATAATAGCTCTATGATATAGTTTATTTCTATTTCATAATTAAAATGTGCAAAATCGGAATGTGGCCACTTATACTTATCATTTTGAATGTTTTATGTGTTTTGTAAAGATGAAATGTATATCAGTAGCTTCTTCTCCTGATGATAAATGTATCACCAAATAAAGCTGACTGCATTATTTCTAACTACGCCGAACAAAATGGATGTCACAAGCAACACATTGGATGTCAAGTCATGACCAACATATCGGATGTCACGAGCAAAATGTTTGCTAGTATATGTCTCGAGCAACAGGTTTGATGTCAAGATATGAAAATCACGACGGGTGTCAAGTACAAAGCCGGACGTCAAATCACAAGCCGATTGTTGAAAATCAAGTCAATAGCAGCAAGTCTGATGTCACGGTGAGTACTTTGGATGTTATATGTGGACAGGGGCTGTGGATTTTTTGGTGAACTGTGTATATATATTCTTTCATGGTATTATCATGCCGACATTGATAAATGTTGTCTAAGAATGTGTCCTTTTTATTTTTTTGAAAAAAAACCAACATTATCATAGATACTAAGGTAAATATTTAGTGTTTCGATCGATTGTTTATTTCATGAACAGCCAATGACGGTGTGCTGTCAAATAGGCGCGTGAAGCAATATTTGTAAACCAATTCTACAAGCATTAAAGCCATTCAAAAAAACAATAGTAGGACAAAGGGTCTATTTAGGCAAACGAAAATAATTATGTGTCTATACCTATAGCTTATATAAACTTTGGTAATAAAGATATATATATTATAGTATTTATTTATCTTAACCAAAACGTTGGGCAGAATCAAATCATGTTTGATGTTTGTTGTGTTTTGTTTTGCTGATTTTTTACGAACGGAAATGTAGGTTGCTGGTTATTGGTCAGACGACGCTTATCTATTGTATTGTCATAGTATTATGGTCATCATTGTTTTAATAACAAGCAAAGGGTATTCAAAGCATCCATTACCCGTTCTGAATAGAAAATGTTTGAATTGATGGATCTCATCGAAATATTTACATTTTTGTATGCCTTCTTGTGTATTATAACTGATATGATTGTGATAATAATTATAGATTATCGTTGATCATCTCAAAGACATCTCGCATGAGCCGGTACTGCGAAAAGCAAGCGAGTTGAGATGACCAATGATAAACTGTCTATTACTTATGACGACGTTGTTCAATTCGTTGACAACAGGCACGTGCGACCTCATTTTCGAACGATGATCTTTCAGTGTGTCATGACAATGACAATTGAATAGGAACAGTATTGTACACTATTTCCTGTTTTAACAAGGTTGTTTTTTTTATCTTGATTTATATATTGAAAATGAATCAATTGTAACCTCTATAAATTGTAAAGTTGCTATAACAGTAAAGTAACTGTTGTAACTCCCTGAGACAAAGTGACTTCATTTTTTTCGACTGTTATTCTTAAACCTTTTGATGATAATGATTAATTTTTTTTAATGCACACACGTTTTGTCTTCAGTGTTCCCTTCAGAGCACTTTTGGAAAGTTATTCTACAATGTGACACGACTTTCTACACATAAGTCATACCATACATGTAGGTTTCCAGAATGCCGTAAAAGTGTGTTTTTTTTAAGAACTGTGGATTCTCGTATTAACGTAGATACCAATTTTTAGTGAAATAATACAAAAACTGAATTCGTTTTTATTTAAATTTGTTATTTCCTAAAAGTGTGCATACAAACCTTTCAATTGTTTAACTCCGTTAAATATTAACATTTTTTTAACTTATTCCCAGGAAATCCACAAAATTGGTATTCCACGAATAATAATGATGTAATAATATATCTTATTGTGTTAAATTCTATCATAATCTATTTTGCCTAAAATCGAATCCGCGTCCACTCTGTGTTTTTATTAAATGTTTTTTTCTATTTGTATCCAACTGGTGATGTAAGCCTGTTTGAATGGAAGTGTATTAATCGTTTTTATGTTGTACGATTACAACATCAGGTTATTGGAGAGTTTGGAATCCGCTAACATGCTTCATTATGTTTGTAGGTGGTAGACCCAAGTAAGAAGCCTGTAGTTCAGTCGTTTGGTGATGTGTTGCATATATTTTTTACGTTTTATTTTTTGTACATGAATTTGGCAAATAGTTTTCACGTTTGAATAATCTCACATTTGTCATTTTGGGGCCTTTTATAGCTGACTGAAGGGTATTGGCTTCGCTTATTGTTGAAGGCCGTACGGTGACATTTTTTGTTAATTTGTGTCATTCGTTCTCTGGTGGAATGTTGTTTCATTTGTTATCATATCACATCTTCTTTTTATATTAAACATTCATGAGCAAATAAATTTTAAATTCTGTTGCGTCTTTTGTTTTTAGATTAATACTGTCAGACGATCTGTCTCGCTATCGTAATCACGAGGGCTGTTATAAGTACAGTAAAGGAAATGTGGTTACTATTGACAAAGACAACACATCACAATTGTTAACGAAATTGATGAGAACAATAAAGAATAACAACATTCACCAACAAATTCGTTCTGACTTTTCGTCAGTATCTGTTCGCCACTTCAATTTACATAATGCTATTATGGTTCATTCTGTCGTCCTATAGGCATTAAACAAAAATATCTAAGAACAGATTGAATTACAATGGCTTTATCCTTAGACCGCTAACTGTAAACCTAGACATTTCAAATAGATTAAATCAAAGAAATAGAGATAATCTAGTCGTCCCTGCTACCGAATAGACTTTTACTTTACTTCTTCATTCTCATCGAATATCTTCTCATTGATATCTTGTATGTTTTTCTCGGTATGTTCAGGTTCAATCAGGGTAGATAATTCAGTTGCTGAAACCATTGTCATTACATTTGCAGTCTCCAGAGGATCTTTTGAGATGGTTTCGTCGCACGCTTGATTGTCAACCATGACGGACAGTTTCTGTGCCGCTTCTGTCACAAATTCAGTACCCGTGCCATTTGTGTGAGCATGCGTTCGATAATGCTTTAGTCCTCGTGTGCGCAAGATTCGAACAAGCGTTCTTCTAAACTCTCTGTTCATGGAACAATAAAGAACAAAATTGATGGCATTGTTCACTAATGCAAGAATATCCATAACATCTCCAAGGGGGATGTAAACATCCAAGAAAAAACCACTTTTAAATAAACTAAGTACGATAAGAATTCCTTGAGGAAGTTCCGTAATAAGAAACAGGATCATTACAATTAATAGTAACACTGTCGTCCTTGACGTATGTAATGGTCGGGTCATAATGACTCCTAATTTAGTCATTCTTTTACGTCTAACCCTCACCTGCATGTCAAGAGTCCGCAGCAAAAGTCCTCCGAATACAATCATTAACAAACATGGCACAAACTTGGCAAACGCACTGTAGATGCACATGTTCACAAAATTAATCAGCGTAATATTTGGGGTTCCTATGTTCGTATCCTCGATTATATAAACGATTTCAGATGTGTTTGCTTTCAATTCGAGGCTCGTTGACATGAAGTTTGGTATCATCAACAACACTGAACAAGCAATTATAACAAATATGGCTATACGAGCCCGAATGATCCGACGAACATGAACAAGATTTCCCGTCTCTGATGATTGCAAATGCATGTATCGAAATATTGCAAGTGATACACCTAACCATATAGAAATAGTGTGAGTCAATGCCGAGAAGTTTATATGAAATAAAAGATATTCCATCCATATTTTCGTATTTTTCTCGGCTGACAACTCATACGTTCCGTACTGAATATAGAAATGGACGACAAAAGGTACGTATGTCACCATAGTTAGCATATCCGAAACAGCCATCCATGTTAGAATGAGGTTAATTGAAGTCTGCATGTGCTTCCGGGTCAGCACTGTTATATTTATTATGTTAGTTGGAATTCCAAAGAAACAAACGAGAAGACTAACATACCCATGAATTTTTCCATATGCGAGACTGAACGTGGTGAGAGCATCGTGATCAGGCAATTGGGATCCAGTCCAGATCTCATAAGAAAACGTAGTGTTGTTTAAAAACTCCATTATTGATGAATTAATCTGAAATTATATTAAATATATTTAGTGTATAAAATACAACGACAAACTAATAAGAAAACGGTTTAAATTATTCACCTTGTTTTACATTACTACCAGTACAACTTCATTAGTTACATAAAATCCTGATTTTTTTGATATTATTGTTGAATTTAACTAATATATTATGAAAAAAAAATCATCATCACATTCCCCATTTCAATTCTCAATTTTATAAGAAAACTATCATTCAAATCTAAATATAGTAGTAGTTTATCTGGTTGCATGTTACAGATGATTCTGTGTCAATGAATGTGTTCTAACACTCAAAATATCTAACATTTTTCGGCTTTGTCATACGGGTTTATGTTCATTGAAGGACACTTGTGTTGCAATGAAAGGTAAAGATTTAATTCTAGAGACGATTAGAGTGTGTAAAAGGTGAACATTAAACACCTGACGAGAGACGAACGATGAAGATTGTTCAGAGAAATATGTCGTGCGGGGATAGTCGGAATTACCCTTTAAACACAGGTTGTGCGAGGATAGGTGGAGATATTTTCCGGAGACACTTGATGTGTGAGGCTATGTAGTGCGAGGACGCTTACTATGTCCAAAGAAACCTATTGATGTATCACAGAAGGAGATTGTTCTAGGGACACATGTCGTGCACACGGATATCCGGATCACTCATTTGTTTTAATTAATGAACTGAAAGACAACTGTCAAAATGTTTGAGTCAAGGATTCTAATAATCCTTTATAGCTTGTTGTTCGGTGTGAGCCAAGACTCCGTGTTGAAGGCCGTACTTTAACCTATAATGGTTTAATTTTTAAATTGTCATTTGGATGGAGAGTTGTCTCATTGGCACTCACACCACATCTTCCTATATCTAATAACATGAATAACTCATGTCCATATTTATTTCTTAGTTTATCGTTACAATATCTATTTCTTTAAAAGAACACTGTTGAGACGATAGATATCTCATAACTGTCACAATCTAAATGGAGTTGATCATTAAAAGAAAACAATAAAAAGGTGACCAGTCGAATCACTATCTATTATCTATCTGGTTTCCTCAGTGAACAGTAAGTAATTTGCTCTTTATTGCCGTTTTATGGGTTTGTTATTCAGTTATCTTCTACGTGGAACAGATTTAATTATTATATTATTGGAGCGCCAATCGTATTTGCTATTGTTTACGGCAACATACTTTATCAACTTAATAAGAATGTATTTTAAAGAATAAATGGAAAGACAGTATCTGAAGTCTGTAAAATGTACAAAGTAGCGAAATCGTAGGTAGAAAGTGCAGTATTCTACATAAAATATACTTGTTCCAAAATTGATCAGTTTATTATAAGAAGATACAAAAATATGTAAACGAATTACATATTGAAATACGAAATATATTACTTCCGCTTCATATGATATGAAAAAAGTCACCGTGTTATAAGAATATTTGAAATCAAAGAGTTAAGCCTTTTGGAAAATTTTGTAAATCTAATCAAGCCATTTTGAGTCGTACATAAGTGTTTTGATTGCATTCATTTAGAATAGGCACTAATAAGATAAAGTGAATACTGTCAAGAGAGGTCAAGATCGATTGTCAATTTAAAGTATAATATTCAAGATTACGATTGTCAATTTCTTGTATAATATTTCAAGATTACATTTCTGACGAACATATTGTAAAGATGATGATAGACTGTACTTCTGGTATGACCGAATAAGGTCAAAAACCATAAATTGTGATTGGAAATAAACTTTTCAATTAGATATCGGAACAAACCCAATACTTGTAAATATCCTTAGAGACAATTTCCAAACTTCTATCTTTGTTTTCATTTAAGCCGCTATTTCTTTTTCCAATTTCCCGATTAGTAATATTTACTGTAAGAGTTGAATAGTGTCCTTCAATGCCATAACAGAATTCAAAACACGTATGAAGGTTGATATAAAAGAGGGACGAAAGATACCGCAGGAACAATCAAACTCATAAATCTAAACCAAACTGACAACGCCATGACTAAAAATGTTAAAGACAAACAGACAAACAATAGTACATATCACACAACATAGAAAGTGTCTTCAATGAGACATATTTGAAAAAAATAGGTAGTGTTAGTTATGTCTTCTAAATAGAGGGACCCCTTCACAATATTTTATTTTTCAAATGAAAACAACGTTCTAGTATCAAACAATAAACATGAAAACATCTAGTGTTAGTTATGTCTTCTAAATAGAGGGACCACTTCACAATATGGGCTTTGCCGTACGGTGACCTATGGTTGTTAATGTTTGTGTCATTTTGATCTTTTATGGATAGTTGTCGCAGTGGAAATCATACCACATCTTCTTTTTTATAGTTACAAATCTTACCGATATAGTGATCATTTAAAACTGCGTACTATGTACACGTTACATTTGGGTTCATTGAAAATATGCCAGCACTAAAGACCTGTTTTCATAATACGAAGTCAAATACATAAAACAAAGTGTTATTTTTATGTAAAAATAATCTTATTACGGAAAGTTACATGACTTTATTTCACAGTGCCAAGAAATGATCATTAGACATGATCAACAGTGATTAACTTTTGTTTTTTCTTAGGTTAAATCTCAATTTCCATATTCAATCTAGTTTCTATGAACAGTTATAATTACGATAGAGAACGAACACGCTGATATTCTGTACTCTAATTGAAACAGATAATAAACTCCTCAAAGTAGAAAACTAAATGTTATGTCACCATTTAAAGAGATAGGTCAAATTGAATAAAGTTTATTACGAAAACATTTTGAATTTCAATTTGAAACAATAAAATATAGGAACACATGCAAGCAGGATAACAGAAAATCAATAGTCAGGGCAATAAAACTTGCAGCTACATTATCTGTAATATACGACTCACAAATCGTCATCGATATAATATGTTTAACACCTTTATACCTTTTTTCAATTCCTTCCTGAATGGAGCTCGTCCACCACTTTAACTCCATGACTCTCTAGCCAGACGTTTCACTATATATTTATCATTACTATTTAATTTGTTTAGGGAGTCTATTATATATTTAATAGAACTTCTGTAGCAAACATGTATCTTCATACATTTAGATTAAGAAAAATGCTATACTGTTTAAGAAATAATGTTTGGTTAAGGCTTGTATAAAATGTAGACGAACAATCTTACATTATAAGAGATCATTTCACCAAAATATGTGAAGCATGTTCGTCTACTTAACACCACCAATTTGTAGAACGGTATACTAGTATACCACTTTGCATGTTTGTGACAATACGAACCTGGTGGCATATATATCATATATTTATCAAAATATTGTTTATTGTAAACAAAAACTGCATATATTTTTGTTCATAGCTCAGTATAACAATTAAGATGAGACAGAAATCAGTCATGTTTAATTATCATATCCTTTACAGTTTCCCTTTCGTTTATACTTTTTCTTAGCATGCAGTATTTATGCATTCGTTTGCACAAACCGTAAATAAGGGATGAACACTTTTTGCAGGATATTAATGAATGCACAACTGCATCTTGACATACAAGTGATTAATTTCAATTTCAGTTTAAATCATGAGTTTCCAAAAACAAATTGCATTGTAATTAAAATTGGAAATTGTACTAAATTAAGACTTCAGTTAACGTACTCACTTTTATTGCTTTTTAAAACAATACTTGATGTTTTAAATAGCGTAACGAATGACATATATAAAAGGGGCTGCACTAAAAATTCTTGAAGGAAAGTGTTTGGGGAGAATGCACAGGAAACCTTAGTTTATGGAGACAGCCGACGATAACGAATTAGATGGTAACAAAGGAAATATAGAGAAAGTAAGATATTATGGTACTTTAACCTATTATATTTTCTAGACAAGAGATATTTATTTTCGAGTTCATTTAACGATTCAAATGAAATTGTTGATTAACATTAAAATCTTTTAGGGATCAGGGTTGAGAAATATAAATATCGATAGAAAATATCTTAAAAAACAAGAAACATGTTTGTATGTGAAAATCGCCAATTATAAAAATCTGCAAAAATAAAATGGAAAAATAAACCTAAAACACAAGTTGTGATTCACACTTAATATAACAATAGCAAAGTTACGAGTCATACTTATGTAAGGACACCTTAATACAAAAAATGTACATAACGAAGGGCATTATTTGGTAAAGATTCCGTAAAGATACTTTACATCGTGATTGACTATAACAATGGATTCAGAAGAAGCGGAGATACTTTTATGTACCACATATTGAGAAGATGTAACGAGGTCAATGTCATACCAAGTTTACTCATAAGATAATTCAGCTGAATAACATAAAAATATAAGCAAAAGTAAATCATTTTAGTTAAAAGTAAAATAACAAAATTGCCAATCGCGAACTCCGAAGAAAAGCCAAAACAGAAAGTCCCGAGGGAAATGACAAAATATTAAGAAAAAAAAACCCAAATCAAACGAGTAACGAGGAATATTTTGTTAAAATCATAGGCACCAAAAGTACAACAAAAAACATCAGTTGAACATTTTGTTTAATTACTGTTGTAATTAGCAAATCGATAATACACTAGTACTGCACTATGGTTTCAACTAAGATTTAACGGTAATTAAACAGCATATAAGGTTCATCTGTATTCTGCCTGAAACATCTAAAAGTGCATTTTCCCTCTCAAAAATGACAATGACAAAGTTTGCATGAATTTGATATCATTTCTTTAACTGAAAACGATTAAAATGCTGACAACGTGCACGGTGTTGATTGATGGTATGACAATGAGTTCCAGCTTACGTCTTTATTAGGAAATCTGACAGAAAAAGGATTAGTAGATAATTATGATTAACTGAAACGTACTTCATTGACAGGAATATCGATTTGCTCATTGTTATAATTTGGTTTCACATGCACATGCCACATTTTCTTGTTTAATCGTACAAATACAACACTAATTTTGATACAAAAAGTTAATAAAACAATACCGATGAAATATTTTCATCGTTTTAACTTTTTTAATAATATCTGATACTCTTTAGTGTTTAAAATGTGTCTGTGATAAAATTGAGAATGAAAACCATTCATTTATTTAAACTGATGAAAATCTACTAGAAAAATACGTTGTGTGTGCCTTGGGATAAGCATAATATGTTAACAATTTGAAGTTATTCTGTATTTGCTCTGGATGCCCAAATTTGTGTTCCTTTTTCTATCTTTTCTTGTTTTAGTTGATAATGATTGAATGTTGGTGGCTCTACGAGACGGTCATATATAAAGATAAAGCCGAAGTGCCCGAGGAGAACCACCGGTTTTCGTCTTCAAAAAAACAATGTTAGTAATTGGCGTTGGGAGTCGCATGCACATGCCAAGTGCACGGTTCGAACTCGACAGGATAGTGATGTGTTTACTGTAGATTTGATATTAAGATTACTACCCCAATAATGATCTGTTCTGGGGTGATCTTATAACACAAAAAGTGGTGTACCGATATTTTTAGACTACAGTTTACTTTATTTGAACGTTTTTGTTATTTGGTTCTTTTACAGAAAACAAGGTATGCTAAATTATAATCTAATGGGTATATTTGTCCTTTTTAATAATTTTTTTATTACAAAAAAAACTGACCGTAACTTTCTACTCGGATGATGTTAATGATTATTTTCCAATTAACCACCGAACAAGATTCATACGTTTTAACCGTTGATATTCAAAGCCTTTGCCATGTAAAGTGGAGTTATCACCTTACATAACAATGTTCATATTACTGGATCTACATTCAAATCAAACATGGATTACCACCAAACAAATACCCACAAGTCAGATTCAAAAGTAATATAGTCATTGTATCTGTATGAAGACAATTTATTTCCTTTATTATTTACATAGTCGTATTCAGGGTCGCATCGTCATTAAAATCCTATATAAACCAATAAATCGAAATGTCGGTGGGTCAAGTAGTTACGATATTAGAAGTGAGTGCATCCATCCTGTAGTAAATCGTGTATATGACGTTAACATGCGTGAAACATAATTTGATTTGTACTATTGATACGGTAGCAATCTTCAAATCCCGATGAAATGTTTGGAAATTAATATGAAGAACGTCAAATAACAAACATACCGAACTCTGAATAAACTAAAAAATCATTAGGGTGTCAATATCATCCCTAAATATACCATCAAATTTAGATTTAGTAATAACGTTTTTATATTGATTAACATTATAACACACTGTAGACTGCCGTACATAACTCAAATCGTGACATATTTACCTTTCTAATTGTAGAAATCAGTGTATGCATGTTTTAAGTTTGCTCACACATTGTTGTTAATATATTGGAATACAAGTGAGAGGTTAAGTTAGCTATCACGTCAGATTTAAAGATTCAAGAAAATGAATGTATTAAATCAGAAATATAAAAGAGGGGCAACAGATACCAGAGGGACAGTAAATTCATAAATCGAAAATAAACTGACAACGCCACGGCTAAAATTGTAAAAAAATAACAGACAGACAATGGTGCACAAGACAGACACAACATGGAAAACTAAAGATTAAACAACACTAACCCCACCAAAAACTAGGGATGATCTCAGGTGAATATAACAGTTGTTTTTCGTTCGTTTTGATGTGTTTAACCTTTTGATGTTGACATTTAATAAAGGACTTTCTGTTTCGAATTTTTACTTATAGCATTTTTGTCATTTAATTGTTTGCAAGGATGTGTTCAAAGACTTCTTTGGTTTTCTTTACATTAACAAAGAGCCATAGATAATTAGTTTTGTTAGCAATTCTACAAGTTATTTAGCTCAAGTGTTCCCGAATAAAGATTAAATCCTCGATGGATAGTTAATATTTTAGCTTCCCTTCTTTTACAGACCCTCCTTGAAATACTTGTACTTTTGAACATTGGTCTGAAGAAAGGGATTTATATAATTTTCATTAAAAACTTTATTTTATTTTTCGAATACTAAAATGCCAATTATTTTTCCAGTAACGGCATTCTAACACGTCAATCGAGTCGTCTGCTGGCGGTTGTTAAGTAACCAATCAGAAGTCCAGTAACAGTAATGCTATTAGTAAAAATATAAAATATAAAATTATAATCCTGGTACTTTTGATAACTATTATGACACGATTGACGTCTGCTTGTGGTAGTTTAGTAACAATTGTCACGATTTTCTATAGATAAAGTTAAAACGAATTTCCTCAAAATATATAATTTTGTCACAAAATTTGGCAATCCTCAATAAATTTTCTATAAAAATTCAATTTTAACCGAACAAAAGACTTTAATCATAGCCGACATAACAGAAGCAACCTTGATTAAAAGTACGCCGATGTATAATAATAGACTTTTATATTAATGAAGTCATTGTAATGTGTTTCTTTGATCATTTTTCTTTATTCTGCAATGAAGAAGATACTGAAGGAATAACTCACAAAAAAAGAATTTTTTACAGTTTACAGAGCACAATCGAGAAAACCAAAAAAAAAAAAGGAGCCAAAACAAATACTAGTAACCACCGAACCCTGGGTTAAAAAATTGTGTCTTTTACGCTATTGAATTTCTCAAAACTTTAAGATGTTAGACTTTAGAAGCGTTGGACATCCAACACAATTTTTTCAGACCAGTTCTGTCCCTGTCTTCAAATAGTCCAAGTGAACAATATCGTTTGCTGTTATATGCACATAACATACTCAGGATATAAAACCAAACAAACGAACAGATCTAAGGCGAAAATATCATGACAAAACAAATAAAGATTCAGTTTGAGTAAACGTTCAATAAAACTAAGTAATTGATACAATATTCTAACCAATTTTGATTGAATGTAGATTGCCATTCATTCGCATAGGAACATTTACTGAATGTAAATACAGTTGTCAAATGCTTATGAATCAATCATTTGTGTCAATCTTAATATGACAACAAAATAAATGTTATTACGTTTGTAAGTCAGGAAAAGTTCGAAGTTGTTTGCGTCTTGAGAAGATTACTTTGGTTCTGTTATATTATTATTCAAATAATATCTATATCTTTGAAGACGAACAACATTTATTCCTAAATTAGCATTGTTATTAAACATATAGAATAAACAAATTGACTAAATTAATATTATCCCCACACAAAACAATCCTTTGTTTAGATTAAAGAGTTATTGAGACTCATTTTTTTGAATACTTTAATATTAATTTATAGTTATTTGTTCAATTAGCTTTATACGCGTTTAAGTAATTTCATTTTATTTTATCCTCTTTGTTTGAATTTGTATTCCCAAGCATAATGACAATTTAGTTTTTGATTGATTTTAGTTGATAAAATGGATTTGAACTTACGAAACTAATAAGCATTCAAAGCATAATTACTGTTTTAGTTATAGTTATAATTACTTATATTTGATAACAAAATTAGTTTCATAGTAAATAAAAAAAAATGCGCTTTAGGACGAATAAAACGTGGAACAATTATATTGATGTTTAAAACTTAACCAATAATCTTTATACTAAGCCAGGACAGACAAATGTCGGGGAATATATGCGTGTATATCCTTGCGAAAGTTTTGCTTACACATTGAGAATATGCAAGGTTATGAACAGTCTATTTTTTCAAAATTTTAATTCGAACCAGAAGCGATATACTATGAATGTCAGGCCATTACGTTAAACACGTCAGTTTTACTGATATAAAATTAAATCGAAGGAAATAGCAGGTTCTGAGAGCACTTAAACCCTGATCTGCATTTTAAGCCTGTTTTATATTTGTTAAATACAGTATTAAAAGGCCGTACTTTAACCTATAATGGTTTAATTTTTAAATTGTTATTTGGATGGAGAGTTGTCTCATTGGCACTCACACCACATCTTCCTATATCTATAAATAGTCAATAACACGCGATGTCAGTGAATAAAAAAACCTGCCAAATTCAAACTAATGTAGCATTGGGAATAATGATAATTTAAATGACTTGAATACGTTTTCTGGCTCTCAATTTATCTATTTTATAATCAGATATTTTTTTTGTTGGTTTGAATGCTTAATTTTTTCTGAAATATAGCGGGTGGGAAAACATGCCTCATTAGCATCGGTAAATAGTATCTATGCTGATAAACAACCAAACGGAATACATTGTTTTTATTTGTTCACCATTCAGTATTATAAACTGTATTATGTGAATCTTAAAATATTAAAAACATATAAACTACACTGCTCCACGTTATGTTAAACAAACGTGTGTTCGAACTTCAACAATGTCATGATTTTCGTCCAAACAAATCGCCGACACCGCCAAAACTGTCACCGTTACTATAAGGCCAAATTCAACAAAGTCGAAACTATAAAGACTGCATTGAAAAACCCTGCATTTTCTTTTGTTCTATTTTTAAGTTTAGACAAGTTAATTAATACACTCAGGCGCACATTGTGTGCAACATGAGCAACATGAAATAGCTTACAAAATGATAAATTGACCAATAGATATGACAAAGAACAACATATTGTAATGGTCCGTCAACTCGTCATGGTGACAATAAAATATTGTTATCGATTATATCTACATTTATTGGTGTCCCCACGACTGTCATTGCACGTGTTTTAGTTAAACTGTATATTAGCACTTTACTTCTATTGTTACAACATATAACGTTGAAGATTAGAATTGTACAGACAAATTTTCTAACACTTTATCTCTGTCATGTTATATATTTAGACGGAATAAACATTTCCTACCATTATCTACATATCTATCATTGATAAAGTCATGTATAAAGAGTAACGACAGAGAAATTAGAAATTAATAAACGCGTTTGCGGGAATTATATCATTGTCTGTTTATAGATATTCAATGTTTGTTAATATACCATGAAATAAGCACACCTTACGGCTTAATTAGTTTTATTATGTTGAAATTTAATAATACATTGAATGAAATCTTGAAATCCTGAAATGGTCTTAATTTTCGTTCTATATTTGGCTGAGTAACTTTTTGTTTTCAAGCGTCTCTGATGAGTCTCTTTGACGCAAATACTAAATTTTAATCCTGGTATCTTTGATGAGTTTACTTGCTGAAAATTATAAAAGAAAATGATATTCTTTTTGAATTGTTATTCTTTTTCTTGTAAGGCATGCAGGGTAGTACGATATTGATACTGTTTTTGAAGAATATTAAGAAAATATGAACACAATAATGTAAAAAATCATATTCTTGCACTAACAAAAATATGAATGATTGTTATCTAAACCGATTCTAGCTTGACACACGACATTGACAAATATGAGTGTTCATGCTTATATATGTGTCGATAACCTCTAGATGTGTGTTTTTGTGTTGTTGAGATGTGCATTTAATTTTGTACCCCACACACCTGTTTTCCAATTCGAAGTTGAGATACGACATCATGATTTGTTTGACTTTTATAGGATGTGTGTGTGTCTGAGCGTCACTGATGAGTCTTATGTAGACGAAACGCGCGTCCTGGCGTATAAAATTATAATCCTGGTACTTTTGATAACTATTTACAGATGACTACTGACATATTCCAAGTATCGTAACCACAATACCGTTCCATTTGCCTCGTTCTAAATATTTCTAGATATAATTCACCACCGATTTATACTCAATTATCAATGTCTATCACGACGGATGCCTTTACCAGAGTGGTATAGTATGCTGATGTTTCTGTTGTTTATTCGATAGTATAGTATGTAGTGATGTGAGTCCTGGTTTGCCTTAGCTTTTCGATGTCATTTGCTGTTTTGCAATGATATCGTATTTTGTTTCTCCACGTAAGAGTTTTTTTGTGAACCATGAAAATCCCTCTCCTTTGTTTAACTATATAGTAAAGTATCAGTAAACAAGTAAACAGGAAGTATTAACACAGATTGTATCTTTAGATTAACAGTCGGAGAAAAGCCAGAGAAGTCAAATATGTCAATGACATTGCATTGGTAAGATATTTGATTCCATGAACTTTAGACATTCTTGTCAAGGATTTCACTATTTCGCGTTATTTCTCACAATTGCTCAGAGATGAACTATTTCTTTACAAATTATTTTGACTTTGGAAGGCCTTTTCCTTATGGATGTTTATCACAGTTTTTTTTACAAAACCTCTAACAGAAATAAGAAAAAGAATGATGCTAATAAGATACATATTAATGAACAAAATAGATTACCCGTCGCAGTGATCAATCTTCTGCATATTGATATAATGTCACAGGAAAATGTTGCTCAGAATTTTTAGTGTCTGACATTAACCTTGTATTGACAAAATGATATATCAGATGAAAACTAATAAAGAAACAACAAGTGTTAGATACTGGATATAATGTCTCGGTGAGTTTAATATAATTTACAACTGATGATAGGTGATTACACTTTTAGCACGGCCATTTCTGTTTGTGTAAATCCATTATATATACTGTGTCATTTGGAAATATACAATGTGTTTATTTGCTATTGCAGACTAACAAAAAGCATCACAACCTCAACAGATTTTTTTTAGAATGGAATAAGATAAATGATAACAAAAATATTGATAGTAGCCATTTTAAGCACTGTTAACTGAAAGCAAATCATTAAGGTATGGTTACTATTTGGAAAATAATCATCATGAAACATGAGTTGCTGGATTTATTTTTCTGGGTTGGATATTCGAGACTTGTCTCCTCAAGGGGTAGTAATATAGTTATCTGCTGAATACGATTGCATTACACATTTACAAATTATATATCACCTTCATGTATGCATTTACTAAAGTAACCTTGAATTGTATTCTGTCTAATGAAACGTTTATTAATGCTATGTATTACGTTTTGTTCTGTACTAATGAACGGCCTTTTTAAGTTCACAAAATTAAACAGCCAACACATATCTTAAGTACTATAATGAGAGTAAACTAAACAGAGATACACCTTACTGCACTAAAATATTAGTTAACTAATCGAAACAAATAGTATTTTATAATGTGTCTGAGTGAACAAATCAAAAGAAAATCTTACTACACAATGATGTTAGTTTCAGATAACGGTTTGTTTTTCTTCTTTTCCGTACAAATAATTAGACCGGTTAACTTAATTCAGTGTTTCATTTAACACGTGCATTTATAGGATTTCTAAATCTTTCTTTAAGTTAACGAAGAGGACAAATAGATAAGAAACGAGCTCTCCAGATTCCTAACGTAATTACGTAAGATGTTATAAAATAGCTCTTCGTATCATTGTTGAAAAGTCAATGTCCTCTCTCGCTGTGTAGATCTCAAATACAAAACAATAAACTGTCAATTTACTTTCAAAACTCAATGAACAGAACTTATTAAATACAGAACGTCACCAACTGGTTCTCCAGTAAAACAGAAAATGTTCATTTACATTAAAAACTCAGTGAATAGCACTAATAAAATACAGAGCGAACCCTAAACAATACTTTCAATGAAAAGGCTTTGTTATAAAAATGAACAACCATAGCATGTTTAAAAACAACCCATATCATATAAATTCCGGAGCATCCCTATATTTTGGTGTCTCGTTATCGTATTCTTTAGTTTTTTATGTTTTGTCATGTGTACTATTGTTTGTCTTTTTCGTTTTAAGCCATGGCGTTGTCGGACTCGAAATGTTTACGAAAAAAGCCAGCCAAGTACTAATCCTAAATAGTTATCAAAGGCACCATACTTATAATTTAAAAACGCTAGACGCCAGTAACACCTGACACCGGTCACACATTGATGCACTTGCTTTCTGTAGACAGAGAAACAAGAAGTCGTTTCCCTTTATAAAACAATTCATATTGTATTCATTATTCCACTATATATATTCCAACTATGTAAACTTTTTCTGTTGTATTGTATTGAAAAACGTACTCCTATTCGTAATAGTTTTCTTTTATTCTGATAACATTCTGTATCATGATTTATCTTAGCAATTAATTTCATTCATTTAAAAAAAGGTTTAAAAATGGGTTATTTTTCTTTTGCACCAAAACAAAAATGTATCTTTTTATGGTTGTTAATTCTTACTTGCCTAAAAAGTAATTGAATCTATCATTTGAAAAGACGTTAACCTACATTTGTGTATTTTTTTACTCTGTTTCAATTTATCTTTTTATATCATAGATACCGACCAACTTACCATTTTTTGCAGCTGATCCTTTATGTATTAATTTCATATCATATAAACACTGACACATCATCAATCGAATCAAATTATTGTGCAACGATTTTCAATAATATTAATATTGTGCTTTCTTAACGAAATTATCTAGATTAAAAAATGAAGTTCAATAAAAATTGTCATGTTTTATTATGAAAAATAAATGTGACTGTATAATTGTATACATTGTATACATTGTATCTTAATCGGTGTCAATTTTGTTTGATATCACATCATACAGGAAAATGAAATTCGAATGTGCACGTACGATACTATATAAATAGTTCAATTCATCACATTAACTAGCGCTTCACAGACTTTTAGGTCCATTGTGACACGTATAGATACAATATCGTTTAAGATTGTTTCACTCTCTTTTAACTGTTGATTATTTTGTATTTTATAAGCATTTGTTTTATCATTTTGAGTAAATTAATTTACTTTCCAGCATGAAACCTAATATGAATTATTACTTTGTCGTCTAACTTATGTGATGACTCTTCCATTAGTCGGGATCGCCGTGGTTTTGTATTAGTGCATGTTGTATTATTTAATCGATCATATCGTTTTGTATATTGCTTCTTTCGTATTTTTAAAAAGTACATTATTAATTTTTCCAATCCTTTGTTGCGTAATTTTTCTATGCTCATAATGTCGATTAACCTTAATGCTAAGTTAAAACGAATATTTAATTTCACGTTTTTTGGATGGTTTGGGTAAACATTAAAACAAATGTCGAGGTCATGTCGATAGTGAGTTATCCGAAATCTTTGATACTTTAATCGATTTTGAAGGTTTTCAACGGTACTCTTGTAATTATTGATTTAACATGATATGAAACAAGATTTAGTTAATTCGTTGTATACATATTTGGAAGCTAACACAACCTTTAAATTATGACGTGAGTGTTGTACGTTAATAAAAACGATGGAGTCGTCATGACTGTTTGATTTACTTCAAGTGACCATTAAAGGCATGTAATTTTGTTTAGTTTCTTTTGTTACCTGTTCTGACATCCGATTTGGGCTTCTTTTACCCTGAGTTTAACTGTGCGTATTGTTGTGTTTTTGTTTGATCGACATTACTAGAGATATAGGGGAGGGTTAAGATCTAAAAAAATATATGTTAAACCCGTTGCATGTTTGCGCCTCTCCCAATTCAGGAGCATCTATCATTTGTAAGTCTTGTATAATTTTTAATTTCAGTTTCTTAAGTATAATTCGGAGTTTATTATGACGTCAATTATCACTGAACTTTTATAAATATTTGGCTAGGGCCAGCTGAAGATCTCCTCCTGGTGCAGGAGTTTCTCGGTGGAATTGAAGACCCAATTGTGGCCTTCAGCTGTTGTCTACACTATGGTTGTGTTGTGGTTTCTTTGACAAATTCTTCATGTCCATTCTCATTTTTTATCAAAACATTTATGTATTACAATTATATATACCAAGTCAGGGAAATGGCAGTTGTTATTTTATAGTTCGTTTCTGTGAATGTAACATTGTCGTTTTGATTTTTTGTTGCACTTTAGTATTTCGTTGTTTTCATCTTATAGTTGATGTGTTTCCTTTGGTTTAAGTATGTAACCCGTATTTTTGTCTCTCAATCGATTTATGATTTTCAAACAGCGGTATCGTACTGCTGCCTTTATAAATAATCAATCATAGATATTATTATCTGCATAACACGTTACGTACAAAAGTCGTATAGAAGAATTGTTATATCACCATTTAAATATATCTTTAGTTGGAACAAAAGTGGTGGTGAGTTTAATATAAGTCAACTTGTCATGATTAACAAATTTGACATCATTCAGCTATCTTTTACTTACTTTAAACTTTGATGAATCATTTTGTTTTAGTGAGGACAACATTATGATACATTCATTCCGAAAATTGACAACTTTTTCATTGATTACTGAATTTTGTGGTTTCGTCGTAGAACTGATATTTTAAGAATTCAATTCGTTATTCATGCAAGCGAAATCTAAGAAAACTTGGACCTCATGCAAAAAACGAACCCAGCAAAAACACTGATACCAAAGGGACATTCAAACTCATTAGTCGAAGATAAACGGACAACGCCATGTCTAAAAACAAAAGAAATCAACCGATAAACAGCAGATAAACAACAGTGCACAGAACACCACATAGAAAACTTAAGACTGACCAACACTAATCCCACAAAAAGGGGCTATGGAAGGATAAACTGATCTTGTACCATATGTGGCATTCGTCGTGTTGCTCATGTTGGTACAGACCATTTAAAAAGTCTATTTCGGTAAGTCACATTTTGGAAAATGAAACAAGATTGTAGGCATGATATATCTAGGCATGTTATCTATGTATATATACCACTATAAAAAAAAATACTAAACGAGACTAGGAAAGTCTCTTCTCAATGGACTGAACTATTCCAAAAAATCAAATATACAGAAATAGAAAAAACATTAAAAAATTAAACTGTCAATTGTTCTTGAACAATTGAGAGGTCTTTCCTTTTGTAATGTAAAATACATGTTCCAACAGACGTAGATTGTATTGAAAAGGTCAAGGTCAACCTTAAAAAGCTTGAAAACACACTTAAAATCCTTTAAATAAGGTCAAAAACACATAATTCGCAATATGGGACATGACCTTGACCTTTGACCTTTTGACCTTTGTCAAGGTCATTAGTCGCCAATGTCATTGCTGAAGACCCCATGGGTCTAGGACCTTTGGTTATATAGTAAAAGCTAATTTTGTCTTTTCAGAAACCTAAAACAGGCTTTATGCCCCTTAAAAAATGGTCAAATCTCTTCGGTCAAAATGTAACAAAGTTGCGCCGTAATGATTCAAACATTTCCCACTATTTGAATTCTCTGTAAGTATTAAGCTTGCTGAGATTATACCATAACAAGGTGTTAGGTCAAAGGTCAAGGTCAACATACACATTTGACCTTGAGATATTTTTCGAAGATACATGAATTGATGATGAATGGTGAAGATCCTAGGTCTCTACGACTTACGGTTTCTGAGTTTTGGTGGTCCACCGACACCGGTTAATTTTCATAGGGGCATAACCTTACCAATGAGTCGATGAATCTTTTCGATCCAAATGTAACGAAGAACCGGGGTCTGGTCTTGAACAAATTTCACCCTTTGTTTTTTTTCTACCTATTATGGTTACGGTGTTGGAACGATAACAAGGTTTTTTGGTTTCGGAGGGATTACTCCGAACCGACAAAATATTTCGACTAACAGGGTGAGTTCCAGATAGGTATTCATGACACCGATACAAAGTGTGAACATGAAAGCGACACGTCTTACGGTTTAGGCTGCTAACTTCGTCAAAGTTTGGCGGAAGAATAATAATAATAATTAAACTGTCAATTGTTCTTGAACAATTGAGAGGTCTTTCCTTTTGTAATGTAAAATACATGTTCCAACAGACATAGATTGTATTGAAAAGGGCAAGGTCAACCTTAAAAAGCTTGAAAACACACTAAAAATCCTTTAAATAAGGTCAAAAACACATAATTCGCAATATGCGACATGACCTTGACCTTTGACCTTTTGACCTTTGTCAAGGTCATAAGTCCCCAATGCCATTACTGAAGACCCCAAGGGTCTAGGACCTTTGGTTATATAGTAAAAGCTGATTTTGTCTTTTCAGAAACCTAAAATAGGGGTTATGCCCCTTATAGAAAGGTCAAATCTCTTTGGTCAAAATGTAACAAAGTTGCGCCATAATGACCCAAACATTTTCAACTATCTAAAACTTCTGTAAGTATAATGGTTTCTGAGATTATCCCATAACAAGGTGTTAGGTCAAAGGTCAAGGTCAACATACAAATTTGACCTTGAGGTTTTTTTCAAAGATACATGAATTGATGATGATTAGTGAAGGTCCTAGGTCTCTACGACTTACGGTTTCTGAATTTTGGTGTTCCACCGACACCGGTTAATTTTCATAGGGGCATAACCCTACCAATGAGTCGTTGAATCTTTTCGATCCAAATGTAACGAAGAACCGGGGTCTGGTCCTGAACAAATTTCACCCTTTGTTTTTTTTCTACCTATTACGGTTACTGTGTTGGAACGATAACAAGGTTTTTGGGTTTCGGAGGGATAACTCCGAACCGACAAAATATTTCGACTCACAGGGTGAGTTCAGGATAGGTATTCATGACACCAATACAAAGTGTGAATATGAAAGCGACACGTCTAACGGTTAACGCGGATAAATTTGTCAAAGTTTGGCGGAAGAATAATAATAATAATTAAACTGTCAATTGTTCTTGAACAATTGAGAGGTCTTTCCTTTTGTAATGTAAAATACATGTTCAAAAAGACGTAGAATGTATTGAAAAGCTTTATTACACACTAAAAACCCTTTCAATAAGGTCAAAAACACATAATCCGCTATTTGGGACATGACCTTGACCTTTGACCTGTTGACCTTTATCAAGGTCAATAGTCCCCAATGTCCTGAACATTTTGCACTATTTACTATTTCTGTAAGTAAAATAGTTTTTGAGATATTCAATAAAAAGTGAAAGGTCAAAGGTCAAGGTCAACCTTAAAAAGCTTTAAAAAACACTAAAAATCCTTTATATAAGGTTTAAAACACTATATTCGCTATCTGGGACATGACCTTGACCTTTGACCTTTTGACCTTTGTCAAGGTCATTAGTCCCCAATGTCATTGCTGAAGACCCCATGGGTCTAGGACCTTTGGTTATATAGTAAAACCTGATTTTGTCTTACCAGACACCTAAAACAGGGGTTATGCCCCTTAAAAAAAGGTCAAATCTCTTCGGTCAAAATGTAACAAAGTTACGCCGTAATGATCCAAACATTTTCCACTATTTAAAACTTCTGTAAGTATAATAGTTGCTGAGATTATCCCATAACAAGGTGTTAGGTCAAAGGTCAAGGTCAATATACAAATTTGACCTTGAGATATTTTTCAAAGATACATAAATTGATGATGATTGGTGAAGATCCTAGATGTCTACGACTTACGGTTTCTGAGTTTTGGTGGCCAACCGACACCGGTTAATTTTCATAGGGGCATAACCCTACCAATGAGTCGTTGAATCTTTTCGATCCAAATGTAACGAAGAACCGGGGTCTGGTCTTGAACAAATTTCACCCTTTGTTTTTTTTCTACCTATTACGGTTACGGTGTTGGAACGATAACAAGGTTTTTGAGTTTCGGAGGAATTACTCCGAACCGACAAAATATTTCGACTCACAGGGTGAGTTCCAGATAGGTATTCATGACACCTATACAAAGTGTGAATATGAAAGCGACACGTCTTACGGTTAACGCGGCTAAATTTGTCAAAGTTTAACGGAAGAATAATAATAATAATAATAAACAAAAGAAATACAGTAAGGTCTTTCCCTTTTGTAAAAGGAAAGACCTTAATTAAAAACCAATTGTTCAGAGAACAATTGAAGGTCTTTCCATCAAAATATATATTTATATTTTGATATGAAAAGTTGTGAAACTAAGTTTGAAATGTCATTTCAATTGTCAAATGATAGCTCCTAATAAGCTGATTCCAAAAATGTAATGTTTCCATACATTTTTTTTAAATAAGGGAGATAATTTGTTACTTCCGGTTTGAAAAATGTTACTTCCGATTATATTTAAATATTTACTTGAAACCGATTCCAAAAATATCTGGTTCTATATACTTTTATATTAATAAAGTACAAAAAATAGCTACTTCCGGTTTACAAAAGTTCACTTCCGGTTGTGTTTTTTCAAGGTTAAATGGTCTGATACCTTTTTTCTAAAAGTTGTATATCTTTATCATGTATACATATAGAATAAAAGCAAAGGTCAAAATCTAGAACGTCAAATTAAGCTATGACCTTGAGATCAATTTCAAGGTCATAAACCAAGGACCTCAAATCAAAAGATCATAGGTCTTAATTATATTTAGTTAATGAGTTATATCACCAAACGCATATTTTTTAATACAAAAGGGGAGAAAACTCCCTTTTACATTCAACGTACGCTTGCAATCAAAATTCAAATCTTACGACATGTCGCAACTAACAATTTAGTAAAAATAATTTGTTGATATCTTATACAGTCTTTGGATATAAGTGAAAATAAGCCAAATTCAAATATTAAAATATGACCTTGACCTTTAACCTTGACCTAATTTTCATTTTTTGGGACCAAGGACCTCAAATCAAAAGATCCTAGGTCTCTATCACTTATGGTTTATAAGATAGAATTTCATATCACTTATATCAGATGCATAAGGGGAAATAACTCTCATATGGAGCGGTCATATCGCTTCGGTCAAAATAGGACAAATCATGCGAAGGATATAACGAGCAATTTTGTAAAATAAATTTGTCATAATCTTTTACGGTTGCGAAGGAGATGCGCTAACAAGGAAAACAGTGTTTGGGGAGATAACTCCTACAAAGAAAAGTATTTGTTTACGCAGGGTAAATTTCAAAAGCGCATAAACTGTTCGATATCATATACAAAATATCTAAGCGACATATTGCGAAACAAATGTTTATCGCCAGAACAAAATTAGGCGGAAGAAAAAAAAAAAAATAAAAATAATCAGAAGAAAAACAATAGGTCTTTCCACAGAAAAGTGGAAAGACCTAATAATAATAATAATAAACAGAAGAAATACAGTAAGGTCTTTCCCTTTTGTAAAAGGAAAGACCTTAATAAAACACAACACGAGTGGTTGGTTTATGAAAACTAAGGTGCTTAAAATAAAAGACATTTTACAAACTAGTATATAGTAAAAGTAATAACATATAATAAAATACATTTTGTAGAAGTGTATGATTCATTATCAATTTAAAAACAATGCACTTTTTGAACGAAGAACGAGGTTGCATGTTATCAACTATTTTATATTGTCAATTATCTTTAAAGTGCTTTTTGTCAAACAATGACACAAATAAACAGTCTAGTGAATAATATATCTTCATAAACATCTATAAAAAAAACGTCTACGTTTAATGCATATAATAATGACGTGAACATTTGGAAAAGTGCACGCAATTTTCATAAGGTCATTCGTCATATTTTGATGGCTTCTGTGGAATGAATTAACAGCAAGATTTCATATAACTTTAATATAAACTCGGATATAAAATTCCGAATATATATTTCTTTTTTATTTTAAGTAAACCCTGCACGAATATCGAATTGACTGGAACACGAAGAATATATCAATTTGTTATCATTAATTTGTCCAATTCTTTTAATTTACGGTTTTAAAATGTTGAATTATTAGACAAAGACGGATTGTTCTAACCAAAGGAATATATTGTTTAATCCATATTTGGTACAATGTACGTGAATCCTTGGTGTTCATTGTTCTTCAACTTCACATTTCAAGCCTTTCAAACTGTTCTACTTTTGAGACGGATATAGAAATAACCGCCATCTAGCGAACAACAGTATCATGATTTTAAGCCTGTCAAGCTTTTTTAAGACAGTTTGTTCATTTAATACATATTTGTACCCTTCGACTTCCTAGATGTTACTAAAACAATTTTCAATTAGTATTGCAAAAAAGACATTGACCTAGCCTCACTAAAACAAATCTTCAAAAATATACTTCATAACCAAACAACAGGATTGTAATATTAACATGATCCGTGAACAGCAAAATGTTAATACAAGGTTGGTTAACATAGAAATATTTATTTGTAAAATGAGACAACTATCCACCGCAAGCCTACACCAGTGAAAACATTCAATACCGTATAGTGAGCTTTGATTTAATAAAAGTATATGACAGAAAAACTGTTTTGCAATTCACAAGAGGAAAATAAAGACTTGTTTTTTGTTTTGATTTTTAAAGAGACAAAAACAAATTACTAACTGTCAATTAGTTTTATCACAGAGAAATAATATTGTCGAAAATGTTAAGGACAAAAATGTAAAACGGATAAAAGTGTAAAAATTATTCGGGAATTTGCTTAAATGTTATCTCCCCAGACTGTATAATGGGAACTTGAAATAAAACCAAAAAAGATTTTTAAGAAGTTTCGTCGACAGTTTTAAGCGAATTATTCATTGCAAATATCGGAACCGTCTGATTTATTTGATTATTTAAACAGAGTTACTTCGCAAATTGTTCTCTAAGTAAAGTCTGCTTTTAACGACTTGTGTATATGGTTCAAAAACCTTTTCACACACATCAGGGTGGTACATTATTCCTGTGACTAAGTCGATGAAACTTTAATTTACCCATCTTCATCACATAATAAAATGTATAATTCAGTTCCATAATACGATGTATTTAGGCCTGGTATTGTCGTTTGAATGTATAGTCCTGGCCTATTGAATTTTATGACTGTGTTTGTTCAATCAAAACTATTTATTGTACAAGGTTCTGGAACCACTAAAGCGAAAATATAGGTCACTTCATAAACATTTAAACTTTGCCTTTATTTTTCCACATATAAACAATAAAGTCCTTACCTATGGGAACACGATTTTATCAATGTTTACGAATCCATTTCGTATAATCGTCAAAAAAAATATTGTCTCGGTCTGTTTTGATGTGAAAATATGGCAGCTTATTAATTGTCTTGTTTTGAAGCCGTTTATTATTAAGTGTCACCTTCATAGTAAATAATCAACAAAACAGCATGACTATTGAGCACGTGTATAACATGTACATTACGATAAAAGTTCACTTGAATGACCGATTTATGCGCATCGTGATCACCGTTTTCATTTACGAGAAGGTCACGCTGTGTTCATTGCATACAGAAAAAATATCGGCGAATTGTTTACTGGCACCAAACAATTAAAAAATTAAATGTCTTCTCTATTTTGGACAAGGTATAGAGTTTCTTCAGTAAAAAATGAATGTACATAGGTTTGATAATACAATCTAGCAATGTAGTTTTTAAAAACATGTACATCTTTTTTTTTAATATGAAGTTTCAGATGACCTTGATGATCTCCAAATAATGTTGTTGGTTTTTTTTATCGATTTTCAGGTAGTGCATTCTTTCAGTAATTTTCATCCAATGCAGGCTTTCGATTTCATATACACAACATGTTTACATCTAAATCAGCTGGTTTTCTTGTTTGTTTTTATCTTAATGATGGTCTGTTTTAACTTTTTGTTCAAAATAGAATTATACTAAATCTCGTACATTACCCATTCCATATTCGTTACACGTACCACACACTACTTTAATTAAGTACGACAGGTCATATCGTGAACATTCCTATATTTCTTTTGTTTAACTATAGATTACGGATGATTTTGTAATGCTTTTTTAATGTTTTATGATGTCAGATTAGACAACAAAGATGTAAGTACGTTAACATAGGGAAATTCAAAACAGAATGTTCAGGTGAAAGAATTTTTCTCTGTTATAAAAGATATCATTTGAAAGATATATGCTAGAATATACGGTATCTTTTATTGGATTTATGTATTTTCTTTGACTTTATCCAATAGCTTTGATGGTCTTAAATCTTTAGTGTATAAACATCTGAAAAATTTAACAAATGGGAACTGACGGTAGGCCATTTGGCGGTAAAATAGTATGAAACATGTAGTATACCCTCGATGCTTACTTTCATCGGAATATATAATTAAAAATTCATTAGACTTTGGCCATGATAAGAATTCATAATATTAACTTGGGTTCAATCTTAAAGGTACTCAATACTGAATCCGAATCTGATATCAAAACGACTTAGTTGTCTTGCTCAGAGTTTTACTGATATAAATACAATTTCAGAGAAAAAAAAACGTCACGTCAACGTGCGTAAAAACGTTTGGTCGATTAATTCTGCATATATTTTTGTTTTTACAGTCACAAAAATGTTTATATTTTAGTGTGTTTTTTTCGTATTTTTTTTAATGTGCTGTACACTGTACATCCTATTTTGTACTAACATTGATTAAATATCAACATTGCCATAATTTTGAGTTATTACCAATTTAGTTATTATATGTGTGTATCTTTCATTATGATCAACGATTTGAGAATATATATTCAAGTGACATATATAGCTGGAATTTACAGACAGTTTGTTATGTTATCATATATACTCAAATCAGTCAAGGATATTCGCTGCTCAGATTCAAAATAAATAACTTTTCATAAAACTAGTAAGTATTGATAGGGAATGAATTGAGAAATTAAAATAGCAAAAAAAATATAGGGGTCCATGTGCTTATTTTCGAGATATTAGCCATAATAATTTTGGCGGGAAAATGTTCTCTTTTGACTTTCCGCAGCTTTATCATTGACCAGTTAAAGTTCTCAAATACTGTTAAAAAATAAATAAATTTTTATAAAACTTTTACAAATGACTTATAATTATACATGTAAAAGATTTATAAAAAGAAAAATGGGGGTTCATGGGGATTTTGTTTTAAGGCATTTAAATGGATAAAACTAGAGGATTCCGAATATATTGAGCTATTATTTATACAAGATAATAATTGGTTATGCAGTCTCTACTGAAGGAAATACACCACTAATTCATGGTCCCATTGCTTTCTATGTTAAATTCCTCCGTTTCAAGCAGGCACACCTCTTTTATTTTAAGTTCAAATAAAGTGGCAATCCTTGCATTTCAAAGCAACACTTTATGGTGTCTTCTACTGAAAAAATCAACATACCTTACGTGGCATATAAGAAAGAACTGGTTCCCGGAACTTCAGATGTACCAAAACAGGTACTTCAGATCTGACAAACAACCAATATGTACCCTCTTTTTTAAAATTTGGTGCAGTTTTTTTAATATTTATAATTAAAAGTCCATAAGTGTTATACAATGATCACCAGTCCTTCGGCTTTCATTTGATACCAAAAATACCTAAATATTCTACATATTTTGAAAGTTACACTCATGCGTAGGAACTATTTTGTGTTAAATATGTACTACTTTCTGGTATGTGCTTTCTGGCCGGGCCTGAATTAGTGGTGTTACACCTATAACACCACCAAACTTGCTATATTGACTTGAGCATTACTTTATTTCATTCTATGATCTATTTCAAGCAATAAAAAACATATAAAGCATAAGTCCAAATACTATTTTAATAATTTAAAGCTCAAATTCCACTGGTAGTAACATATGGGTTATTCAAAGAAAACTGCATATGTATATTACCATTGGCCAATATATTTTTTTTATTCTCAATATCATTGTTTTATTTATTGATTTATATTAGGAAAGCTATGTGCGTACTAATAGTCATATTGTTATCAGAGGTTCTTCATTAAATAAAAATATATTAGTCCAAACTTAAGACATAAATGAGAAATTATCCCCCCTTTTTTCTGGAAATTGAAAAAAAGTTTTTTTTGGTATGAATTATAATTCTGTGGTAAAACATGGATTAATAAGAGCAGTTTATATATCCCTCAGCTAGATAACTTGTTTAACTTGTCCAAAATTGCATGTACTGTGAGATTTTAGAACTCTTATATGAGTATATACCATTTGCCTAGATTGTAAAAGGCTACCATTAGAAAAACAAAAAAACTTGAAAACTCATGAGTTTATTTTGACCAAGAGCTATTTTGTTCCATAAACCAGTCATAAAATACATGTTTTATTGGTTTCAATCAGAAAAAATGCAAAAAAAAAGAACTTGGAGACAGGTCTCAACTGCATGCATGTTGTATAACCATAAAAGGCTAACATACTTGAGTATGCCAATTTAAGAGCTTGAATGTCCCATAAGCAGGATGGTTGACCCAAAAAAGATGATTAGACATGATTACTAACATCATATTTGACTTATTTTCATTGGAATAGGTACAACTTCTAAACATTGGATTTCTGGTGATTCTCTGTAATAGGAAGTACACCACTAATTCATGCTCCCATTGCTTTCTATTTTAAATTCCTCCGTTTCAAGCAGGCACACCTCTTTTATTTTAAGTTCAAATAAAGTGGCAATCATTGCATTTCAAAGCAACACTTTATGGTGTCTTCTACTGAAAAAATTAACATACTTTACATGGCATATAAGAAATAACTGGTTCCCGGAACTTCAGATGTACCAAAACAGGTACTTCAGATCTGACAAACAGACAATATGTACCCTCTTTTTAAAATTTGGTGCAGTTTTTTTAATATTTATAATTAAAAGTCCATAAGTGTTATACAATGATCACCAGTCCTTCAGCTTTCATTTGATACCAAAAATACCTAAATATTTCACATATTTTGAAAGTTACACTCATGCGTAGGAACTATTTTGTGTTAAATATGTACTACTTTCTGGTATGTGCTTTCTGGCCGGGCCTGAATTAGTGGTGTTACACCTGAACAGGAGACCTAAAAATCGTTGTTAAAATAAAGAAAAAGAAAATTCAAAATAGAGGCAATTTTTATTTATCAAATCAATAACAATTTTCGTTTATCAAATCAGAAAAGATTTTTGTTTTTCAAATAAGAAAGAATTTTCGTTCATAAAATTACCAATTTCTGCTGCCAAAAAGAGTCATATCATATTTATGAAAAATCTTGTTATGGGTATGATTGTCGTGTTTTCATAAAAAAAATGGACGAAAGATACCAAAGGAACAGTCAAACTCATAAATGCAAAACAAACTGACAACGCCATGGCTAAAAATGAAAAATACAAACAGAAAAACAATAGTACATAAGACACAACATAGAAAACATAAAGTAGTTGTATATTTTTTGTATATTTAACATATTCTTTTTATTAAGTTTGAGATGCAATATGCGATGATTATTCTTTTATTTACATAAAGGTTCTATATAACAGGGACGTACATTGACAATCTCACGGATTTAATAAATTTTGCAACTTGAGAATGTTTATGTGTTTTCGTATATTTTAAACAAAAATAAGTAACTTTTATACTTTCAAAGATACAACAAATTCATAAGTAAGAATTACAAGATACACGTTAATGCCCCCCCCCCCAACAACAAAAAATGATTGGATTTTAAATTGCCTGCCGTTCTAAAAAAAAACGTATCCTACGATCCTCTTTTTAACAATTGATATAACATAGCAACTAATTATTCCGTTTTGATAATGAAAAAGTATAAGGAGTCACCAAATTAATGTTTGCTGTATAGATCATACATCTGTCAACGTAATAACTAATTATAACAAAGTAGAAGTTTAAGTGCACTATTATCACTTCGTATTTGCGTATATTGATTTAAAAATTGAATGATGTCTGTGTCTTAGTGGGTATATATAATTATATACGTTATGCATAATACACGAAGAAAATCATACTTTAAATGGATTAAAAGTGCTTAGATCAACTTCTATGATTGTAATTAACAAGCTAGAGTTTTAAAGTGCTTAACAAATCATTTTAGTAGGAAAATTGTCCCGTAACTTCATTGCGTTTTTTGTTGTTGTGTTAAGCCTAGACATATGCAGAAATAAAGTGGCCTTTGTAAACTGCTTTGTAATATGCGACTTGCAAATGGAAAACATAAACAATTTTGATTTGCTTAAATTGAGATTTAAATAGTTTTTATGACGCAAGAAGTGATGGTAATTGAAAATGTGAAATGAGATATTAAAAGAAAATCAGGGTAATACAGAAACAAACCTCTCAATGTGCAAATTCTCACTTGATCAATGCATACACATGATTGTTGGAAAACAAACTGCAATCCGTAATGCTGCAAATGACGCACACTGTGTAAGAAGCACTGACAAATTAAGAGACAGACTAACGATACAAAAGGAAGAAAAAAAATGACGAAAAAAACAGAAAACATGCCTATAGACTTACAAACACACACCTTTTTTTACTAAAATATTTCAAATAACACATTTAGTTCAAAAGGTTATTGATGGGTAAACAAACCATTATTAACTAAATGTAAAGTTTGCGAGTTCATTACTCGGTTATCACAAAACAGTACTTGATTTTCAACCCATCATTTACCTTTTTTTTTTAATTTCAACTTGTTTGCAACTTCAGGAACACATTTGTGCATGTGTATCGCACATAATTAAATATATCATATCACGGTGAAATCGATATAGTGCTATAAGAAAAAAAAATCAAAATCCTGGTATGTTTGATGGGCTTTAACTATTACTGGAAAACTGCCGTCATCCAGGGTATCCGCAACACAGTAGTCAGCTGCAGTCCTTTTCTGTTGACATGGAATATCATTAACTGGAACGGGGGGAGGGGTCTGTAAATTGACTGTTTATCAAAAGTTGAATTGAATAGAAAGATAGGATTTTTTCAATAACAATATATAAAATTGAGAATGGAAATGGGGAATGTGTTAAAGAGACAACAACCCGACCATATAAAAAACAACAGCAGAAGGTCACTAACAGGTCTTCAATGAAGCGAGAAATTCCCGCACCCGGAGGCGTTCTTCAGCTGGCCCATACACAAATATATACTAGTTCAGTGATAATGAACGCCATACTAATACAAGAAAAATACAAGACTAGCAAAGGCCAGAGGCTCCTGGCTGATCTCAACCCTCCCCCTATACCTCTAGCCAATGTAGAAAAGTAAATGCATAACAATACGCACATTTAAAATTCAATTCAAGAGAAGTCCGAGTCTGATGTCAGAAGATGTAACCAAAGAAATTAAACAAAATGACAATAATACATAAATAACAACAGACTACTAGCAGTTAACTGACATGCCAGCTCCAGACTTCAGTTAAACTGATTGAAAGATTATGATTTCATCATATGAATATCAGACACAATTCTTCCCGTTAGGGGTTTAGTATCATACCATCATAATACATATGAGAAGAACATAACCCGTGTCATGCCAACAACTGTTTTTTGAATAAATGTGTTTAGTTCCGATGCAAAGTCCCTATAAATGAATCAATATTAACGCCAAAATAAGCAATCTTCAAAGACCTGACAACAGTATCGTAACTATATCCCTTTTTGATAAGTCTATTTAAAGGTTTTGTTAGTTTCTGAGGTGAATACTGACATGTTTGTGCTTTATAAAGAATATCTCCATAAAAAATTGGATGTGAAATACTTGAACGTATAAGAAGTCTGCATGTTGAGCTATATTTACGAATGATGTCCTTATACCGATGATAAAATTTAGTAAATGTTTTGATAATTTTTCAGTAATACATAAATTTCTCTCGTTAAAATCTAAAACATTGTTACATACAGGAGCTAATCGTACAAGTTGAGATATATGAACACCGTAAGATGGTGACAAGAGAACGTCACCATCTAAAATGGATAATTAACAATAGGAAATGAAAAATCATCTCTTTTATCATGAATTTTAGTAGTAAGCTTTCCGTTAGGGATATATATATCAAGATCGAGGAAAGGGCAGTGGTCATTGTTAGTTTTAGCTTTATTTAAAGTACGTTCTACAGAATAAATTTCTTTAGTATATATACTGAAGTCGTCATTATTTAGAGCCAAAATATAATCCAAATATCTAAAAGTATTAATAAATTTGTTTACGAGATGGTGTTTCGATGGGTCTTTGCTGATTTTTGTGATCAATTGTAACTCATAGCAATATAAAAACAGGTCCGCAATAAGTGGTGCACAGTTAGTCTCCATTGGAATTCCGATAACCTGACGATATACGGAATCACAAACCGAACAAAAATGTTGACTAGTGAAAATTCAAGGGCATATACAGTATCAAAGCATGTCCAATTGACATAGTTTTTTGGTTTATTGCTACTAAAAAATTACCTTAAAGAGTTTGAACATATATATTCACATTCTGACTTTTTAAATGTCCATTTAATTAGATGGGTGATTTTTTTCTTAATGAGAATGTGAGGTAATGTGGTATACAGGGTAGAAAAATCAAAACTTTGAACAGATTCAAAATCACCAATATATGCATGCAATTTATCAAGTACTTCCAACGAGTTCTTGATACTCCAAAAGTAGTTAATTTCACTATTTTCGAAGGCCTTATTTGAACAATTTATTATCAGGTTTTTGACAATATTGTGTACTGGTAAAAAGAATAGAGAATTGAGTAGTGGAACAATGGCTTGAAGACGAAATAAATCTATATTTGTAAGGTGTTTTGTGTAGCTTCAGAAGCCAATACATATAGGGACTTTCATTGTATTTGGTTCTGCTTGTAAAGCTGTAGCTAAAAGTTTATGTTTGTTACAGATGTCGTTTGCTGAAAATAGACTCAGTTGGAATGTTGGTGAATTGGTAATTTCTTTTTTCAGAACCTCAATGTAAAATTTACGTCAAACAATAATAATATTATTAGCAGCTTTATCGGCCGGAACAAAAACAAATTCCTTGGCTAGTTCTATTAGTTTATTTTTGATACGAGAAATAGGTTTATTGTGGTAATTGTTAATAAAATGTTCTTGAAAATGTTGAATACGAATATCAACTCTGTTCATTACTGAATAAACAAAAAGAGTCCAAAGATTTTCTGTTCGGTTTATCTCGGTTTATCTATTTTAAACAGTAAGTACGGAGTGATTCGTGGATGATATTACGACACTCATTCCAATGAATAACTGACGGGGGACGATATTTAGGTCCTTTACTGAGGAATGATTTTAACTATCGGTCTTGAACGATGGTAAGATCTCCTGTAATAACATGGGAAATGGGTCCATAAAGGTATGCGGAATTACTACAATTACATGAAGTGTGTGTATTTTCACTGATATTAACATCTTTACACAATTGATTATAATTAAACACAAATTTCCGGGTAGGTTTCTTGTAAATATAACAAATAAGAGGGAGCTCAGTATTGTCAAAATATCCAGGAATTTGTTCTTTAACAGAATGGTCGTTAAATATACCGGCAATATTTACAATATCAAAACCTTTATTGACATACTTTATTTTAATAAAATGTTTTTTATGATCTTCAGGGCGATTAATTTTTGGAAATAGTGTAGAATAACAATATGCCATAATAATTTGAACTATTTCATATCTTTGACTGTTATATCAAATTGTGTTGCAATCATCTAAAATTTCATTTAACCTATTAACCGGTAATGAACAGAGCTTTGTTAACAGATAATGTCTGCCGTTGTTTTTTTAAATAGAAATTAAGTCCGAAATATTGGTATGATTGG